>NW_026526732.1:58633500-59226000 GCF_024362965.1 Panthera pardus | reverse complement strand
TAATCTCAATGTAGTCCACTTAGAATCAATCCACAACTTCATCAAAGTTAGCATTTAATTATTACAAGTTTATTGCTCTAGCTGATCTCTATTATGACTGATTTGCCAATATCTCCAGGTTTATGGGTGGTGGTTTGCCATGTCACTTCAGGTCTCTAATGGGTCCAAGAAAGACATTGATTTTCAATTTGTTCAGCTTTTTCTAGTTGTTAAGATAGGAATGGCAACTTCCAAGCTCTTTACATGTCAGAGCTGAAATCAAAAGTAATTTTCAAGCATTTTTCATCATGAATCATGATCCTCATAATTTCATTTGAAAATCTCCAAACTGGGATAGATAGAACAAATTTTCTATGACACCTTAATAGTCAGACCACTGATGGAACACCTCCATTTCCCTCATATTTTTTCATGTACTATCAACTTCATAATAAGAATCCTATGCACATCCATCTTTTTTATCTCATTCTTCAAAAGCCATCTTCTACATAATAGCACTAGTTATTATTCCTTTTCTTGTCTTCTCATTTCTCCCACTTGTCCCCCTTTCATTTTGATAACATGCATCTTAGTTTCCCATCATGATACCCCTTAATGCTGCAAGCTGAGATACCCTCAGTGTTCTCCTGGCTTCCCAAGAGTAAGTTTACATAAAAAGCACATGATTGGAGAGTTCTTCTGATCACAACATCCATTACCATCTGCATAGATAGCATTAAATTTTTTGTCCCTGGTTATTAAAAATCCAGTTTAAATTCACTTGGTATTCATAGCATTCTAACAGTGTAGGGAGAAATAGTTAATTTATACTTTGGGGAGAAGTGGGGAATTATTCATGCCAGACAATTGTTTTAAACCACAGCAAAAGGTTAATTTTCTTACCATTAGAAATATGACCAGTTAAAAAAATATTCTTCAGAATTAATAATTTTAATCAAAATTTGGAAATATAAACTTTTGAATTTAGTAACTATTCAGGCTTGCTATTTTCAAAGCTAAAGATGATTTAGGAAAGGAAATAGAGTTGTATCATATCCTTAGAATAAAGTGTTCTCACTTTTAAGTATATCAAACGGTGTTGAATTTCCAGATGCATGTCAACGTTGACATAATATCCACAAGATCCCAATTACCATTAGTCTTACTTCTTTTTGCCTCTGGCAGTGTGAAGTCCTGGGTCTTCATGAGCAAAACTGTCCACTAATCAGCCAAAAATACTGCAGTGAAGAAAAACAGTGACATGATTTTTAGCAGAATAAAAAAATGTAGTGGAAATAATTTAAAAAGTAAGTTCATGCTTGAATTGTACATTGATTGCTTTTGTTTTATTAGAGTAATGTCATTATTTTATGAATCTTGTAATGTTTTCAGTATAATAGAAAATGGCATGAGAATGTTGAATAATAAAATGCATATGAAAAAAAGTGGAAAAACTTCCTAAAAATACCTTGCATAGAAACAACATAATGGCTCAAATGTGTTTGTGTGTATATATGTAAATTTTGAAATTGGTTAATATATTCCATGGTTTAAAATCTATATGTAATACATGCTTATAACTTTACTCTGCTATATTTCCCATCATTCAGTATTAGCCATGAAAGATTATTTCTGTGTTGGTATGAAGGTTTGTAATGTGTGTGTTTATGTATGTGTGATTACGTGTATACAGTCAGTTGTTTCAGGTCAGATTGAGATCAAGTGTTTGATAAAGTAAACATTTTATTTGAATGAATTTACACTCACAATATGGCATAGTGTTTGGGTGTACTGTCTTAGCTTTTGGTTATAGCTTTTTACTTATAACATAGAGTTTTCATTTTTTATAAACCATAAGAAAATATCATTTTTAATGAGCTGATTATTTCCTCAACCAAAGCTAGAGGCATCAGGTAATAGGTAGCATCTGTACCAGCAATGTTGAATCTTTTAAAATCACCTTTACTTATTTGACTGCAATATTTTCTCAATGATTCAATATACTTTATTATTTCCCATGTCACCTTTGCCTTGGTTATGTCCAGTTTCAGGAAAAAGCAATATGTATTTGAGAAATGGTAAATGCTAGGAAAAAAAAGAATGGTAAGAAGTTGTCTTAAGTTTTTATTAAAACATTTTCTTGTAGATTTTCACCAGTGTTGATTTAAAACATGAATCTTGAGAAGATAATATTTTCCTAAGATACAGCTTACATCAACATGATGCTGCCAAGACATTGTATAAGTAATGGAAACTACATGCTTTTTATTATATTTATAGATAGTGATACTACATTAAAGGCTTCCTGTATGCATATTAATTAATTAGAAGTGATATTGAATGTGGGATATTTTATGTGAAAAGTGAAATATTAATGAACTCCACATCATATGCATATTTATTTTGCTGCAGTTTTTGTTGTTTATTTGTGAGACTTAGATTTCCCATCAAGTTCCATTTCTAAGAACATACTGAGATGTTAATATCATATGCAATTTAATGTAATATTAAATTTTTAAAATTATACTAATGATTTTTTGTGAATACAAATATTTTAGCAGTACATATTATGAGATGAAGCACTTAGATTAGCTTCATGGTGTAAGAAACAGTTCAGAATGAAACTGTTTAAATAAAACTGTTCCTTCAGCCCTGCTTTCCTTTTATTCCTCTTGCTTCTTTCCAACCATACTCCTATATAAAAGTTGGTTTAAGACTAATCATTCATTCATGCATAAATTTGTTTATATTTGGCCTAGAAATCAATTTAAAACATATCTGTGTCAGAGTAAGCATATCAAATAGTTTGACATCACGAAAAATTTAGGTAGAACACCAAATTGCTGATTTTTTTCAGTAAAATGCAATGTGTTCATTAAATACTAAATTACCTACAAAGTTTAAACTGTTGTAGGCCAGGTCATGTTTTATTACCCAAAGTCATTTACATGATATTTCTCTCACAGTAGGCATTTAATAGATATTTATTTTATTTAGAAATAAGTATGAGTTACTTCAGAATTAAACTGATATATAACATATTTCTGATTACATCTTAATTTTTGTGAAGTTTTTCTCAATATTCTAGAGCTAAAGTTGAAGGACATGATCATGCCCTCAAAAATGCGCAAATAAATGCACTAAAGGCAATACCATGTAAGACATAAGGCAAAGTACAAACAGCAGTATGTGAAGAAAAAATATAACATGAATATCTAACTTAAGAAATTAGTATCTACATTAATAGCTTAAGGTTAAGCAGTTTTACAGGTCTGACTCAAGTAAATGGAAGAATAGACTGATGCCAGCATCTGATTTAGTCCAAACAGGGCCATTTCCTGTATCAGGTGGCTCCCATTTTACATGCTCAGCTAGAAGTTCTCCTTTAACCATAAATATATTGAGGGTTATGAAAGTTAGATACTTCTGTCAGAACCCTTTACAACAAAGATATAGCTCTACCTGACATAAGTACATTTCTGTGTAGGTTTTCCCCAAGAAAATGTGTTTTATATTTAGCTGTGTGTGACATAACTGGTTTGTCTGTCTCTGCTTTAGTTTTGAGTATTCTATATGATCATATAAATAGAGTTATACAGTATGCAGCACTTTTAGCCTAGCTCCTTTCACTTATCATAATGCTGTTGTTGTTGTTGTTGTTGTTTAAATTGTTTTGTTTCAATAAAAACCACACTGAGATATCACCTCACGCCAGTCAGAGTGGCTAAAATGAACAAATCAGGAGACTATAGATGCTGGAGAGGATGTAGAGAAACGGGAACCCTCTCACACTGTTAGTGGGAATACAAACTGGTGCAGCCACTCTGGAAAACAGTGTGGAGGTTCCTCAAAAAATTAAAAATAGACCTACCCTATGACCCAGCAATAGCACTGCTAGGAATTTACCCAAGGGATACAGGAGTGCTGATGCATAGGGGCACTTGTACCCCAATGTTTATAGCAGCACTCTCAACAATACCCAAATTATGGAAAGAGCCTAAATGTCCATCAACTGATGAATGGATAAAGAAATTGTGGTTTATATACACAATGGAATACTACATGGCAATGAGAAAGAATGAAATATGGCCTTTTGTAGCAATGTGGATGGAACTGGAGAGTGTTATGCTAAGTGAAAAAGGTCATACAGAGAAAGACAGATACCATATGTTTTCACTGTTATGTGGATCCTGAGAAACTTAACAGAAGACCATGAGGGAGGGGAAGGAAAAAAAAAGAGAAGAGAGGGAAGGAGCCAAACCATAAGAGATTCTTAAAAACTGAGAATAAACTGAGGGTTGATGGGGGGTGGGAGGCAGGGGAGGGTGGGTGATGGGCATTGAGGAGGGCACCTGTTGAGATGAGCACTGGATGTTGTATGGAAACCAATTTGACAATAAGTGTCATATTAAAAAAAATAATAAATCTATGTAGTAATGATTAAATAAATAAATAAATAAATAAATGCATAAATAGTTTTGTTTCACTGTTGCGACCGGCGCAACAAACACCAAGGTCAGGGTCCTGAGGGTAGGGGAATGTAAGAAAAAAAGAGAGAGAAGAGAAGACAGTTTGGGAACAGGAGGGTCCCCTGGGCTGATGGCCCAAGTGACGGCTTTATTGTTGCTGTACACAATCTTTTATATCCAGACTCTTATGGGTCAGTCCATTCTAAGAATAAACAGGTTCCACATAATCGCTGCCAACCAAAACATTTAGTTCTGTGTTTCTTGTGAATTTTCTAGACGGGTCACAAGACCTTGTTGATAGATTGCTAGCAAAACACAATTCCCATGTTTGTTTCTATCTGACTCGGGGTAGAAAAAGGGAGGTAGCATTACTGCCAACACCTGCAGACCACAGGCTTCAGGAATTAACTTTCTTAGCCTTGACAAGGTTTTCGTATGCCCTTGAAAGTGGGGGAATGGGAGGGGGAACCACCGGGTTGGCTGAGTCAACAGGGAACCGTTGCTCGACCTGGTCTCAGCCTGGCACCGGGGCCCGGCCTCCCACATTTCACTACTTGCTTGCTATTTTTCTGATTTGTTTTCTCTGGGCTTCTTGAATGCTTGGATTTGTATTTTGCTGTCTCTTCTTATTTTTGAAAAATTATCTGCTGTATTGATTTAGGTATTTCTTTTAAAACTTTATCTTACTCTTTGCATTCTGGAAATCCAATTACATATAGATGGTTAGTTTGATATTGTACTACAGTTCTTGGAAACTGTTAGTGTTTTGTTATCTTTTGTTTTGTTTCTTACTCATTTCTGTGTGTTTCAGTTGGGGAAATTACTATTAGTCTATCTTTTAAGTTCACTGTTTCTTTCCTCCGCTATGTCTAGTTCACTGATGAGCACCCTAAAGGTATTCTCAATCTGTTTTACCATACTTTAAATTTACTACTACTATTAGGCTCATTCTTATAATTTTTATAAGAATTTTTATAAGGATTTCTATTGAAATCCTCCTTCTGTCCATGAATACTGTCTATCTTTCAATATAATTTCTTACATATCACTTACACTTACTTAATTTCCCTCTCTGGATATTTCCACATCTGTGTCTTATCTGTGTCTTATCTAAACCTTGTTCTGTTAAGTGATTTGTCTCTTGACATTATTTTTGTCTTGCATTTTCATATGTCTCTTTATTTTGGATTAAAGCCAACATTGTGTGTAAGATAACAGAGATTGAGGTAAATAACACTCAATGCTTCACTTGTTGGGCCTCAGGTAGTAAATATATCCATCCTATCTCATCCATATTCCCCTATATTTCAACTTAGTTCATTGTCTTGCAACTTCAGCTCTCTGTTTGGTTCACAAATATGATTGCTTTTAACATTACCTAGGTTTTCTCATTGTTACTATAGGAATATGTATATTTATATCATATAGCTATAGATCTATCATCTATATATTTACCTAATCATGTTGATCTTTATTTATCTCTTTTTTATTTAACTGAATATGTTACTAATCTGTTTTTCCTATATTGCATCTGTCAGAACATATCAATGCAGAATGTGTCACTGTATATCAGAGTACCTTTTGTAACTTATCGTTGCTAGAGAGAAATATTTTTATCAATGCGTCTAATACTTTATCATTTATTCTGCTCTCACAGACATTTCAGCCCTTTCTATTCTAATAATTTTACTGGAATAAAACAGTAAAAGAGCAGAATTCAATAAAATGGAATATCAAGAAGACAATAACCAAGGCCCGTTTACACTAAAATTTTATAAGAATTGTAAGTTGGCTTTTTTATATTTGTTAAGCAGACTGCTGAATGCTGGAAATTTAAATGGTTAGAGAGAATGAAATCTGTTTAAACCTACTAAATATTTACTCTTGTTCTTCCACATTTGTATTTTTATATAAAAATGGAAAAAAGGAAATTCATGTCAGTTTTATCATGTTGATGACATTCTTTGTCTACTTAGTACTTGTTATAGTTCTTATCAAATGCATATTTTAAACTGTGGTAATATTAAATTAATCTATCAATTCAGTCACCACCAAGAAATAGACTCCTCTGTTTGGTGTATAAGACTACTAAGTACAAAAAACTTCAGAGTAAAAACTTTTTAGTATAAAAAAACCATTTAGATTACAAAACTTTCACTTATTTCATTAAATTCTGTTTGATCAGAAACTTGTCTACATTTCTTATTTACTTAATACATTTTCGTGATGCCACAAAACAATATAAGGAGCTAATGTTCACAGAATACTAAAGATGAACAGTCAATTCAATACATAATAATTAAATATGTATTAATCTGAAAATCCCAGATCTTCTAAAAGTCTGAGCCATTTTTTCCTGATAAAATAAGAAAACGTGCTGTTAATATAAATGAATGCTGAATTTTATAAATGCCTGTTAGAAGATTTCCTTGAAGAGTTTGGAAGGTATTCCCTGAAAATGTAATAAAGATTATGAGTTCACATTTATATAATATTGTTAAAATTACAAAAATATATTAATCACTGGAAGTTAGCAAAACCTTTTCAGTCTCATTAAAGACATTTGTTTGCATATGATTTTCCTTCGTATTCTTTAATTAAGATCTGTAGGTTCTAGAGAAAATGACAATTCGTTCTCCATAATTTTGTGGCAATGATTTAAGTTAATTACAATTAAACATATTTCAGTAATCTTTTCAGATTTAATTAGAAAATGATATCCACTCAACAGGAGCATTTATTCCCAACTGAAATAACTTTTTGATAATATTAAGTCATCTTTACATTTAATTCAGAGAAATATTTATTGCACGTGAGATAATAAGTGAAAGTAAGAATACGATATGCTATAAAAGTTTAACTTTTTGACAACATGTTGACATACTCCCAAATGCTGTGCCATCATAAATCATTTGTGCTTTTAACTGCTAACATCTTTAATTGAAAGAGATTTCATTAACTCCCTTGAATTATCAAATCCATTAGGCTCCTTGAATTATTAAATAAACTCTTGCTACATCCTTAAGTACCTAAGAATTAGGCAGGAAAAATCTCACTTTTTTAATAGATTAGGTTTTTTTTTTTTTCAAATCTCTGAAAAAAATCCCACAGTCATGTGCATCGTTAAGCAACATGTAAAGTTGGAGTAACTCTTTTATCCCTTTAAGCCTAAAATCTAAGTAATGGCTAAAATGGAAAAAAAAAATCACAAAGACATATACAAAATTGTGGCCAAGTACCCAAATATAGATCAATAGACCAATATCTTTCCCCACAACTTAGAAATCTTACCTCAAAATCCTAAAGGACTGAAGATGAACTAAGAAAATGTCAAAGTTAGGCAAGAATTAGATCATGTAAATTTAGATAAGATATTTAGGTTTTCTTGTAAGTATAACTACATCCCCTGAAGAATTAAAAAAAAAAAAATTAGCTTATTTGTTTTTTGAGAGATAGAGGGAGAGAGAGCCGGAGAGGAGCAGAGAGAGAGGGAGAGCAAGAATCCCAAGCAGGCTCTGCCCTGTCTAGGTAGGGGCCCACATGGGGCTCAAACTCAAAAAACATGAGATCATGACCTAAGCAGAAATCAAGAGTTGGACACTTACCTGACTGAGCCATCCAAGTGCCCCACTAAAGAAATATTTTTGTATTTTATTCATGCTGAGAAATATCACTGTGACTTCTGTATAGATTATGGAATATGGGATAGAAGATACTAATAAAGAAAGAAGAAATATTAGGAAGAGTTTGACATAGTGTAGTGAAAAACAATGGTGTTTAGACTCAAGCTGTACCAATGGAGATAGATATGTGGTCTGATTTGGATATTATAGAATTGGCTAATTTAGAATTATAGCCAATAAGACAAAAAATATGTACTCCTGTGTTTGCTGGGAAACTTGACGTTTTCCCCAATAACTGGATGTGATCCCTGTGGAAGATAAAGGAACTATAAAGTCTTCTTGTGTTTTATCAAATTACTAACTCTTAAATTGGCGGAGAAAGTGATAAAGTGAAAAGCTGAGGTGAACTTAGATTACTAGAATGCCACAGAATGAGACACCCCAAATCGTATATATCGATATATATTTAAATGTATGTATATCTCTATAGATAGATAGATAGAAGATATAGAGAAGATACATCTTATAAGGTCTTATAAAATCTTATATGATATATCTTATCTATATTTTATCTTATATCTATATATAGAGAGGATTTCAAAGGAAAGTTTCTCATAGGGAAACTCTAAAGAAGCAAATAAAGTGTCCAAAGACAAAGTCAGCTTTAAAATTTTCATTATGATAGAAGCTTATCAATATTACTATAAGTAGTAATTTTCCTATCACTGACACTCATTACTCTCCCTCCTCAGATTTGGCTCCTCACTCTCTAGAGGTTTTTAACTTGCAAGGAAGCCCAATACTATGACAGAGAAAGGTTTCAACCAAAATGAAATCTTATATTAACAAAACTTTGTGACTTAAAGTTATCATAAAAGATTCTATTTCCCAAGGGTGAGCAGAGAAATTGTGAACTATTTCACAGTCTTTTTACAAGAACAGAGGAAGATTACTTTATATCCTTTGAATAAATGTTAAATGAATGGAAGAAGACCAAAAATGGGTGAATTATGGCATGAACTATGTTTATTCAATCTACCAATCATAGCTGAAACCAAAGTGATTCAAAAAATCATTGAAAGCTAACATTCAGTACAATGTTCCATAAAATTTTAAAAAGATACCTACTTTTAAATGTTAAGATAGCTACTTTTAAAAGTGTTAAAATATTATAATCTCAATATTAAAAAAGAACATAGAGGATATTATATGTACAATGATAACATTTAAAATAACTACATTATTTAATAATGGTAAAATTAGTAGCGAATTTTACTTTTTTATTTCTTTGCAAAAGCAATAAGGTTTTCTAAATAAGTGTATAAAAGAATTAAGAGAAGAAAACACTTAAAACACTGAAAAAAAAACTGTTTAAAAATAAACAAGCTGGTAAGGGCAATTTAAAAAATATAACCTAAAATTCTCATGTAAAGTATTTGATGAAATAGCTCAGGCCATTTAAGTAGGTTTTGTTTAATGAACGTCTGAATATGAGTATCACAATGTCAGCAGTGATGTCAACACTATTCTACATGACTTTGAAAACCTGCTATATTTTTAAGTCAACATATAGGGCAGAAGGAACATGATGAAAGGAACATGGTAAAATTTTTCATGTCAATCTAAATTAGAGAAAACCAGTAATATTTTGCAACTTAGAATTTAAAACTACTAAAAATAATCAACACAATATGGAATTTTGTTCACTCTGAATGAAATGATGAATGATTAAATGGGTATGGCTATTAATATTTTAATTCAAACTTCTTTTATGTTATTGACATGTGAATCACATTTAATGTATTAAATAATAAAATAAAGACTTCATAATTGAGACTTTCTTTAAAGTGTTACTGGAAAAATCTTCATTGATATGAGGGCAAATAAGTGCGATTGATATATAGAAGAATATAAAGCATTAGCTGTTTGCTTTATTAAATATGATGCAAATAAAAAAGGGGAAAACAACAGTTTAAAATATGTAAGATTGGAATAAATGAGGAGGCTCTTGAGAATATCATTGCGGCTTGTAAAAATTATTCATAATGGAAATTATGAACAACATTTTACCCAGTAATAATACTTTTAGAAATCTATTTCATGCAAATTATCTCACTTGTGCAAAGCTATATGTAGTCAAATGTTCATTGCAATATTGTTTTTAATAGGGAAAAAACATAATATTATAAATGTTCTTGAAAATGGAGTAGTCAAATGCTAAATTGATAATCCACAGTGCTGTGAAGACACAAATATAATGAATAAAGGAAAGCTGTATATATTTATAGGAAATATTTTTAGGTGGTTAAGTTGGATAAAGACAGAAAACAATTGTTTTGTGATAAAAGGGAAGAATATTTTTATGTGATCAAAATGGAGTTGTATATTAGCTTAAATCAGACTATTATAACTATAAATGTTTTATGTAAGCCTCATGATAACCACAAAGCAAAAAATAAAGTAGAATTAAAACAGATAAAGAGAAAGAAATAAAAATATACCACTTTATGGGCACCTAGGTGGCTCAGTTAGTTAAATGTGCAACTCTTGATTTCGTCTCAGGTCATGATCTCCTGGTTAGTGAGTTCCAGCTCTTCATCAGGCTTTGTACTACCAGTACAAGGCCTGCTTGGGATTCTCCCTCTCTCCCTCTCTCTTCCTCTGCCCCTCCTCTACTTGCACTCACTGTGTCTCTCAAAATAAACAAAAACAAACAAAAAACGTAAACCACTTTATCTTTTTATTTTTATTAGAAATCTTTTTAATGTTTATTTATTCATTTTTTTGAAAGAAAGAGGTAGAGAGAAAGCAGGCGAGGGGCAGGGAGATCCCAAGCAGGTTCCACTGTCAGCACAGAGCCTGATGCAGGGCCTGAACTCACAAAACATGAGTTCATGACATGAGCCGAAGCCAAGAGTTAGATGCTTAACCGACTGAGCTATTCAGGTGTCCCAGGGCATACCACTTTAGAAAATAGTCAAATCACAAAGGAAGACAGTGTGAGGTGAAAAAAAAAAAGGAACTATAATGGCCATAAAAAAAAATTAACAAGATGGTAAAATAAATCTTACCTATCAATAATTACTTTTATTCTAAATGGATTAAATTATGCAATCGAAAAATGGAAGATGGAGAAAAAAAGATTGAAAAAACAAGAATGGATAAGGAACAAATAATTTATAAAAATAGAAAAATAAAATAAGAATGGATTTTTTAAAAAAAGACCCAATTATACTGCCTACAAGAGAAGCAATTCAGCTTTAAAGACATACATCGTTTGAAAGTAAAGAGATAGAAAAAAATATTCTAAGTAAATTGAAACCAAAAGTGACCATAGCTAGCTATATTCATATCAAATAAAGTAGACTTTAAAAAACTGTAACGAGGGACATAGAAGGTCATTATATAGTGATAAAGGAGTCAGTTAAGCATCTGACTCTTGATTTTGGCTCAGGTCATGATCTCACAGTTTCATGAGTTTGAGCCCTGCATGGGATCTGCACTGTCAGCTTCAGATTCCCCCTTTCTCTGCCCCTCCTCCACTCACAGTCTCCCTGTCTCTCTCAAAATAAATAAATAATCTTTTAAAAAGCTTAAAAGAAAATATTAACAGATTCAAAGGGAGAAAAAGACAACAATAGCAACTGTAATATTAAAGTCCACACATTTCAACAATGAATAGATCACCCAGGAAGATAAGTAAGGAAATGTTGGAATTAAACTATACTTTAGATCAAATGCACCTAACAGACATATGCAGAACAGTCCATCCAACAGTAACAGCGTATACATTCTTAAGTGCATGTGGAACATCATCCAGGACAGATTATATATTAGGTAACAAAACAAATCTTAAAAAAATAAGAAAATGGAAATCATATCAATTTATTTTCAACTACAATAGCATGAAACTGGAAGTCAATTAAAAAAGGAAAACTGGAAAATTCACAAATGTGTGCATTCAACAATATGACCCTAAACAACCAATAGGCCAAAGAGGAAATCAAGAAAGAAATTAAAATATACCTTGAAAAAATAAAAATGGAAACACAGTGCACCAAAACTTATGGGATGCAGGAGAAAGCATTTTTAAGGGGGAAATGTACAGCAATAAAATGCTTACATTAAAAAAAAAGGAAGATATCAAAAAAAAAACCCAACAAAATAGAACTAGAACTAGAAAGAGAACTAAGCCCAAAGTTGTTAGAAAGAAATATCAAAGACCAGGGCAAAAATAAATATACACGAGAAAAAAAGTAGAAAAGATCAGAGAAATTAAGGGCTGTTTTTTAAAGTTTATCTGTTTATTTCGAGACAGTGAGAGAGAAAGAGAGAGACAGAGAGAGAGCATACACACATGCATGCGTGAGCAGGGGAGGGGCAGAGAGAGAGGGAGACAGAGATACCAAGTAGGCTCTGCACTATCAGTTCAGAGCCCGATGCGGGGCTCGATCCCATGCACTGCAAATCATGACCTGAGCAGAAACCAAGGATCAGATGCTTAACCAATTGAGCCACCCAGGTGCCCTAAGAGCTGGTTTTTAAAAAAGATAAACAAAATTGACAAACTTTAGCCAGATTAATTAAGAAAAAAAGGGAGGGCTCAAATAAATAAAGTCAGAAGTGAAAGAGGAGACATTATAAATGATGACATAGAAACAGAAAGAATCATAAATGCTATTATGAACTATTAGAACCAACAAATTGGATAATCTAGAAAAAATGAATGTGTTCCTAGAAGCTGACAACCTGTCAAGACTGTATATGAAGAAATAGAAAATCTGAATACATTTTTAATTATTAAGGAATTGAATCATTAATCAACCACCACCTCCAACAACAACAACAAAAGTCCAGGAAAAGTGGCTTCAATGGTGAATGTTATCATACATTTAAAGAAGAGTTAACACCAATCTTTCTCAAACCACTCCAAAAAATTAAAAAGAAAGGAACCCATGTAAACTCATTTTATAAGCCAGTATTATGTTCATACCTAAACCAAACAGAAACATTGCAAGAAAAAAAAATCTAGAAGCTAATATCTGTGATAAACAGGCAGGTAAAAGTCCTCAACAAAATACTGGAAACAAATTTAACAGCATATTTTAAAAAATCATACATTGGGATCAAGTGGAATTTATTCCAGAGATGCAAGTATAGTTCAACATACATAAATCACTAAACATGATTCACCATATTAATAGAATGAAAGATAAAAATCATATTAGCTTCTCAATATGAGGCAGAAACAACATTAAACAAAATTCAAAATCTTTTCATGATAAAAAACTCTCAACAAATTAGGCACAGAGGGAACATACCTCAGCACAATGAAGGACATACCATGACAAGCCTACATCTAACATCATACTTAGTGGTGAAAAAATACAAGTTTTTCCTGTAAGATCAGGAATAAGACAAGAGTGTCCACTGTCACTGCTTCTAATCAACATGGTGGTGAAGTCCTACTCAGAGTAATTAGGTAAGGAAACAAAATAAATGACATCCAAATATGAAAGGCAGAAGTTAAATTACCTCCATTTGCAGATGACATGATTTTATATCTAGAAAACCTTAAAGATTACACCAAAAACAGAACTAATAAATACATTCAGTAAAGTGATAGGATAAAAAATCAACTTGCAAAAGTCAGTCACATTTCTGTACACTAATGGAAAACTACCTGAAAGAGAAATTAAGAAAGCAGTCCCACGTACAGTAGCAACAAAAACATAAAACATAAAAATACTTAGAAATAAATTTAACCAACGGAGTGAAAGATCTATACACTGCAAACTGAGACACTGATGAAAGAAATTAAAGAAGGCGAAAACACATGCAAAGACACCTTGTGTTCATGGATTTGGAGAATTGCTATTGTTAAAATAGCCATAATACCAAAAGTGCTGCACAGAGTCAATTAAATATCTATCAAAATTCAAACAGTATTTTTCACAAAAATAATAAAAGCACTTCTAAAATACGTGTGTAAACACAAAAGTCCCCAAATAGCCAAAGCAATCTTGAGAAAGAACAATGCTGGAGGCATTACACTTCCTGGTTTCAAACTTTATTACAAAACTATAGCTCAAAACAGTAAGATACTGGCTTAAAAACAGACATAGACCAAAGGAACAGAATAGAAAGTCCAGCAATAAACCCTGACATATAAGGTCATCCTTTGATAAGGATGCCAAAAACACAAGTGGGGAAAAGATAGTCTCTTCAATAAATGGATTCTCAAACTGGATTAAAGACCTAAATATAAGATCTAACACTATAAAACTTCTAGAAGAAAATATGTGAAAAGGCTACTGGAAATTGGTCTTCGCAATATATATTTTTTGATATGAGAAACTTTAAAGAGCAATGCAAAAATAAACAAGTAGACTATATGAAACTAAAAAGGTTCTGTTACAACAGAAAGAAAGAAAGAAAGAAAGAAAGAAAGAAAGAAAGAAAGAAAGAAAGAAAAACCTGATCAACAAAAAGAAAAGGTAACCAACCTAACCAACCTATGGAATCAGACAAAATATATGCAAATCAGACATCTATTAAGGGACCAATATCTAAAATATATGAATAACACTTATAATTCAATGGCAAAAATATAATTTAATTGAAATGGGTAAAGAACCTGAATAGACATTTTTTCCAAAGAAGATATACAAACTGCCAATACATGAAAAACTGTTCAATATTATTAGTCACCAGGGAAATGCAAATAAAATCATGGGTTACATCCATTAGAATAGCTACTATCAAAAAGAGAGGAGATGAAAAGTGTTGGCAAGGATGCAGAGAAAAGGTAGTCCTTGCGCACTGTTGGTAGAAATATAAAATTATGCTACCAGTATGGAAAACAGTATTTTAGAAACAGAACTACCTCAAAAACTTGAATCAAAAACTTAAAAAAATTAAAAATAAAAAAATAGAACTACCATATGATCCAGCATTCCCATTTGCACGCACACACACACACACACACACACACACACACAACACATAAATATATTCAGCCATAAAAAAGGAAATCCTACCATTTGTGACAATAGGGATGAACATGGAGGGCGTTATACTAAAGTGAAATAAGGCAGAAAAGACAAATACTGTATGATATCACTTATATGTGGAATCTTAAAAAAAATTAAATGAACTCATAGAAATAGAATAGCATGCTGGTTGTCGGGATTAGAGTAGAGGAAATAGGGACACAGTGGCAAAAGACAAAATTTTCAGTTATAAAAAGAGTAAGTTCTGAGGACCTAATGTATAAAATGGTGAGGATAGCTGAATACTGTATTGTATACTTCAAAATCACTTATAGGAGATCTTATGTGTTCACACACACACACACACACACACACACACACACACACACACATAAAGGGAACTATGTGATAATGAATATGCTAATTAACTTGATTGTGGTAATCATTTCACAATAAGTATGTAAACCAAATCATCACATTGTACATCTTAAATATATACAATTTATGTTAGTCATACCTCAATAAAGTTGGGGAAAAAAAGAAACTCTTGACAATTTGTAAATGATTGAGTGTGGTTCTGTTCCATACAACTTAAAAAAAATTTTAATGCTTATTTATTTTTGAGAGAGAGACAGAGACAGAGCATGAGCAGGGGACAGGCAGAGATAGAGGGAGACACAGAATCCAAAACAGGCTCCAGACTCTGAGCTGTCAACACAGAGCCTGGCACTGGGCTCAAACTCATGAACGGGGAGATCATGAACCTAAGCTGAAGTTGGATAATTAACCAACTGAACCACCCACGCACCCCCCACCCAGTACAATTTATTTATGGACTCTGAATTTCTAATTAAAAAATAAACTAAAATTAAAAAAATGTATTGTTTTAGGTGCAGATATAGATGACAATATCATATATAATATATATGTATATATACATATATATGTATATATATATGAGATAAGCAAATTAACATGTGAAGTATACTTCTATATTTTTGTTTCATTCAGTCATCTTGTTTCCTTTTACTATTCTTATTTAACTTATTCTCCTAGACTTAAAGATGATACTTGTGGTTTCATTCATCAAATAGCTCACAAATTTGCCAGGGATAGAGAGGATATAAGTTCAACAATAAAAAAATATATAGGTGATATCACTGAAAGGGAACCAACTGATTCTGAGTAACAATTAAACTTCAGGGTTTTTGTTTTGTTTTGTTTTGTTTTGTTGGTGGTGGTTTTGTGTGTGTGTGTGTTTGAGAGAGAGAGAGTGAGAGAGAGAGAGTGCCCAGGTGAGGGGTAGGGACAGAGGGAGAGAGAGGGAGGGAAAGAATCTTAAGCAGCCTCCATTACCATCAAAGAGCTCAAGGAAGGGCTTGATCTCACTACTGTGAGATCATTACCTGAGCCAAAATCAAGAGTTGGATGCTTAACTGACTGGGCCACTCAGGCACCCCAAACTTCAGTTTTTTTTGAAAGAGAAATGGACTATTTTAAGAAGGTCATCCAGACAATAGCTATTCTTGGATATTCATAGAAACTGTATGTACAGTGGAATATGCAACATCAAGATAATAAGTGTGCAGTGTTTCTAATAATAAGGTGGGTTATGCAGAGTATTATGATGAGATTAAAATCAGTGGAGGAGCCAGGCTCAATGGTTATAGACTCTGTGTAGACTAATGCCATTTATCATTTGAGAGGCATGTAATTAGCAATTATTTACAACAGTAATTAAATTATACGTGAATAATTTACCTTTAGCTTTGTTTTATCAATGAAAAGTGGTTGCATTAATGCAATTTGAATATTGTTATAAAACAAAAAGGCCTTAACTTATGTTACATAAATAACCTAATAAATGATTTCATATACTTTTGATATTTTAATCAAATTTTCTTCTTGTTCATCAGAATATGAGGTGAAAGGAGCAAGCACTTCTCCCAGTGTCTCCTTTACCTGAAGCTAACTGTTTAATAAAAAGACAGAAGGAAGGAAAGGGAAAGAGGGACAGAGAGAGACAGAAAGGTAGGAAGGTGGGAAGGTAGGAATAAAGGAAGGAAGGAAAGAAGGGAGACAGGGAGGAAAGAAGAAAGAAATTCCATTGTATATAGATACCACATTTCATTATCCACTCATCTACCCATAGACAACTTGGGTTGTCACAAGAGGAGTTAAAAAAATATGGAAACCTAAAGTATTTATAGAAAACACTTCTCCCCATTATGAAGCATTACATGTCTTCTCACCACCAGCACTGTGCCTTTGAAGTATGTAGCATTTATTTAAAAACACATTGAACAAAACCAAAATATTTTTTTGACCCCAAGAAGCATATTCAGTCCCTTTAGATATCATTAAATTGTACCTGTTTACTAATGAGTATATTACCAAGTAGCTCATATAATTCATACTTGTCAATTGTTTCCTCTCACTTGACATAACTTTAAAAATTGTCAAACCTGTGACTTTTGGCTTTTACCCCCTGGTTTTCTATGGATATCTCAAATGATTAATAGGAATTCCACAAAAATTGCTAATAATTTTCCTCCTTGTTTTATCATATCTCTTAATTTTTATAACCTACCCAATATCTTAAAGATTGCTTTTCAATCTCTTTCCTAGCAGATTATTCAGCAAATGACATGACACAAACAATCTGATGGACACTTCACAATCATGACAGAGACTGCAAATACCATGACTTAACAAGGATTCTGAATTGTATAATTAGCGAAGAATTTACCTTTGAACAAGTGAAGGAATGGAAAGGGTATGAATCTTTCTTCAATAGAAATGAAACAACAGTTTTAAATCCCAAACAAAAAGTAAACATTTTTTCTTGTTAAACTCAAAACCACAGGATTTATAATCTCAGACATATGCAATCTTAACCCATCCACTTGTGATATTTAATAACATGTTAACTAATCTTAGTGAATCATCTATTGCCTTGCCTTCCCACTCCCTACCTCATATTCCTGTTTCACCCGTTTTGGTGAACAACTTAGGCACTTGATAAACTAATTGACAGATGGCAAATCAGTTACCCTTTTAGATTGTACTTTTGTTGCAACAGAAAATAAAGATTTCTCTTTCCTCACTTATTTTCTTATGAACTTGTTTGAGGATACATCATGTTAAGGAACATTTCCGAGGAAACCACTTTAGAAGGAAGTAATTAAATATGGAACCATGGACTGCTTTTCTTTGGAATGTTTTCATCAACATCTGGCACAGTCCCTATCACATAATGTATTCCAAAAATGAGGTAGAGAGAAAGGGCTATTGGTCATTATATATGGTAAACTGCACTTCAAAATGTTTTTCTAAAATGCTGTATCTGGGCACTTAGTGGCTCAGTCCATTAAGTGTCCAACTATTGATTTCAGCTCAGGTCATGTGATCAAGCCCCATGTAAGGCTCCACACTGGGTGTGGAGCCTGCTTAAGATTCTCTCCCTCAGGGGCGCCTGGGTGGCGCAGTCGGTTAAGCGTCCGACTTCAGCCAGGTCAGGATCTCGCGGTCCGTGAGTTCGAGCCCCGCGTCAGGCTCTGGGCTGATGGCTCGGAGCCTGGAGCCTGTTTCCGATTCTGTGTCTCCCTCTCTCTCTGCCCCTCCCCCGTTCATGTTCTGTCTCTCTCTGTCCCAAAAATAAATTAAAAAAAAAAAACGTTGGAAAAAAAAAAAAAAAAAAAAGATTCTCTCCCTCAATTAAAACAATAAATAACTAGAATATAAAATAAAATTCTATATCCTAAAACTTATCTGAAGTACGCAGGAAAAAAAACTATGCAACCTTTAAAAAAAGCATAAATCATGTTTAAATGGTAATTTTTTTTCTTGAAACATAGTACATCATTACAGATACTTTAAAAATCTTCCTGTAAAAATCATGATGGTGTAAACATCTTGTCTAATAACAAAAAGTGTTATGAGAAGAGTTTCAATAATTTAAAAGGCAATATTGAAAATTTTTATGATATGGCTAGATTTTGGGGATTGATATACATTAATTCATTTCTTATGCAGTGAATATATGGTCTTGAAATATTGCATGGTTTTTGTCTATAAGTTGCTGTGACACAAATATGATTCTGGTTTATTAGAGATATGTATTATTTATTAATATATTAATTTTTCTTTCAAGTTTCTATTTAAATTACAGTCAGTTATTATTCAATGTAATATTAGTTTCAGATATAGAATTTAGTGATTCAACACTTACATACAACACCCAGTGCTCATCACAAGTGCCCTCCTTAATACCCATCACTTATTTAACCCATCACCCTAACCGCCTCCCCTCCTGTAACCCTCAGTATATGCTCTATAGTTAAGAGTGTGTTTCCTGGTTTGCTTCTTTTTTTCCTCTATGGTCACCTGTTTTGTTTCTTAAATTCCACATATGAGTGAAATAATATTGTATTGTCTTTCTCTGACTGATTTTAGCATAAATCATGTTTAAATGGTAAATTTAGCATACTACTCTCTAGCTCCATCCATGTCACTGCAAATGGCAAGATATCATTATTTTCTTATAGTTGAGTAATATTCCCTTGTACATACATATACCACTTCTTTATCTATTCATCAGTTTGATGGTTATCTGGGGTCTTTCCATAATTTAGTTATTGTTGACAACGCTGCTATAAACATCGGGATGCATGTATCCCTTCAACTCAGTATTTTTATAACCTTTGGTTAAAAACCGAGCAGTTCAATTTCTGGATCATAGGATTGTTCTATTTTTTAACATTTTGAGGAACCTCCATATTGTTTTCCAGAGTGGCTGCACCAGTTTACATTCCCACTAACAGTGTAAGAAGGTTCCCCTTTCTCCACATCCTTGCCAACATCTGTTGTTTCCTGTGTTGTTAATTTTAGCCATTCTGACAGGTGCACGGTGATATCTTATCGTGGTTTTGATTATATTTCCCTGATGATGAGTGATGTTGAGCATCTTTTCATGTGTCTGTTAGCCATCTGGATGTCTTCTTTGGAAAAATGTCTATTCATGTCTTCTGCTCATTTCTTAACTGGATTTTTTTGGGTGTTGAGTTGGATAAATTCTTAACAGATTGTGGACACTAACCCTTTTTTGGATATGCCATTTGCAAATATCTTCTCCCAGTGTGTATGCTGACTTTTAGGTTTGTTGTTTGTTTACTTCACTGTGCAGAAGGTTTTTATCATGATGAAGTCTCAATAGTTTATTTTTGCCTTTTTCGTCTTGCCTCAGGAGACATAGCTAGTAAGAAGTTGCTACGACTCCTGTCAAAGAGGTTACTGCCGGTGTTCTCCTCTAGGATTTTAATGTCTTCCTTTCTTACATTTAGGTCTTTCATCCACTTTGAATTTGTTTTTGTGTATGGTATAGAAAAGTGGTCCAGTTTCATTCTTTTGCATGTTGCTGTCCATTTTCCAATAACTATTTGTTGAAGAATGTGTCTTTTTCCCATTGGATATTCTTTCCTGCTTTGTCAAAGATTAGTTGACCATATAGTTGACCATATAGAAATGTGGGTACATTTTTGGGTTTTCTATTCTGTTGCATTGATCTATGTGTCTGTGTTTGTGCCAGTACCATACTGTCTTGCTCACTATAGCTTTGCAATATAACTTCAAATCTGGAATTATGATACCTCCAGCATGCGTTTCTTTTTTCAAGAATGTCTTGCCCATTCTGGGTCTTTTGTGGTTTCTATACAAATTTTAGGAATTTTTGTTCTAGCTCTGTGAAAAATGTTGGTGGTATTTTGAAAGGGATTATATTGAATGTGTAGATTACTTTGGGTAGTATTGACATTTTAACGGTATCTATTCTTCCAATCCATGAGCATTAATTTTTTTTTCCATTTCTTTGTGTCATCTTTAATTTCTGTCATAAGTGTCTATACTTTTCAGAGTACAGAGCTTTTACCTCTTTGGTTAGGTTTATTCCTAGTTATCTTATGGGTTACGGTGCAATTGTAAATGGAATGGATTCCTTGATTTCTCTTTCTGCTGTTTCATTATCGGTGTATTAAAATGCAACATATTTCTTTTTTTTTTTATTTTTTTTTTTTTTTAAATTTTTTTTTTCAACATTTTTTATTTATTTTTGGGACAGAGAGAGACAGAGCATGAACGGGGGAGGGGCAGAGAGAGAGGGAGACACAGAATCAGAAACAGGCTCCAGGCTCCGAGCCATCAGCCCAGAGCCTGACGCGGGGCTCGAACTCACAGACCGCGAGATCGTGACCTGGCTGAAGTCGGACGCTTAACCGACTGCGCCACCCAGGCGCCCCAACATATTTCTGTATGTTGATTTTGAGTCCTGCAACTTTACTAAATTTGTCTATCAGTTCTAACAATATTTTGGCGGAGACTTTTGGGTTTTCTACATAGAGCATCATGTCATCTGCAAATAGTGAAAGTTTGACTCTTCCTTGCCAATTTGGAAGACTTATATTTCTTTATGTTGTCTGACTGATGAGGCTAGGACTTCTAGTACTATTTTAGATAACAATGGTGAGAGGAGATATCCCTGTCTTGTTTCTGACTATAGAGGAGAAGCTCTCAGATTTTCCCCTTTGAGGATGATATTATATGTGGGTTTTTCATATATGGATTTTATTATGTTGAGGTATGTCCCCTCTATCCCTACCTCGTTGGGAATTTTTATCATGAATGGGTGCTATACTTTGTCAAATGATTTTTTTCTGCATCTATTGAGAGGATCATATGGTTGTTATCCTTTTTCTTTTTTTAATGCGGTGTATCATGCTGATTGATTTGTGGGTATTGAGCCAACCTTGCATCCCAGGAATAAATTGCACTTTATTATAGTGAATGATTCTTTTAATGTACAGTTAGATTGGATTTGCTAGTATTTTTGTTGGGAATTCTTGATCCACGTTCATCAAGGATATTGGCCTATAGTTCTCATTTTTAGTGGAGTCTTTGTTTTTGAATCAGGATAATGATGGGCTCATAGAATGAGTTTGGAAATTTTCCTTCCATTTTTTGGAATAGTTTGGGAATAATACATGTTAACTCATCTTTAAATGTTTGGTAGAATTCCCCTGGAAAGCCCTCTGGCCCTGGACTTTTTTTTTGTTGGGAGATTACTGGTTCAATTTCTTTGCTGGTTATCAGTCTCCTCAAGTTTTCCATTTCTTACTGTTTTGGTTTTCTAATTTTGATTTCTAAACTAATTTCCAAAATTTTTAAACTAATATCTAAAAATTGGTTTATATGTTTCTTAAATTTATCCATTTCTTCTAGATCGTCTGATTTGTTGGTGTATAATTTTTCATAATATTCTTTAATAATTGTTTGTTTTCTGTGATATTGGTTGTGATCTGTCCTCTCTCATTTGTGATTTTATTTATTTGGGTCCTTTCTCTTTTCTTTTTGATAAGTGTGGTTAGGGATTTACCAATTTTATTAATTTTTTCAAAGAGCTAGCTCCTTGTTTCATCGAACTGTTCTACTAGTTTTTTCAGTTTCTATATCATTTATTTCTGCCTCAATATTTATCATATTCCTTTTTCTTCTGGCTCTTGGCTTCAACTGTTCTTTTTCTAGCTCCTTTGTGTGTAAGATTAGGTTGTTCATTTGAAATTTTTCTTTCTTCTTGGGTAGGCCTATATTACTATATACTTCCCTCTTATGACTGCTTTTTCTGTCTCCACAAAGTTTTGGGCTGTCATGTTTTCATTTTCATTTGTTTTTATGTATTTTTAAAATTTCTTCTTTAATTTCCTGGTTGACCCATTAATTCTTTAGTAGCATGTTCATTAACTTCAATGTGTTTATGGTCTTTCCAGGTTTTTTTATTGTGGTTGACTTAAATTTTCATATCATTGTGGTCAGAAAAGATGTGTCACATTATCTCAATCTTTTTATGCTGGTTGAGGCATGTTTTGTGACCTAGTTTGTGATCTATTCTGGAGAATGTCTCTGTGCACTTGAAAAGAATATGTATTCTTCTGCTTTAGAATGAAATGTTCTGAATGTATGTTAAGCACATCTGGTCCAGTGTGTCATTCAAAGCCATTGTTCCCTTGTTGATTTTCTGCTTAGATGATTTGTCCACTGTTGTAAGTGGGGTGTTAAAGTACCCTACTATTATTTTAGTAATATCAGTGAGTTCCTTTATGTTTTATTAATTGATTTATATATTTGGATGCTTCCAAGCTGGGAATATTACTATTTACCATATTTAGATCTTATTGTTGGATGTTTCCCTTTGCTATGATATAATGCCCTTCCTCATCTCTTGTTACAATGTTTGGTTTAAAATCTAGTTTGTCTTGGGGCGCCTGGGTGGCTCGGTCGGTTGAGCGTCCGACTTCGGCTCAGGTCATGATCTCACGGTCTGTGGGTTCGAGCCCCGCGTCGGGCTCTGTGCTGACAGCTCAGAGCCTGGAGCCTGTTTCAGATTCTGTGTCTCCCTCTCTCTGTGACCCTCCCCCGTTCATGCTCTGTCTCTCTCTGTCTCAAAAATAAACGTTAAAAAAAAAATTTTTAAAAAATAAAAAAAAAATAAAATCTAGTTTGTCTTTTATAACTATTGCTACTCTTGCTTTCTTTTGACATCCATTTGCATGATAAATCGTTCTCAGTCCCTTCACTTTTGATCTGCAGGTGTCATTAGGTCTAAAATGTGTCTCTTTTAGGCAGCATGCAGATGAGTCTTTTTTTTTTCTTTATCCATTCTGACACCCTATGTCTTTTTTTTTTTGAGCATTTAGTCCATTTACATTCAGAGTAATTATTAATAGATATGTATTTAGTGCCATTTTATTATTTGTTTTGCTATTGCTTTGTGATATTTTCCCCATTCCTGTCTAGTCTTTGTCACTTTCAGTCTTTCCTTCCTACTCAAAGAGTCCCCTTTAATATTTCTTGCAGGGTTGGTTCAGTGGTCATGAACTCCTTTAGTTTTTGTTCTGAGAAATTCTTTATCTCTCTGTATGTTCTGAATGATAGCCTTGCTGTGTAGAGTACTCTTGGCCACAGATTTTTTCCATTCAACATGTTAAATATATTATGCCATTCCCTTCTGGCCTGCCAAGTTTCTGTGGAGAGATCTCCTGCTAGCCTTATGAGTCTCCCCTTGTAAGTTAGGGACTTATTTTTTTCTTGATGCTTTTAGGACATTTTCTTTATCATCATATTTTGCAAATTTAACTACGATATCTATTGGTGTTGGCCTACTTTTGTTGATTTTGATGGGAGTTCCCTGTGCTTCCTGTTTTTAGATGTGTTTCCTTCCACAAAATAGGGAAGTTTTCAGCTATTATTTCCTCAAATAAACCTTCTGCCCCTTTTCTCTCTCTCTTCTGGGACTCCTATGATAGATATGTTATTATTTACCGGAGTTACTGAGTTCCCTAAGTCTATTCTCATAATCCATCATTCTTCTTTCTCTCTTTAGTTCTGTGTCACTATTTTCCATAATCCTATCTTCTATGTCACTTATATGTTCCTTTGATTCTTTCATCTTTGTGGTCACTACATGCAGTTTTAAATCTCAGTTATTATTTTTTCATATCTACCTAATTCTTTTTTAGCTCTTTTACCTCTGTGGTTAGTGTCTCCTTGATGTTTCCCATGCTTTTCTCAAGCCCAGCAAGTGTCTGTATGATTGTTGCTTTAAATTTTGCATCAGGCATATTACTTATATCTATTTTGATTAGATCTGTAATCTAATCTAAGCTAAAGGTCATGACTTTTCTTGTTCTTTCTTTTAGGATGAATTCCTCCATCTTGGCATTTTGTCTAGGTCTCAGTCTTCTTTTCTGCCTTAGAAAATCCTGTTATGTTTTCTGTTCCTGAAGTAATGGCTTTATGAAGAAGAGATCATATAATGTCCAGGGCCTAGCACTTTAGGAAGTGTCTGTGTGCACTCTCCTGCTGTGTTTTGTCTCCTCTAGCCCTCAGGTCAGTCATCTGCAGAGGTTCTCCTTGCCTACAGGGGGCAGTGTTTAGACTTTGGCCAGAATGTGGTGATTTTAACTATTTGTCTCTGGTCTGCTTGTTAAATAAGACTTGATGCTATTTCCTTTAGAACTGAAGCTTTGTAGAACTCTATGGTCAATAGATGTGGTGTGTTTATGTGTTTGTGTAGAGAGGTTTGTGTTTCTTCTGGGGAAGGGGACTTCTGGGATGGTACTTATGCACATTTGCCTATGAAAAGCAGTACCAGCAGAGTACAGGAGGGGAGTACTTATAAACAGGTTAGGCAGCCAGTGTTGGTGCTGTGCTGTTTACTGAAGCTGATTTATGCTGAGGGGCAGGGGATGGAGATGGTGTCAGCCAGCTCCTTTATCCCTGGAGAAGGGAGCCCATGCTTGTTGCTCTCAGGGAAGTCCTCCCAGCAAAGTGAATAATTACCTCTCATGTGTCCTAGGCATTTTTCAGATCACTGTTTTCCCACTGTCTGTCTCCAGGTTGCTTGTCTGCCTGCAGCAGCACAGTGCACTTTGTGTTCTATCCCAGACAAGTTTGCTGATTTAAAACTCCAAATTTTAAGGACCTGGTATGGTGTGGCCCTACACTGGTCTTTGGGAGGGTCTTGCTGTGCTGAGACTGATGCAGGTTTGATCCAGAGGACAGTCATGTCAAAGCACAGAGGCATGGGATTTGGACCAAAGCAGGCTAAACAGCGAGTTTGGGGGCTAGCTTTCTGTCTAGGGGTAGGGGAGTGAAATGGCACCCACTGGTTCTTTTGTCCCCGAAAAGCAATGCCACCTCTCACAGATGCTAAGAAGAGGGAGCAGTCTTTCCTGTGTGCCTTATGTCATCCTCAGAATATGCTGTGTACCTTGGGGTTGCTTGCCTGCCTTTTCTCCAGGGCCCTGAGGTCTCCATCCCATCCAAGCCCATGGACCTCTAAAACCAGTCTTTGGTTTTGCAATGGTTTTGCACTGGTTGTAAAAATTCACAAAAATCAACCCCTCCCATTTTCTCAGCCAATGGTTTTGGGAATGTTCTCCTTGGGTGTATCCTTATGTGCTCCCCTCTCTCTTACCTTTCTCTGCTACTCACTCTCTCCCCTCAGTAGCACCCAACATCCATTTCTCCCCCACACCAAGCCTCTGCACTCCCTACCTTCTCTGATGTGGCCTTTTCTCTCCATCTAGTTGTGCAGTTCATTCTATCAGTTGTCAGGGCAATTTTGTGGGTATTCAGAATGATGTGATCTAGTAATATAGCTGTGGTCAAGGGATGGGGCAAGCCTAGGTTCCTCTTAGTATGCCACCAGTTTAGTTCTCCTCCTATATTTTGTTTTTTTATAACATTGTCTCAGAGTGCAAACCAGCCATTTAATTAAGCTTCACTCTAAAGGGTATATTGCCCTTTGTCAGATATATTGTCATTGTCAGATGCATAGTCATCTCCCAAATGGCACATTACTAAGGGATATAAAGAACAAATTGTGATGCTAAGTGACATAAGTCAGAGAAAGACAAATACCATAAGATTTTACTTGTATGTGGAATCTAAAAAAATCAAAACAAATGACTAATAAACAAAAATCATAATCAGACATATAAATACAGAGAACAAACTGATGGTTGTCAGAAGGGAGAAGGATGGGGTGATAAGCAAAATGGATGAAGGAGCGTAGGAGATACAGACTTCCAGTTATGGAATGAGTAAGTCATGAGAATAAAAGGAACAGCATAGAGAATATAGTCAATGGCTTTGTAGTACGGTTGTATGGTGATAGATGGTAGTCACACGTGTGGTGAATATAGAATAGTGTATAGAGTTGCTGAATTACTATGTTGTGTGCCTGAAAATAATGTGACATCATATGTCAACTATACTCAAATTATGAAGAAGAGGAAGAAGGGAGAGGAGGAGGAGCAGTGGAAAGACTAAATTGTTTTGAAAAAAATTTTTTTTTCCTATAGGACATAATCCCCATGTCATACGAAATTACACAAGACATGTTTTGATTTTTTCTTTGCTTTGTTTGCAGTTGCTCTTGACTCACTTAGAAATTAACAGTTACACATTAATAATAACCTCAAATTTTATTTGTTTGGAAAGGTTCAAGGAATATATTTAGAGCTGCAACTTTGCCCCATCACCCCCTTTCCCCTACCTCACTAATTACTCTCAAAATTTCAAGATACTGGAATTTGTAATGGTATGGTTCATTCAAATAGAGCAAAAATACATGGGAAGTGAAATCAACAGCAATCATATACATAAGAAGATATTTGTGTATTTTTTTCTAAGAGTCTGCTATACCTAATTATTAGTAAATTGTTAGATACTTTTGTAGAGAATGTACTGACATGTTTTCACCATATTGAAAAAGTGACCCTGTTGATAAAATAGGTTTTCTGGCTACCACTGAAGAGTATGAAAATATGATTTTCATTTTGGAGGGCTTTGTTATCTAAAACTGTCTGATCATATTTAATCTGTCAGAAAAAGGGCAATGTTGTTTTTGTACTTAAACTGCCGACTCCTATTTGGAATATCTTTCATGCATACATGCATCTTGCACTGTGAAATCATGGTGATGGTACATGATTAGAACTGTCAAAGTTTTATGTGTTCTTTTGAATTTATAATTTACCCCTTTTTAACTTGACAGGCGATGATTCTTTTTTCATATCTTTAAGACACTGATGAAAATATTTATATATTAACAAAATCCCACATTTCCCCACACTTTTTACAAATGATGAATACACAAAAGTGACACTGTGTTTGAAGTCACACATCACAGCATTTGATTCATCTTTTTTCAGTCCTTAGCCTTGACAGGTGCTGATGGTTTGCTTCCTATCTTAGTAACTGCTGCAAGCTGTCACATCTACTTCCAATTAATGCATATCTGTTACAGTCCAGCAGCTCTAACAAATGCAAAGCTACAAAATATTTCTTCAACTTTCACTAACCAGGTGTTGCCATGGTATCTGGTCTAGCGGGCAAAGTGATGTGGCCTGTTTCTAACAAGCATATTGTCAGTCATTAGACCTACATATTTTACTCATAGACAAAAGCCATCAATGTAATAATAGAACTTTGACTTATAATGTAACTCATTGAAATATACAGAAGAAAATCAGTAAACATTTTATATTCCTCTATATTGACTGACAATAATTTAAATCAAATTTTTGGTGATTCCTTCTTCAATTTGAAAACTTGGTCAAGAATATCATTCAAGCTTTCATAAATTCCAAATGTTAAACTACTTCATCATTATTTCAAGAATATAAAAGCACTAAAGTTACTGGGCTTTTACAAGCATGTATTAAATTAGGACTAGAAAATGAGAAAAAATAGCCCAAAGAAGACTATTTTATTGCTTTGTCAGGAAATTTCAAGGTAATATTTCAGGAAAAACAATGGAGATAGAGTGAGAAGGAAGAACAGAGAGAGGAAGAGGGAGAGAGGGAAAGAGGGATGATAGATTGACCCTGGATATTTTTAAATGAGCAGATTTTTAAAAATAAAAGCTCTTAAATTATTTTGACTTATAGTATATGCTACTCATACTCAAGGAAATATTGAGCTCTTTAAAATTAAAATATATAAGTTTCAGAAAAAGTTAAATTAACTAATGATAACACTCTTCGTGTTGATGTGAAAATAATTATTTTTCTTGTAGATTATATTGAGATGGCACTAGGACCAAGTGGACTTTTTGTTGTTGTTGTTGTTATTTGTTTTGCTTTGTTTTTTAGTACTTTAGTGTGCACAAGTAAAAAAGAGATATATAACTGTTTAGTTCTTCTCTGAGCAAGAGAACTTCACTTTGATGGACACAGCATATTAATTACATTTTTATTTCCATTGTGTCAGAATCAGAAGATAAGCTTAAGTGGTTCTGTAAGAGACTAGAATCTGAACAAGAAGCTGATTGTTACTGTGTTTGGAAATGTGAGGTTTGGCAAGAAAATGTTTGTATCATTTCATAGTTGATAATATTTGATTAATGTTAATAATTGATAGTATTGCTTAAACGAAATGGAGTGGAAGAGAAAACTAAACACCAATAGAAAGTAAACAGAAAAAGGCCACATGACTTAGAATATGAATACATATAGTTTTAATAAGAGTAAAAAAAAGATACTAAATTCTTCCATGCTAAAAATGTATTTCATAAGTGGTTTCTGTAGCTAAGTGCATTTTACTCAGGTGGAGTGCAGTTTAGAATGGTCACACAGTTCATTGTGTTCATTCACACATATTTCCATAAATACTTCAAGTCACTTATATTCTAAACCTGTGTTCAACACTGGCTGAATGGTGACAACATAATATAAATACCTCTATTGATTCACTCAATAGATGATATTCCTTGACTTCTATTTTAGACATTTGTATATGTCAGTAAATAAATCTATCAAAGATCCCTGTTCTCTCACAGCTTATATTTTATCATGGAGATGTAAACATTAAATACTATCAACAAAGAATTAAATAATTCAGGATATTAGCAGGTAATGAATGCTATGGGAAACAAAGGGATAAAAAGAGATTTGAAGGTAGTATATATAGGATTCTGCTTGGTTTATTTTAAGGAAAGGGAGAGGTAGAGATAGAGAGAGATAGACATGATAGAGATAGAGATAGAGAAAGAGATAGAGATAGAGACAGAGATAGAGATAGAGACAGAGAGGAAGAGAAGAGGAGGGTAGAGGGGAAGAGAGAATGAATGAGTGAATGAATGAATGAATGAATGACTCACAGATGAGTCTAAGGTTTTTGCACCAAATACCTGGGAAGATGATGCTTCCATCAACCAAGATGGAAATGTCTGCAAGTGGAGATGGTTTTAGAGAATCATCAGAAGTTCAATTTTAGGTATATTGAATTTGGTATAGATATTATACATACACAAGTGGAGATACCCTGTAGGCAATTAGATACATAAAGCTGGAATTTGTAGAAAAATATTTTAAGATTTAAATTTTAAAATTATCAGCATAAAATTCTATTTAAAGTCATGAATGGATGAGTTCACCATGAGTGTGTGTGTATACATATACATATACATATACATATACATATACATATACTGGCCAAAGATTAAACCTACACAATGGATACAAATTCCAAAAAACATAAAGCACATACCATGTATACATAATTGAGTAGGGGCTATATTAACAATCAAGTACCATGTTAGTTGGTTCCTCTTGAACCAAACATAAGTGTTTTTTTTAATAGCCTTTTCATCAGTCATCATGAATGACTGTTGAAATGCCTTTTCATCAGGCAACAGAATCATGAACACTTGTGACATTTATCATTTGTTTCAAGAAACCCTACTTGAATAACTAGTCCAATTTTGTTTAGATATTTATTTATTTTTTAAAATTTCTTAATATTTATTTGTTTTCAGAGAGAGAGAGAGAGAGAGAGAGCGCTGGGGAGGGGCAGACAGAGAGAGACACAGAATCAAAAGCAGGCTCCAGGGTCTGAGCTGTCAGCATAGAGCCCAACACGGGGCTCAAATTCACGAACCATGAGATCATGACCTGAGACAAAGTCAGATGCTAAATCAACTGAGTCACCCAGGCAGCTCAAGTCCAATTGTTTTTTAAAGCAGAATATTATAACTGTCGTCATTCTCACATGTCCATGTGTGACATGTGAATGCCTTCTGGAAGGATTGTTCTCTACTGTCTTTATTTCTTTATGTTGGGATTACTAATGATGCCACAATGTAAGAAAATATTTCATTTATAAAATTACAAAATTTTTAAAAAGAGACCAATTGAATGTATAAATTTTGGGGATATAAATGGTATTTAACACATATTTAAAGTATTTAATATATTAATGCTTTTACATATAACATTTAAAATCATGTACTATATAACACATTCACTTAGAAATAACACTACTTTTCCCTTTTTATAAGCATATTTTCAGACTTTTCACAGTCATTTTTGACATTGTCTTTATCAACATTATAGTTATTTTCTGAGTGATCTAACAGTGTTCTCAAGAATCATGTTTTACGAATTGAAAATATGTTTGGAGAATCCCCTATTCTCAGTTTACTGTCAAAAAGATTTTCAAGAAGAAATCTTTTCAATTGTGCTTGCCATGAGAGGAAACATGGTCCTGTGGGATAACATTCTGCACTTGAGAAGTTTGTGTAACACTAACAAATACATGTATGGTTATTATTGATACAGTATTGGCAGAAATAGTAACACATAACTGTATTATATTTTTTATATTATTGTTATTATAGACAGGGTGAGAATCAGCAAACATTTCCTAAATTTGTGTATTGTCAATTCTTGGTTTTGATTTAGGATGTGTGGAACAATAAATTCCATTTTTTTTCTGTCTAAGCCATTGAGTTGGGTGGATTTCTAATTCATGTTAAAAGCACACAGGTAACTAAATGTAAGGCAAATATATTTGTTTTCTTAAGGACCAGCTACTTTAGAGGTAACAGTTTACACTTGTAGAGCTGGAGCTAAAGTTTTAAAAAATAAACTTAAAATGCTTAATGATCTAAACATATTTTTGCAAATTGTAGCTTTCCCTCATGTAAAAGTTATCTATAAATGGCTAGGTAAAACCAAAAACTTTCAAAAGAGTCATAAATTTCTTAGAAGTAGTAAGAATATGAAAAAAAAATATTGGAGGGTCGGTAAAGAATGCCAAGAATCTTTTATTTTGTTTCAGTTTTTTAAAATAAATCTATAATAATATTTTTTTCAATAAAATATTGGATCTCAGTTTTTTTGTCAACAAAATGGATGCTGCCTCCCTACAATGGTATGCGGCATATAAATAATAATCGCCACCTGTGTAGCATTTTATAGCACAGATGGTACTTTCTTATATATGATATAATTTGAAATGTACTATGTGGAATAAAATAAAGAAACAAACTAGGGTTCAACTTTAATTTCTCATCTGTGAAGAAATTGACAACATAAGTTAATAAAAATATAAGAAATAGTCCCTGTATATGTAAGCACAAAGTTCAATTTTTTATTAGTATAAGCTTTTGTTTAAATGCTCCAAGGATTTCTATACATTTTTCTCATACATTTTGTAAATTAATTTAACTTTCACAATAATTACACCTTATTTTACATAGCATATGTTACTTTCTCACCAATTTGAATTTTTACCAATTATAAATACATTTGTGGACCTACAGAACTATCTGTGAAAGAAGCAGAAATGATTAACATGAAGTATTCTAACAATTATTATATCACTTACTCATTTACTTATATCACTCATTTTCCTTACAGCCATACAAACCTTCATTTATTGGGCATGTAATTACACATTTCTAAGATATTAAATACCTTAAACTTTCTTTTAGGTTATCAGCTTTATGTTATTACATATATCTTATGACAATTTTTGCATGTCCTAATTTGCTTGAAAAGTATTTTGATATAATGGAGGAACCTATAGTATAAAATCATGAGACCCTTTCTTTATATTTTTCCAAACTTATTTGTTTGTTTATTTATTTATTTATTTATTTATTTATTTATTTATAGGATGTGTGGAAGAAGGGCAGAGAGACGGAGAGAGAGAATCTCAGGCAGGCTCTGTGCTATTGGCATAGAACTGGACATGGGGTTTGATCTCACAAACTGAGATCATGACCTGAGCCAAAATCAAGAGTCAGATGCTCAACTGACTGAGCCACTCAGGCACCCCAAGACTCATTTCTTTCTATTCTATATATCCATAAACGTTTTTCACACTTAGTGGTCAGTTTCAGAACCTTTACCACAGGAATAATATAACTCATCTCATTGAGTTGTTGTTAGAATAGAATGCCTTTTAAACTTTCTTAAGTGAGTAAATAATATACAGATGTTAGACATTGCGATTATTCATAGATTAAATTAATTCTATGCTTTCACATGGTAAGAAAAATAGCGGTGAGTTGCTATTCCACATACTAGCTTTGTGTATATTGTTGTTTATTTTCAACATGCTATACCTTAAGAATCATGAGTTACAATGGCCAGGTAATTTGGTAAAACAGAAATTACACAGACTTTGTGTAAAATCAATCTGTATTTTAGTCTCCACTTAACCACATATGAGGATGAACTTTGGAATATTTCTTAATCTTTTTGGATCTCATTCTATGTTGTAAAATGAAGAAAATAATGTTTATTTTAGAAAGTTGCTGAAAAAATCTTGTCCTTTCTTAGAAATTATTAAGGTTCAAGTAACCTGTGTAAAAGTTGTGAAACACAGTAGCGCTAACATGAGAATCAAAACTGATTGGTATATAAATGCGGCTGTGTGTATAAGGAATCAGGTTGATTTATAAAATAGAGATTATTTTCTTTATATATAATAAAGTTGATCTATTCTACCATGTTTCCACTTTCTCACATACCCCTATACTATTTCTTCCTTCCTATTTTGCCCAGCTTGGGCAAAAAAACTGTATCATCAAACATTTGTGTACATCTATTTTGCTGTTGTGGTCCTTTTTTATTTCTGCAAACCAGGTTGTCAAAATTATAATTCTAAAGAAAATAAATTTTGTCTCTATTCTACATCTATGTAGCTAATTAAAGTTAGAGAAATAAATAAGTCATTGAGGCTGTTTTCGTTTTAAATTCATGACCATAAACTTCAAAAAGTAGAAGGAAAATGGCTTTAAAAAAACCACAATTTTACTAGTCTACATTTCCACTTCTCTATATGGATATTTTATATAATCTTTAACCTTCAACCCAGACACCTCATTTTCTAACCTTTCTCTCCATCACCTCTTATCTCTATCCCCATCTATTCAAAGCAGATGATACTGCTTTGAATTACTATGAGAAAACTGAAGCAATGAGAGATATCGCACAAAAAAATCCTCTCTATAATATGTTTGTTAGTTCACTACTACCTGTTCTGTTATCAAGGATGAATTGTTTTTGTACCCAACTGTAATAGCTATTGTGCATTAAATCCTACCCTCTCTCACTGAAGAGAGCCTGGCTAGAACTTTGTCCTTATGTAATCCTTATCAAAACACCACCAGCATTTTTCACAGCTAAAACAAATAATCCTACAATTTGTATGGAACCAAGGAAGATCTCAAATATACAAAGCAATCTGAAAAAGAAAAGAAAAGCTGGAAAGATCACAATTTCAGGCTTCAAGCTATATTATAGAACTGTAGTCATCAATACTGTATGGTACCGAAACAAAAACAGACATATAGATCAATGGAACAGAATAGAAAACCCAGAAATATACCTACAACTATATGGTCAACTAATCTTTGACAAAGCAGGAAAGAATATCCAATGGAAAAAAGACTCTCTTCAACAAATGGTGTAGGGAAAATGGACAGCAACATGCAGAAGGGTGAAACTGGACCACTTTCTTATGTCATACACAAAAACAAAATCAAAATGGACAAAAGAACTGAACGTGAGACAGGAAACCATCAAAATTCTAGAGGACAACATAGGTAGTAACCTCCTTGACCTCAGCCATAGCAACTTCTTACTAGACACGTCTCTGTAGCCAAAGGAAACAAAAACAAAAATGACCAATTGGGACTTGAGCAAAATAAAAAGTCTCTGCACAGCAAAGGAAACAAGCAACAAAACTAAAAGGCAACCTACAGACTGGGAAAAGATATTTGCAAATGACATATCTGATAAAGGGTTAGTATCCACAATCTATTAAGAATTTGTCCAACTCAACACCCAAAAACAATCCAGTTAAGAAATAGACAGAAGACATGAATAGACATTTTTCCAAGGAAGACATCCAGATGGCTAACAGACACATGAAAAAAAGCTCAACGTCACTCATCATCAGGGAAATATAATCAAAACCACAATAAGATATCACCATACACCTGTGAGAATGGCTAAAATTAACAACACAGGAAACAACAGTTGTTAGTGAGTTTGTGGAGAAAGAGGAACCCTCCTTACACTGTTGGTGAGAATGCAAATTGGTGTAGCCACTCTGGAAAACAATATGGAGGTTTCTCAAAAAATGAAAAATAGAACTATCCTATGATCCAGCATTGCACTGCTAGGTATTGACCTAAAGGATACAAAAATACTGATTTGAGGGGATACATGCATCCCAATGTTTATAGCAACATTATCAACTATAACTAAACTATGGAAAGAACCCAAATGTCCATCGACTGATGAATGTATAAATATGTCATATATGTATATGTATATGTATATGTATATGTATATGTATATGTATATGTATATGTATACACACACACATACACACACATGCATGCATGTGTGTGCACAATGGAATACTATTCAGCCATAAAAAAGAATGAAATCTTGAAATTTGAAACAACATGTATGAAGCTTGAGTGTATTATGCTAAGCAAAATCAGTAAGAGAAAGACAGATACTATGTGATTTCAGTGATATGATGGATTTAAAAAACAAAACAGATGAACATAGGGGAAGGAAAAAAAGAGAGAGAGAAGGAAGCAAGCCATTAGAGACTCTTAACTATAGAGCAAACTAAGGGTTGATAGAGGGGAGGTGAGTGGCAGATGGCTAAATGGGTAATGAGTATTAAGGAGGTCACTTGTTTTAAGCACTGCATGTTATATGTAAGTGAGGAATCACTAAATTCTACTCCTGAAACCAATATTATGCTATGTTTAACTAACTAGAGTTTAAATCAAAATTTGAAAAAAAATAGGAAAGTTAGATTACAGTTACATTACTAGATATCATGCCTTTAACCACTTAATTACATTTATAACCAAATGTTATATCAAAATTCCATGTTTCTGCTCTGCTGCAGTGTCATCTCACAATGTTACATTAATTATTTTATTTTCTTCATCTCTTTCAAATAGTACACTTTGCAAGGGGATATTTGGAGATTAAGGATATTTGTGAATTGGATGTAAGTTGGTGATATATTCTTTAAACAAATATTGAGAACACTATTCACATTTCATCCAGGCAGCTTGTATCTGGAAGCAAGGTTAGCTTTGGGAATCAAGAATTACATGTGTTCCTGAGTCCTTGAATTCTCACGAAACTAGTAAAAAATGCCTAAAGCAAGAAATTCTATATACCTTTCAATAACCATCTTAAATGTCAATTGTTTAAGGTCTTTTTTGTTTGTCTTAAATGGAAACATTCACTGCCATTGCTAAAGCCCATAATACTTTTACTCTTCTGTATTGAAAGGATAGTATTTCATTTACATTATATTTACTTGAAAAAATCATTATATATTCCTAAATAGATTATCAGCTATTTGAGAAAAGATGTTTGTTTTTGTGCTCCAAAGCACAAAAATACTTGTATTTTATCCAAAGTAGGGCATTAGTAAATATGTGTTGAATTCAGCTCTTAAAAAAAGTATACTTCAATTTTATGGTAAAGTAAGTGAAATGAAAGTGGTTATTTTTAAAATGATGATCATGATCATCTGTTTTCTGCACCATCCTCCTCAACTAAGCGAGATGATGAGTCTCTGCAACTGAGAAATTCTGCAAAGTACAAGTACTGAATCTAATCAAATACTTGAAGGAAGGTTTCTGTGTTGCTTGTTACGAGAAAAGAATTATAAATGAGCCATATGACGCCCTGGGTTTATTTCAGAATTTCATTGTTTGTTTGGTTGTTTCAGAAAAGCTTAAGAAATTTCTCCCTGCACCAGAAATCTTTAAAATCCCATGTTCTTTGGGAGTTTTCACACTGTGGATAAGGTAGGATTTTCAAAGAAGTAACAAATAACATTTTAAATTCATTAAGCTTGAAAGTAGTTGAACTCTTCTTTGTAAGATTGCTAAAGTACAAGTTATAAAAAAAAAATAGAGAGCTTCTTATAAACGTTGGCAGTTAGTCAAAGAAAATCCTGAAGTTTTTGAAGTCTGAACTGCTTCATTTGCTAGATTATTATAAATTTTTTGTGAAAGATTCTATTTTTCAACCTCTCATTAGGAAATTCAGCTTAGAATATTGCTTTCAAAATGCTCAACTACATTCCTAACACTTTTAATTGAAGGATTAATATGAATTCAGATGTATATTTTCAATTGCAAAAGTGGTACATTATCATTTTAACCAAATTTTTTCCATAATCATTCAAATGTCAAGGAACATTTGCTTTTTGTTTAATATTCTCTACTGTGAATGACATGAGTGTATGAGTATATATGTTTTCCGTAAATTTCTTTATCTTGGTCATAAGCTATCAGAATTCTGAAACATGCCTAATGTGAACAAAGAACAATTGTAAAATAGAGAATTAAATGCAAGAGAAATGTAAACTATTGGTCTCAATGAGAATGTTCCACTATTTCTAAAGGTATGTTGGGTTCTAAACGTTTATAGAATATTTGTTACCTATTTTCTATTCCAAATTTTAAATGTCATTTTACCTCTGCATGCACCTTCTCAGCAGCTTTTCACTTTACTATTTCTTTGAGTTAGAATCATACATTTCAAAACATAAAAACCTTTTAGAACTGAACATGCAATATCAATTTTAAGATTTTACCAGAACTGAAATAAAAAAGGGGGGCTTCCGACTCTGAATGACATATTTGTCAATTTTGAAAGTGTTATATAACCTAGTGACAAGTATGAAGCTGCAATAGAATATTGTGTCTAAAGTATACGAGCTTTACATTTTTTTAATGTATGTATCCTAAAAATGACATATTTTCATTCCCTAGAAAAACCAATCCTTTCCATATAGTCATTGGTTAAATTGACTTTCAAGTGAGTCATTATTGGCGATTGTATCTATATTTAACATGTTAAAAATGGAAGAAAAGTTATAGAAGAAGCTAGCCTAAAAATGTAACAAAATCCATGTGTTCATTTTCTTCTACTATAACCAGTAGATGATTGGCTTGTTGTTTCTCCTCTTGCCCAGCTTCCTCATGTAGTAAAGAAATAGAATCTCTTCATTGTAATGTCAATGCAAACTGCACATATTCCATTTGAGTACTGTTAAGTATCAGAGTTTATGCCTGTATAAGTAAATTACTTAGATTTTTCCAGTTGTGGAGATCCAGTTAACATTGCTTCATGATGTGAATTTCATAAACCAAGGTGTTTCTATGTCTCATCAATTTTATTAACATTTCTTATGTTTTCTGGTCCCCTCTACTGTCAACTCTGGGGCACAGGGTTATGTCATTTTATGTCATTATTACTGATATTATAAAGCTCAATTTAGCTCCTACAATAATAATCCCTCTCAGTATGCATTTGTATTTTAAAATTTTAGACAATTTCTGCAGGCACATGGAGAGGGGGTTTACATCACAGTCATAAAATCAATAGTAATGGGCACTGCATTTCTTACAATGTCTTTAACTTCTGCAATCTTTGAGAAATTTTACTTGAATGTAATCTCTGCATCTTGTCTATCATTTGCCTCTTTTCCCCCATTCCTTCTCCATTATCTGGTGTCTCCCTACTTTATTTCATGACTGAGGAGGAAAACAAAAATATGTCTTCCCCTAAATCATGCTGGAACTATTCTTACCTCAAGGTCAGCAGGGAAGGGTGGAGTTTTTTGGCATCAATTTTCAGTATTTATTACTCTCTCCATCTAAATCATTCAGTATGCTTATGAAATAAAATTGTACTATTTTTGCAATTAAAAGTGGGTTTGCATTTCCTTGAAAATAGCAAATACATATGAATGTTTAAAATTTCTTTAAACCAATATTAATTAACTCATAGAAATCAATTTTACAGAACTTTGAGCCAGTTGTATATACAAGGGAGGTTCTGCACTGTCTTGGGAAGAACTTAAGTTTGTCAGAGTACTTTGCACTAAAGTAGGTAATAAAATAGTTTCTGTGTTAAAAAAAAATATGTCCCAAGGTTGTTTACATTTACCAAAGAACTTCAGGAGATAATATCATGGACTATTATATATTATATATAAATATTTCTGTTCAAAAATATAACTTCACATAATAAAAGATGACATATAAAAACAATTGTTTTCAAGACAGTGGACATCAAGTAATGGACAATGATGTTTGAGAGATGAGAAATATCCAATGTGAGCACTTTAACAACACAGTTTATATCCTTGAGACAGTTTCCAGGCCATAGTGTACAGAGGGAAAATACTTCATTCCACTTTCTTCTTGCTTACATGATTTCCGAAGAGAAATTGGATGTAATTCTTATCTTTGTTCTTCTATACATAAGGTGTTTTTTGTTCCCCCTCAGGCTTCCTTTCTTGATCTTTGATTTTCTATAACTTCAAAATTACATGCTGAGGTGTGTGTTTTTGTTTGTTTGAATTTAATTCTGCTTGGTGTTCTCTGAGCTTCCTGGATTTATGGTTTGGTGTCTGACATTAATTTCGGAAAATATTTATTCATTGTTGTTTCAAATATTTCTTCTGCTTTTTTCTGTTCCTTCTTCATCTGATATCCCCATTACGCATGTTTTATAGTCTTTGTAGATGTCCCATAACCCTTGGATATTGTTCTTTTTATTCACAATCTTTTTTTCCCTATGTTTTTTAGTTTTTGAGGATTCTATCTCTTTCTGTATACTTTTCCTCAGGGATTTTCTCCTCTACTGTGTCCAGTCAACTGGTAAGCCCATCAAAGGTATTCTTTGTTTTTCCTACATTGTTTTCAATCCCTAGCATTTCTTTTTGCTTCTTTTTATGATTTCCATCTTTCTGCTTACATTGCCCTTATGTTCTTGCATGCTATTTAATTCATTAGAACCTTTGCATATTAATCATAGTGGTTTTAAAGTCCTGGATTGATAATTTCAACAATTCTACCATGTTTGGGGGCTACTGTTTGTTCTGTCTCTTCAAATTGTGTTTTGTGCCATTGGTACACCTGACTTTTTCTTGATAGCTAGAGATGATACACTGGGCAAAAGGAACTGGTATAAATGGTCCTTAGTAATGTGCTAGTAAGGTGTGTGTAGTGGAGAAGGTGTTCATAGTTCTATGATTAGGTTTCAGTATTTCATTGAGTCTATGCCTCTCTACCATGAACATCATAAGAGTTTCTCAGTTTTTCTCCCCACTTAGATGGAAAATGATGCTTAGATGGGCTGCATTTGGGTATATCCCTTCCCTTAGGTCAGGGATAATACCCCAACAGGTTGGGATATGTTTAGCTAATTTCCTTTATGGGCAAGACTTGTTAAGAAAAGAGTACTCTGGTGTATTTCAAAATGGTTCTTTCTTCATTTCCTGTCAAAAGCCAGAGGAAATTTTTCTCTGATACTTACTGTGGGAAGCTGGTCAAACCTCTGGAGGTAAATCTCACTATATAGTGGTGACCTCCCCAAGACTGAGTCCACCTGGAGATTTTAACTTTCAAACTATCCACACTGAGCCTCCACAATTCACCAATTACTGTTCAGGTTTTTCGGCTCCAACTCTGATTCCTGATTTCTAGTTTAGACTTGAAAGCCTCTGTTCTGATAAGCTGTGACTCCCTGTGTTTGCCCATTTGACTCTCTAATTTGGGGGGTAGGGTTTTGCATTCTTGCTCTTTCTTAGGAATCCAAGAACAGTCTGTGAAACTGAATAAAGGAAACTTCATATAAAATGGGGTTGGAAAGTCAGATGAAGTCGCTCTTGCTCATTACCACTCACCATTAATTGCAGACTCTAATAAGAGCTACATTCCCTTACATTCCCAACAGAAGAAGGCTACTTTACTACCACAGCAGGAGAAAAGAAGAGTTTCTCCTTGCCCAGCCATTGAAAGACTGTCACAACTCAGCCAATAAAAAGGCACTACAATTTGAATTCCTAGTTTACTCTAATGGACTTTTGACTTGTAACAGCCCCTCCCAACACCTTTCCTCTATAAAGGTGTTTCTCTCCTTTGTTCTCCAGACTTACCTATGGCTTTTGCTATAGCTTGCTTGTCCCAGATAGCACTCCCTCTGCTATTCCTGAATAAGCCTTGTTGGCAAAATAACTGACAATTTTACTTTTAAGGTTAAAATTACTTGATGTCAGAAGTGGGATCCAGAGACAACCCCTCAACTCTGAGGTTGGTAAGCCAGAGGTACCAGTACCCACTGAGCCCACTGAGCTCACTGCTTTCTCTCCAACCCTGGGGTTTGAGGGTAAATTTTCTCTTGGGTTTCAGGCTTCACTCTCTGTGTCTTGAGCTCTCCAGGCTTTATTTGGGATATTTTTTATTTGTTTGTTTGTTTTTATAAGTTTTATCCTTTTTTTGTGAGTACTCATTTGGCATTTGACCCAACCTCCTTTGGACTCCAGCTGTTTCTACTGAAACTGTGCTGATATTTGGCCCAACTCCTTTCAAATCAGGCTGTTTAGGAATATTTCTTTTGCTCTGGAGAAAAAAAAAAACTGTGGAAAAGGGATCCCTGTTATTACATGCCCAAAGGCACCCCTTCCATGTAACAAGGTTAGTTTTATGTCTAAAACCTATAGTCCCTCCTCATACACATTTTTAACCAACTGGACCAGCTTAGCTAATTTAGAACTTTAATGACCATTATGCAAACTTTCAATTTCTCTACTTGTTTTTCTCAAAACTAAATTCAATAGTTGTGGCTCCAAAATGAAACAACAACAACAACAACACAAACATGAATGGAATGCCTATTTTAATTGGTACCTTGAGGTTTCAAAACATTTCAGGATTCTAAATTGCCTCTCTGCAAAATACTATTTCTAAATTAACTGAAGCAAACAAACAATTGAAAAAAGCCAAAATGGTTCTCAGTACTTCTTTTCCACTCCCATCTTCCTTGTCTCTCGAGACACAGCAGCCATCTTGTGCTCAGGCTCTGCTTCTGGCACTGTTTTCCTCTATTCACTCTGTACCATCCTACTTCTCAGAACACTCTCCACACACTCCCTCCTTTTAATCCTTTCCCCCAACTTCCTTTTCTTCTGAATCTTTCCCAGCTTTCTCTTCTCCTGGACCTATTAAAAGGTTCAACTCTTTAAAATAAAGTGTTCTGAGCATCCAAATAAGCCCCAAATTTCTTATGTTCCCTGGACTAAAGGTGAACTTCAAACCATAGTTCCTGAAAGTAACCAAGGACTCCCACAGGTTCGCTGAAGAATTCAACACAGTCATTCAAACTTATCAACCTGTTTTCACAGATTTATATCAATTAGTTCACATGCTTGTTAATGATGGTCAGGCCAAACATTGGATGAAAACTATGCTAATGGAAACACCTTGAAAGGTACTTAGGAAAACAGACCCCTAACTTTGGGCAAGATGCTAGCAAATTCACTAGAAATCACTAATCAACTTCAACAGATTTTCCTAAGCCTTTGGCCTGAAACAAAATTCAGGCTTGCACACAAAAGCTTCATTAACCTGTTGATGACTATTATAATCAAGTTAAAATTGTCTTTAAGGAAACTCTGGTGTTCTTTTAGATGCTGAATCCACTTAGAATTTAACTATGTGTTTATTAATGGGCTGAAACAGGATCTTTTTCTTTTAGTTGAAAGGACCAGGATGAAATAGGAAATTATGTCCACAGCAAATTTAATTAATGTGTCAAATCAGCTTGCCTGTACCCTAGATATTCAAATAAAAGGAAGGCCACTAAAATTCTTAATTTTCAACTCTAGCAATGGAGGTTCTCAAACAAAACCAAAAATCTCGTTGTCTCTGCCAGTATTGCAAAGAGCCAAAATATTAGGGAAAAAATGTTACAAACCTACGCACTCCATGTACCCAGAATCTTCTCGCCAGCCTTTCCAGTGTTCTCCTAATTCCTAAATGGTGCTCCAAGGAACTACATGGGCTTTCCCCAATCCTCTATCTCAATCAGCACAGAGAAAAAACAATCCAGATTGGGAATAATTTCTCTCTGTCCTTACTGACACTTGAGCTATACTTTTGGTGCTCAAACCCATTGCTATAAAGCAGCCCTTGCCTTAGAGTACAAAAATGATTCAAATAGTGGGGGGTCTCTAATACACATCAACAGGTTCCTGCTCTGAACCTATTGCTTCTTGTTTAGGTCCTTTGAGAGATACTCACCCTTTTCCCCATAGTTCCTTCACTCTTATTCATTTACTGGGCTGAGACTTAGAAAAATATCATGCTGGAATTCTCTCTCCCAAAAGAGGGAAATAATTCTAGAATTTGACAGTAATAATCAAAATAGCCAACCAAGTGAATTAAATTACTTATAACATCTTTTATTTGCTCTGACAGCACTATGGCTGAGTCTGGGGAAACTGATCATTTGTCCTTATTACATCAGGTACCATTCTCTTTATGGACAAAATCTTCAACTGATATTGGCAAAACCAATAGTGTACCTCCACTGAGATTCAAATACATCTCTCAAGACCTCTCCTCAGAATTAATTAATATCCTATAAATAAAGAAGCCCTTCAAGACATCAAGCTCAAGCATTTACACCGATAGCATGTCTTTGGGGTAGCTCATAACTTTGGAATGATATGAAAATAGCAAGATTTCCTTATCTCCAATGTGAATAAAATTTAAAATGGCTCCTGTGTCCACATTTATTAAATGCCATATGTTTGACAGCTGCTTTGGCTATTATTTAGGTTCCTGAGCATTCTAGACTCAATTCTCAGGAGGCCAAAGGAAACCACTTCACTGATTTCCACCAAAAATGCTACTCTCAAGGAAACAAATTGCCAAATCTTTGTCATAGTCCAAAAGGATGTTCTCCCAAATGATAATTTGGACAAGTTGACCTCAATGAAGAAAAAACAGTATGAGATATAATAATTAATTCAATAAAAATAGCTTTTGTTTTGACCAAATAACAATCTGGCTCTACCAGAAATTCTAAATTTCTCACTAGTTATCACTGTACACACATTAAATCATTGGCTTACTGACAAAATTATAGGATATGTAAATTATGCTTTGGATAATTGCATTGGTTTGGAAACTTTAAGAAGGCTACAAAAGTGCCCACCTCATTTATATCACATGTCCAACCTGTTTTCCCTGTTCCCAGATACTATAAACTGCCCAATTTCAAGGACCATTCAAGGTTTAGCAAATAGACTTCATACAGCTTTCCTTGTCTCATGGATATAAATATGTTTGTGTCATGGTTTTTATGTTTTCCTACTTCACCAAAGCTTCCCCTTATAGAGAGGCCATTGATTTTCTATGGTTAAAATTCTGTTAGAAAAGATTATCTTTAACTGAAGAACCCCTCTCAAACTGCATAGTGATCAGTTAGATCTTTTTGTTTGTTTGTTTGTTTGTTTGTTTTTATTTTTTACATCTGTGCTGTTTGGACAGTTTTACAAGACATTCACTGTGCTTATCATCCTCAATCCTCAGAGCACATAGAATGCACTAACAGCATCATTAATACTCAATTGGCAAAATTTGTAGAGACCCTCCAAATACCCTGGCTAAAGCACAGCTGTTGACCCTTCTAAGTCTCCTTTGGAATTCATCATACATCCCCTTTGGAACTCATAAACTCTCACCACTTGAGATAGTCATAGGATATCTAATGCATCTGGCCCCTGCCTCTATGATCCCCAGTTGATAAAGGAAGATATACTTTAATATTGTAAAGACCTACTTGCTTCTATTAGATATATCCATGCTTTACTGACAAATCTTTTCATAGCACACTACTGGGAAATTAAGACTTTAAGCATCACACCTTGCAACCTAGAGATTTCATCTAGTGGAAAAGAAACCCCTAGAAAGATTCTCTTCAACCTCTCTGTAAAGGCTTCTGTCAGGTTTGGTTAACCCACTCTTGTACCTCCAAACTCCAGGGAATAGATTCTTGGATTCATGTGATAAATCTAAAGAAAGCACCAAACTCTAACTAGACCTGCTCACCTTCTGGTGACCTGAAATAAAGATTTCCCATAATTGAAGCAGACACCAACTAATGAGATAGCTTTTACAAGATGTATGGACCAAGCCTTTACACCTTTTCCTCACTGTTGCTTCTTTTCTCTCTCTTTCATAGAAAGACATTGCCGTTGTCTATATTTCCCAATTCCTTTAAAAAGGGGATAACCTGATTGTTGGATTTGCCATCAGAAACCTCAGTCTTCCCAAGACAGCAATGAGCCCTTAGTTCATCTTATACGTAACTTTGCTGAAATTCCAAATGCCCCTGTATGCTTGAATTGTTTCCCAGGCCCTTTTTATAAGCTTAGAGTAGTAAGCCCACCTAACCCCATTCCTTCAGTTTTTTTAATGTTTATTTGTTTTTGAGAAAGAGAGAGCAAATGAGGGAAGGGCAGAGAGAAAGGGGACAGAGGATCCAAATCAGGTGATTTTTCAGTCTGCTCAGCTTTTTATTTGTTAGGGTGGAATGATGACTTTCAAAAGCTTCTTATATGCCAGACTAGAAACTGAAGTCCCTATCTTAGTTTTTGTAGTTAGTACTTTCAGGGTCTCTAAGTATTTTAGGATCTCTCACAGACTACAGTCAAGATGTCATTACAAGGCTAGACTGTGGAAGGTTTTACTTCCAAACTCCCTCATGAGGCTGTAAGCAGGATTTTTAGTTCTTGCGGTATGGAAAATTCACATGGAAATGGAAAATATCTAGGACAGATGAAGTAAGTTAAAAAAAAAAAGCAAACTGGGTTATCCTGAGTTAATGATTTACTATAAAGCTATGGTAATAAAATCAGTGTCATATTGGAAATAAGTTAAATACATCCAGAATCCACAATCCAGAATCCAGAATCCAGAAATAGACCCATACTTATATGGAGAATGGATTTTTGATAAAGGTGCAAAGGCAATGTAGTGGACAAATGGTATCTTTTCAGCAAAATGATACTGGAACAACTGGAAACTCATATTAAAAAATATAAAATATTACATTATACTCAGGATCATGCTAAGAACCTGAGGACATATATTTGCAAGCTCGTTCATGCTTTACTTTATGAACCATCTTTAGTTTGATACCTGTATTAAATTGACAGCTTTTCCTTTGGGTTTGTGTTCAGGTTTTAGTCAAAGGCTTAATTTTTAAGCCTTCTAGGCTTTTACTCTACTTCTGCCTTGAGGTTTTCTTACCGATTCTAAAAGTCTAACTCTAGCAATTGTTATATTAATACTTTATCTATAACTAAATCTATATCCATAGCAAAAACTTGTTTTCACTGTCATATTGAATTTCAATATATTTATAGCATAGTGACAAAAATTGGGAAAAAAATTTCTATAACTCAGGATCATTTCCTTGTGAGAATCATGATTTATTTTTAAAAATAACAAGAAATACAAATCTTAGGACATCATAGGATACTAGGTAATTTCATGTGATCTACTCTCTTAATCTGAAGCATTTAATTGAAAATTTCCCTAACTAAAATAAAAATATAATTTTAATCAATTTCTAACATTAGACATGTATTTCTTGGCAATTTTCATGAGTCCTTGAGTTTGCTACCTTTCATAATATTGTAAGGAAACATCTTTTTGTTAAAAATACATTGAATTTGTAAACTACCTATGGTTTAGATATAATAGTTGTCATCTTTTACTCTGGAAAAAAGTTCCAAATAAAAATTTGGCCTATGGAGCTCTATACCCTTTATTCCAAAATGTTTTAAGTTTAAATGTCAAGTTCATCATCATAACAACAAATGTTCTGGTCCTATTACTTGAATGTAAACATCTGTTTTGGCTTTAATGTCAGAAACATCTGAGCTTAGAACAAATATATTCCTTAAAGATTGAAAAATAGTTTGCTATTGAGAATAAAGAATGGAAATGGAAAGAGAATTTAGTCATTTCAAATGCAAATTTACATGCATGTAACTCTCATTTGCATGCATGCAATTCCAAAATGACTTTATGTGTTTGATGAGAACAGACTAGAATCATTTGGTATACAAAAGCATCTGCTACACATACATAGGATTATTACTCAACTTGAAGAAAAATTTACTACATGCATCAAGTTGACATTATAGTGGCTGTAAACAACAAATAATAAAATATTATTGAATGAATTGCATTTGTTTAAGGACATTTACAATGACAAGTGTAGCCATGTGAAAAACATTTCACTCATCTGTTTCTATTTAAATTTGCATGCATACCATATATTTTGCTTTTATTTTGGTATTCCATGATTTAAAAATTAGAGATGACAAGAAAGTCAGACTTTTATAATGTTTTCTACAAAACTGTGTTTTGTACATTTGATGAGGGTCTTATGCTTCTTAACTCCTCCGTCTCTAATTCTAAATACCTTACTGTCTATAGCCACATGCTCTGCAAAATGTTTTATTTTTTAACTAGAAAAACATTGTGAACTTGTTCAAATCCAAAATATAGTGTGACACAAAATTAAAAAATCAAAAAAGTAAACAAACGGAAAAGCCAATGATACCCAGGAAACAAATTATTTCTAAAGAGTGGATGTATTATTTAAGAAATATTTATTTTTAGTTGTTTCCCAAAATTTTCAAATTGAACATATCTTATTTTTATGACATTGAGGAAAACAATAAGTCTGCCTTTAAATGTACGCCTGGGTTTCTTTATAATATAGCATGGATGATTTGTGTAGACACCATAACACATTCTGTATGTAAACAGCTAAATATTAGCACTATGGAAGACACACAGTCAGAAGAGGAAAACATGCATAAAGCCATTATAAACTGAGTGTAAGTAAATCTATTTACCATAGACATTTATAAAGGTATCACTGAGAACAGTATTGGTTTAAGAAAAAAGTATCAGAAAGAATAAAACCCATCTTTTAAATAGTTTTCAGCGGTAGACAAACATTGTTCTATTTCTTTACCAGGAACAAGACGGTGAAGCAGAATACCAGACTGAGAATAAGAAATGAGCATTGTATTTTTAATTCTACCCCATGTTAGATATATGGTTACAGGTAAGGTATACCACCCAGATTCCTCTTTAAAGGACTTATCACTCAGGGCGCCTAGGTGGCTCAGTCCAATAACTGTGTGACTCTTCATTTTGTCTCAGGTCATGATCTCAGGTTCGTGAGTTCAAGCCCTGCATAGGGCTCTGCACTGATAGCATGGAACCTGCTTGGGATTCTTTCTCTCTTCCTCTCTCTCTCTGCCCCTCCTGCGTGCATGTTCTGTCTCTCAAAATAAATAAACTTAAAAAAGATAAAGGACTTATCACTCCTACTGGCATCTGCATTAGGGTTTGATTCAGGTATACAGATAACCTCACTCAAGGCCATGCTTTATCTGTGTGGCCTATATCCAGTGATGGATCAACACAGTCAATCTCAGTGTAGGACAGTGTTGACAGGACATATTCATTCCAGATCTCATGAGGTGGGTCAAAATTTTCAGGTATATATCAGTTTGGCCTCTCCCTCTGCCCAGTGCTGCTTCCTCCCTCTTCTTTCCAAAGGTGTTTATTCTTCATTAAAACTCAGCATGATAAAGTCTGTCTCAGCTTTTGCTTTCCCAGAAACAAAATAGTGACGGTAATTCCCAAGAGTGTGCAAAAAAGAGAGTGACAATATTTGCACAAGATCTCTTTTCAGCCTGCCTGCTCCCTGTCAGGGAGCCCCTGACAAAAGGCAGTGGTCCACTTGTTAAAAGTCTCACAGGTAGTGAATTGGCATAGTGTAACAATGAAAAACAATGTGATAGCTTACACTATTTATCAGACATTTGAGAAGTGCAAGATAAATAGTAAATATAAACATTTTATGCCAAAATCAGGGGTGGTTGGAAAAATATAGGAACCAAACATGGTACATGCTCCTGCAAATGTTGAATAGTTGTATTTGCAAGCCATGAGCCTGAAGAAGTTGCCCAATCTTCCCTGTTGAGAACTAACACTCCTTTCTTATTTAAAGTCAATGTAGAAGCTCCTTCCCTAGAAGACAACTGCCCCATTTGGCAGCTTCTCCAAATATTAAATGTAAACTTATCATATGACTTAGCCATTCTAGCTCTAGGTATAATTCCAAAAGAACTGTAAATATATGTCCACACAAAAGCTTGTATATTAATGCCATAGTATCATTATTCATAATAATGAATAATGTTGGAAATTCAGTTGGAAACCCAAATTTCCAACTGATAAAGGAATTGTTTAAAGGTCATTTTATTACCCATTTATACAACAGAGTAGCCATACGATGGAATAAAAACTAATGAAGTACTGATACCCACCCAAATATGGATGAAGCTCGTAAACATTAGGATAAGTAGAAGCCAATAACAAAAGACAGATTAAAAGATTCTATTTATATGTATGAAAAGTTTACAATAGGCACACTTAGAGACAGAAAGTAGATTAGTGGTTGCCTAAATTGGGAAGGAATGATGGTGGGAAGGAATGAGAAATGACTGCTAACTTACAGGTTTTCTTTTTGGGGTGACACAATGTTCTAAAATTAGATTTTTATGATTTTTGGATAATTCTGTAAATATACTAAAAATAATTGAATTATACATGGTGGATATTTATAGTATACAAATTATATCTCAAAGCTGTTTAAAAAATAGTCATACATTCACATGTAATTTTCACCTATCTCCTAATATTAATTTCCTAACAATAATCAATACCAATAAAATCACAGATTCATTTCCTGAAGTACTTTTTTGGTTCTAAGATCCAATTCTGGATCCCTCATTGCATTTTGTTATCATGTCTGCTCAGTCTCCTTCAATCAACTAGCTTTTTCTTTTTCATAGTCTATTGTTAAAAGGTATTTACTAAGCCCAGCCCACAGTGAAAAGGAGGTAACTGAATTTGTCCTCCTTGACAGAGAGGCAACAGAATTTATGATAAGCTTTTTTTTAAACTATTAAAGTAGGAAATTTGGGGGATAGATATAATGAGGTATGCAATAGCTAGTTTCTCTTTTAAGTTTGTCTACTACTTTTGTCATTCATCAGTGGATCTTGCCTGCATCAAGTTATTACTATGGTGTTCTCATGATGATTTTCTGTTTCCCTCATTTCTTCTACTTGTAGGGGAGGGGGAAATCTTTTCCTTTTATCCTTCTTGGTTCTAGGCTGGGGCAGATTAATAACAAAATACCAGTTTTAATAAATTTTTTTAATGTTTATTTATTTTTGAGCGAGACAGAGACAGAATGAGAGTGGGTTAGGGGCAGAGAGAGAGGGAGACACAGAATCTGAAGCAGGCTCCAGGCTCCGAGCTGTCAGCACCAGAGCCTGACATGGGGCTTGAACTTGCGAGCTGTGAGATCATGACTTGAGCTGAAGTCGGATGTTTAACCGACCGAGCCACCCAGGTGCCCCACAAAATACCAGTTAATAACAGAAAAGCACACAACTTTATTTAATATCAATTTTACATGACACAAGAGCTTTCAAGGAGATAAAGACCCAAAGAGACAGTTAATACTGAGCATTTTTATATTATGTTTGATTAAAAGTAGACAGTTCTGAGAAAACGTGATAGGAAAAAAGCGTATGAACTAATGTAGTAAACTGGCAGAAACTTATCAAGGCCTATGAGTGCAAATTCTATTTGATATCCCTCCATCTTTAGAGATAAGAATACATCTTTCCTCCTTGTAGAGAGAGGGTACCTCTCACATGAGCATTTCATGACCTAGTTCAGGGGGGAAGGTCAGAGAGTCTTTCCAGCACCTGCCATTTTTCAAATTCTTTCAGCTTAAAATATTCAACATGCCAATGTGTTATATTTTCCATTCTTTTGGGATTATACCTAGGGCCTGAACCCTATCAACATTTATTAATCAAAATTATTCTGTAAGAAAAATCTGGCCTTCTTTTCTCCTCCACTTATTTATTCAGTCATAAATTCATATCATTGCAGACTCATGGAGTTTTTTTTCCCTTTGAGTTATACTGTAACACTATCATTATTTATTATTTTATCGGAATTCTTTCAGTTTTGGCCATTGGGTGCTTTTATAGGCCACTAAGAGCTTCTATGTCTACTGGCATATACCTTTTTTTTTTAAGTACTCCTTATTTTCTAATACTACAAAAACTCCAGACTTATTTTGCATTTTTCTTACCCTAGATCTAGAATTAACCATTTCTCTAAGGAGATCTGGTTTCTTTTATTGGAAAATGATGTTTAGAAACCAAGAATGTGGGGTTAAGTGTGCTTTGCTACTGTATTGTCACTGATTCAAGCTCTCTGAATGGACAAAGCTGGGAAATACATGTCTGTATAACAAGACATATGAAATATAATTTCTGTAACTATCTATGTACATATATTAAATTTAAGTTTATCCTGACATTTCTGATTCTAATTCAAAACAGGTGTCATTTTAATCTCTTTCTTTTGGGTATTTGTAACTTTTTCTCTAGCCATGAGGAATGGGCTCACATTATCTACAAGTAACTTATTTATTTGTTCAACCCAGTATATATGTAAAATAGTTTCAGAATTATATAGTGTTACACAACTGTCTGTAGCTTTATGATATTTAGTCAAAACAATCTTTACCAAAGTTACATAGATCAAGTCCTTTTCCTCCTATCATTCAATGATGTTATATCATATATATATATATAATATAGTTTAAGTTTTTACAGTTTGTATTCGATGCTGGGATCCCTGATATTCTAGATGATTTTTTTAAAAAATCATCTGCAAGCAAGGAAAATATTTTCTTGTACCATTTTAGGGTCCCTGGCTAGGTCTGAAATTCAAAATGACAAAGATTCACAGAACAAAAGCATAAAATATATTTAATATAAATTTTATGTGACATGGGAGTCTTTGTAGGAGTCAAAGAAACAGACTTGTGTACTTTTATTCTAGGTTGATGAGGGATGGACAATTGTGGAGAAATACAATAGGTTAAGGATTATTAGGTAATTGCAGTAAACTGAGGGAAATTTAGCAAGTCTTATTATTAAGATTTATCTTGATGACCCTTTGTCTTCAGAGATAAAGGTACTCCTTACCTCTGGGTATAAGTAGTGTATCTCTCACAAGAAGTTTTTATGAACTGTTTCAGGAAAGAAGAGTGAAGTGGGGGTAAGAAATTCGAGTGACCTTCCTGCTTCTGCTATTTTCTCAAAGTCTTTTAGCTTAAAATATTCAGTGTGCAAAGGCATCGTATTTTAGGGTAGTGTTTGCTGCACCCCATCAGTATCCAATCAAGTTGCTCCTTATGATGTTACCATTCTATGGGTTCTGACAAATGCATAAAGTCATGTATCCACCCACCTAATACCATACAGTATGATTCCAACACCCTAAATTTCCCACATGAAGCTCCCTTCCAGTAGCCCCTCTCATCTTCCTCCTCCAACTACTGACAACTACTTACCTGTTTTAGGTCTCTATGGTTTTACTGATTGGATCTGAGCATACTTTGGCATTCCTTTTTCCTGCCTCTCCAGCCCCCATCTTGTTCTCTTCTTCAACAGTGTTGCATACATATGGCCCCAGCCCTTCTCCTTATCTCCACTAGACTATGGCTTTTATTCCACTGAAGAGATAGCAAGAGAAGAATCCAGTTGAATTTCCTGCCTCTATTGCAAGATTGATGTTGATTTGCAGCACAAGATACTTCTCAGACCTGTTTCTGTAAAGATTCAAGAAAAACAACTCATATATTTTCATCACCCTTTTCAGGGATTTCATGCTATCCTGCCAGGCGGCCCTTAGCCTTTAATAATTTGCCAGCAATTCAAGTTAAACTCTAATGTGTTCAGTTGCATCTATCTCAGTAAGTGTGAATATCTGCTCTCTCTCTTCAAGCACTATTGTTTCTTAGATTTGGGGCCAGTCATTTTTTCTGCTAATTTTGAAGTTAGGTCATCTCTTTTTCTGTTGTTAGAGAGGAAGTGCCCCACTATTTAGCTCTCTACATCTTGGGGCAGAAGCCAGAAGTTCTCATTTCTATGTTCTTCATTTGCTACTATGAATTTACACTTAGTATGTAACCAGGATTCTATCCCCTTAAACCTTATGCTTAGAGTAAAAACTAATATGCCTAAACCAGTCCCAGTGATATAAATCACACAAACTCTGTCCTTACTTCTGAGCAAAATTGTCCTCACTTCTGCCTATGTGCTTACATCCAGAAAGTAAAATCACCAAACTAAGTATTACTTTATTTTAATTCTTTAAGTCTTTTAAAATGCATTTAACATCACTCTCTTCCTCCTCTTGCTGCTATTGACCAGTTTTCCATTGCTTTTCAATATGATGAGAAAAATGTCCATTGTAATTTCTGTAGGTTAGATTAACTTCAGGAAAGTAGTCAATTTTTCTATGGGAACTTTTACTTGATAAAATAACATCAAGGATTGTGACTACTGAGTAGCAAAAAAATTTGCAATTTAATGCTAATAAATCCTTGCATTTGCAACCCACTGTAGAATCCAAGAAAACAACCCTCAGTGATATGCAGGCCATATGTAACAAGGAAGTTAAGTAATTTCTTGAGTTGATATCAAGTATGCAGACTGAAGTCTAAATTATAAATAAAAGATTTTGGTGTGTAATTTAACTAGTTGATTTTTTTTTCTTTTAAAAGCCATAAAATGCAAGTAGTTACTTTCATTAAGTATTCAAACAAATAAATTTGAGTAGGAAAAGGAGCCAAGTATACCTCCCTCTTTTTTGCTAATCAAGTTCAGAATACACCCTTTTCATTAGCAAAAACTGTTATATATTTCTAAGAGAATTTCTTTTTCAAAACAATTTTAAATTGGAGAGTTTGAATGAAAATCCATTATTGAATATCTTCAGATGAATCCAAACATGATAATAAAGTCTCATTTTCATACGTAACTCAGTAAAATCTCTAAAAATGTAATAGAGTCACTTAATGGTTAAAGTATTAGTTTCCTTTTACTGCTGTAATAAATTATATGAAATTTAGTGGCAAAACAACACAGATTTATTATCTTACAGTTCTGGAGGTGTAAAGTCCAAACTCCCTCTCAAGGTTTCACAGGGCTAAAGTCAAGTCAGAGGGCTGGTTCATTCTGAAGGCTCTAAGGCTGAATCATTTTCCTTTTTTGTGGTAGCTTCCAGAGACTGTTCAATTCTTTGACTGGTGGTCCATTCTTCAGTTTCCAAATCCTGCAGGGTAACCTCCAATCCTCTCACTGATACCATTGTCACATTTCCTTCTCTGTCTTTGACTTCCCTGCCTCTTTCTTTCAAGAACTTTTGTAATTGGGCCCACTGGATAATCCAAATAATCTGCCTGTCTCAACACCTCTAATTTAATTACATCTTCAAAATCTATTTTACCATGAGGAGTAAAATATTCTAAAGGTTGGTTCGAGGGATTAGAAACTGGGCATCTTTGCAAGAGAATTGTTTAGGCTGCCACACATAATTTAATACTTGAATTCAAAGACCTCAGTAAGGGATTAGAATACATTAGAAAAAATATAAGTAAGTTTCTATTTGTCTTTATTAGAAAATTTTATCACTGACTTTTTTAAATTTTTTATTTATTTTTATTTTTTTTTTAAAAGAGAGAGTATGTGAGTGTAGGAGAAGGGCATAAAATATTCAGCAGGTTCCATGCTCAGCACAGAGCCTGACACAAGCTCTATTGTAAAGTAGTCATTCTGTGTTTGAATTTTGGAAGGCAAGAAGCTAAGATGGAGAGAAGACTACTGAATAAGGTTAACAATTACATGTATAATATTTAGTCACATAGAATATACTGAGAGTCATTTGGCATCTGTGCTATTTGATCCTAAGCATTCAGAGACTTGTCTAAATTGTGGAATTGTGAACATTTTTAAACTTAGAAAGTATAGAGGAGCTCATTTTCTCCTAATTTGAAATGTACATAATTTCAGTTCCTTGGAAAATAGAAAGTAGACTAGCCTTTTCATGTGGTTTTCATTAGGAGTGGCATATCTTACAAACACTATAGATTTGAACACCAAATACCTAAATCTACATTATATAGAAAGAAGAGTAAAGTCAAATATATCATCACTCTATATCTTATTTAGCCCAGATTATTCATTTGGTTTTAAGTGCTTTTAAGAATAAGATACATGGGCTCCTGAGTGGCTCAGTTGGTTCCGCATCCAACTCTTGATTTTAGTTCAGGTCATGATCTCATGGTTCCTGGGATTGAGCCCTGTGTCAGGATCTGCACTGGCAGTGCAGAGCCTCCTTGGAATTCTCTTTGTCTCTCTCTCTGTCCCTCCCTTGCTCACACATGTGTGCTCTCTCTCTCTAAAAATAAACACTAAAAAATTCATTAAGATAGACACTTCTTGGGGGGAGAGGAAATTAGTCAATATTAAGGTAACCTTTTATTTTTATTTTTTTCAAATTTCTATTTAAATTCTAATGTACTGACTTATAGTGTAATATTGGTTTCAGGAGTAGAATTCAGTGATTTGTCACTTACAAGTAATACTCAGTGCTCATCATAACAAGTGCCCTTCTTAACAAGTGCCCATCACCCACTTAGCCCATCCTCCACCCCCTCCCTCCATCAACTCCATTCTCTATAGAGAGAGCTTTTTATGCTTAAAGTAAACCATTCTTTTAAAATTCATTTAAAATCATTCAAAGTTTGATTAAGAAGTTTTCTTTTGGTTCCATATTCTTAGATATGTTAATTTGAAATGTGTTATATTTGTATATTTAAAGCCTAAAGCATTGTAATTGTCTTCACAACAAAAAGAGATTTTTGTATTGTGTTGTTTTGACATACTACAATTTCAGACTCTCACTGACTGAGCAATAGACTCCACATAAACCACATATCTAGCTATGTCTTACATTTTTTCAGTATGATTTAATATATTTTCCTCTGGGATTTTACATATTGTATATGACCAGTGAAAACTGTCAATCATCTAAGTGATTATTTATTTCTTTAATTATATTATTATTTTATGATTTTGTTTGTTTATTATTTAATTTTTTGCTATTTGGCATCTCTCTGCTAAAATACAAAAGTATAGCTACAAAAAAACCTCCACTTATTCTTAGGATAAGACTGAGTGAATTAAAATAAAATTAATATTGTTATTATTAAGTTAATATTTCATAACCACAAATAATCATACGACAGTAAAACATTAAGAGTGAATAATGTCTGGAGATCTTTAGAATATTTGATATTAATAGAAAGTAAGTGAAAGTAAAGACCCAGTTTGATCTGCAAAGTGTGCCTAAGAGACCAATCCCTAATTATAGTATTTATAAAATAAGGATATATGACGTCAATTTTGCCATTTTGAGTTTATATATTTCATCATGCCTCTTTAAGACTTAACCTCTCAAAACCTATAGTACTATTGATGGCACTTTGACATTAGTTGGCTATATTCACCGACAGGTAAAAATGTTAAGAATTAAATTAGAAGATAATTTAGTTAATAAAAAGTATGGTGTAGATAGGATCTGTGCTTTAGTTGGACACATTTTGTAAAGTCATTTTGTAAACACACTGTGAGACTTCCACAAGAATTAAATTTGGACCCACGCCTATTCTTATTGTGTACTCTTCCTCAGTTTTTCTATGTACATTTGGGCTTCACAAACCAATTGCAAAAAGCTTTTATAAACACTATGTCTTTGATCCACATCCTTTCACTCAAACACCCCCAGAAAAATACATGATTGAAATCAAACAAGATGTTGTGTGAGTTCAAAATGCATTTTAAAATCTTTCATTTTAAACAATCAGATAGAAATAACATTTAGATAAACATGCCATAGTGGTCTATTTGTATAATTTTTCCTAGAGACTCAAGTTCCTCATAATTAGGGATGAATAATTTGTCAAAGGTAATACTTTCTGAACATTATTAAAGGGACTTAGAATATTGTTTACTTGAGATTTATAGCAAGTAAAGGTTAGCCTTAATAATTCCAAAAAGGGAATTATGTTTTCAGGATCTACAAAAATATTTCAGGTACAATGAATAAATCATTTTCTAATATTATTTTCATTTTTAATGTTTATTTATTTATTTATTTTAGGAGAGAGAGCATGAGGTGGGGTGGGGCAGAGAGAGAGGGGAGAGAATCCCAAGTAGGCTTCATGCTATCAGCACAGAGCCGGACCTCATCTGGCTCATCTGAACCATGAGATCATGACCTGAGCCAAAATTAAGAGTCCAACACTTAAACAACTGAGCCACCCAGGAACACTTGTAATATCATTTTCTGATAAAGTAATAAACAGTAATAAAAGATAACTGAAGAGTTAAAATATACACATAAAAATTTAAAATATTTTGCTCTACTTATTATTAAATGAGAAAATATAATTCTAGGTAATAAAATTCTAGGTGTTAGAGCTTCAAAAAATAAAACAAGTACTTGTATATGTGTGCAAAGACAGCAGAATATTAACTGAAATAATTCTTCCATTTTATTTGCTATTTCTATTTATGATTTTTTAAAAGATTTCAGAAGAAATGATTTTAATGATCTAGTTCAGCTACAGTGTTTGGATATGTCAAAAATGTTAAGCTGATGTGAAAGACATGGATTTTTCTACTAAAAAACTTAGAGAGTTATAAAAAAGAGCTTTCATTTTATAAATTAATATTGCCTTTTTAAACACATTATGCATATTAATGTTTATAAGGGAAATAAACATATTAGTTCCAACATAAGATATATTGACATTCTTGGTTCAATCTATTTTACTTTATTTCTATTTCTAGATTTCTTTTAATCTTTGAGAATGTATTTTCTTTTTGATTTTTATTATTTTATTTATTTATTTAAAAAAATTTTTTTAACGTTTATTTATTTTTAAGACAGAGAGAGACAGAGCATGAACAGGGGAGGGGCAGAGAGAGAGGGAGACACAGAATCTGAAACAGGCTCCAGGCTCTGAGCTGTCAGCACAGAGCCTGACGCGGGGCTCGAACTCACGGACCAGTGAGATCATGACCTGAGCCGAAGTCGGACGCTTAATCCACAGAGCCACCCAGGCGCCCCGATTTTTACTATTTTAAAAGACTACGTTAATTATTTATCATTATAAATACTTTAGTGTAAATTAGTGAGCTATGCAATATTGTCTATTTTATATTATTATTATTTAAAAATAATCTGATTTTTAAGTCAGTGTTTTGGAATTTAACTCTGAAAAGAAGAGGGAAGACAAGGAAAAATTGCCCATATTTTCACAACTCATATAACCCATGTTGATATGCAAATAAATATATGAAACATGCATATTGTAAGAAAATTCAAATAAAACAGAATAATGTAAAATATTTTAAAAGTATATCCCCCTCTCCTCCTTTTTCAAAAATATACCCTCAGTAAACAAAAATTCTTAGGTATATTTCTATAAAAAATGAATATACTAGATTATTTATACTAGTTTATTTATGTTAGTTTATACCATTTATTTTCATAAAAAGAAATATGCCTTGGAGATTAATTAACACATTGTGTTTATGTGTTTTATAATGTATCTTAGAGACAATTTTATATCAGAACTTAATTAAAAATTTTTTTTAAATGTTTTACTTATTTTTGACAGAGAGAGAGACAGAACATGAGTGGGAGGAGGTGCAGAGAGAGAGGGAGGCATAGAATCAGAAGCAGGCTCCAGTCTCTCAGCTATCAGCACAGAGCCCGAGCCGGGGCTCGAACTCACAGACTGTGAGATCATGACCTGAGCCGAACCTGGACGGTCAAACAACTGAGCCACCCAGGCGCCCCTATCAGAACTTAATTGTTAAATTTATTATTTTAAATAAAGATTGGTATTTAGTTTTTTTAGGCAGTGTGAAACAAACATCTTCGTATATGTATTTATTAATTTTATAAGTGAATCTATAGGTTTATTTTCTAAAACAAAATAATTAACATTTTTATTTTGATGTACATTGTCAAGTATAATCTATTATAGTATTGTTCTAAATATTCATGGCTGTCCCTATAAATCTTGTCCTAATCCCTAAGAATGACAGGTGAATATGAGAGAGATGGATCTCATGTTTTGGAAAAATTTCAAGGAGAGTGAATTACAACTGGGGAGGTAGGGAATGCTGTGGCAGCTTAAAAGGTGCTGAAGGGGCTGATCTAGTTTTAAGGTTAGATAATATATCCCTTATGATGCTATACTTATGGTTAAAGAATGAGTAGGAGTAAAATAAAAAACAGACAAATTCATGTTACTCTTAAGAGGTATGTAGAATCAACCTTTATATTTATATGCAATCACAAATAAATAATAATAAATATGACTAATAACCTATATAAATTTTTCCAAGCAAATAATATTTCCACTCTCTGTGGTCTTTTATTTCAGCTCCTGCTTAATATCTCTTAAAACAAGGTCCATAATCTTTAAATAATACCTTATAAAGCTTAAAAACATGTAAGCCATTTCAAATTTCTCAACTAGTGAATAAAATCATAAAAAAGGGAAGGTTTGCTAGGCTGTAAGAATAAGACACAAAGCAATGGCGAAGGCCTGTCTAGTTTTTGCTATATTTAAAGTTCATCTTGTAAACCAGGATGAAAAACATGTTAAACTTGTGTTTGAAATGAGAAAGAATAAAAAACATAATCCCTGAGTTTGGAGAATTATAAAACAAAGTTTTTAGAGAAAATTTGTCCTATAACTAAGATTCATACAGCTATGTTGACTTGACGGTTTGTGTAATAAAATGAAAATACTTTACCAAAAATTATGTTTACATTATGCAAGCAGGTTAACACTTTGAAATGACTGAGTTCATTTTCTGCCAACCTAAAATACAGCTGTTATAATGTTTATCCAGAGCTCATGCTCATTTGGAAGCTTTTATTGAAGGAGCTAGAATGCATATGTGTGTGTGTGTGTGTGTGTGTGTGTGTGTGTGCGCGTGTGTGTATGACTTACCAGAAGTAGGCAGAGTCTCATTCTTTTAGTTCATATAGTGACTCTCTAGTAAATGTTCCATATGCCAGATATTCAGCTACCTAGTGAAATTCCTGAAATTTGACTCATCTTTTCTTCCTGAAAAATGTTTTTTAAAGCTCAAATTCTCATGAAAGGAAAATCTGGAAGTAGAGTTCCATTAATAAACAACTCAGTCTTTTGGTAATTTTTTTTAAAGGAAGATAACTCATTTACTTGAACAGAATTACAAGCACTATTTTCTCAATTATAATACATGAAGTGGAATTTAAGATACAAAACAGATGAACATAAGAGAAGGGAAGCAAAAATAATATAAAAACAGGGAGGGGGAAAAACATAAGAGACTCTAAAATACAAAGAACAAAATGAGGGTTGCTAGAGGGGTTGTGGGTGGAGGGGATGGGCTAAATGGGCAAGGGGCATTAAGCAAGACACTTGTGGGAATGAGTATTGTGTGTAATATGTAGGGGGTGAATCACTGGATTCTACTCCTGAAATCATTATTGCACTATATGCTAACTAACTTGGATGTATATTAAAAAATAAATAAATAAATACATTATATATAAAAAATTAATACATGAAGTAGGTGTTAGCTTTGGTAATATTTTAGCTCACATAGCTCAAAATTTAATTCCAATTAGAATATAAAAAATTCATGCATAAGAGGTTACTTGGTATTGGCAAATTACAGTTTACTTAAGTCTAGCTGCACATTGGGCAAGGAAATAATTTAGAAAATTTTTTTCAGATTACTACATAGAAAATAGTTTTATATCCCTTCCACAGGGATATATTCTATTCCAAAATACTATACAGTTGCCAACTATCCATAAATAATTATAGGTTATATGTGTATGAACACACACATATACACATCCATATCTCCACACAAAACATAAATATTAAGATGAAATATACTGATACATCCCTATCACACATAATGTGTTCTGAAACCATCTCTTTAATATTAAAGCCTGTTAGTGTGCTTGTGGTGGTGAGAATTAAACTTTAATACAGTAGACCTAGAAATGACTTTTACATAAATTTTCTATTTTATCTATCAGCAATGTCATAAATACTTCCCTTTTACAAATCTTGAACATTTTAATCTATTTTTAGAAAAATAAAATTCAAACTTTTCCTCTGGTGCAGTTTAACTTATTACCTAAATTTCAAAAAGTAATGTGACACTGCCTGGAAATTTTGTTTGAGAGTTTTATTTAAGCTTTTATTCAAACTTAATAAAGCTTAACTTTCTTTAACTATCTTCTTTAACCATGATTCTTCCTTTAACAATGATTATGTAAAACACTTCTAGCAGGAAAGTGATAAAACAATAAGAATGAGTCTCAAGATGATTTGTAGAACAGAGTAGAACTATGCTATTAAGAAAGGAAACTTGGATGGGGAATCTGGGTGGCTTAGTAGCTTAAGCATCTAACTCTTGATTTCAGCCCAGGTCATGATCTCACAGTCATGATCTCTCAGTTGTGACACTGAGCCCCGTGTGGAACTCTGCAATGGGCCTGGAGTCTTCCTAAGATTCTCTCTATTTCTCCTTCTGCCCCTCTTCCCTGCTCATGCTCTCTCTCTAAAACCAAAACCAAAACAAAACAAAAACTTGGAAAAGTACTGGTTTATTATTTTATCCACAGAAAACACCCTTCCACAAAATCTAAAATAGATCTATTTCAATATCTACAGTCATTTATGAGATTTGGAAACTTTGTTAACTATTCTCTGATCTTAGGAACATTTGAAGTATAGGATATCTTCATTTTAAGAATGTGTGCTTATTAAGTATAAATAAATACTGTGAGTTCTTTTTACTTAAATGAAATGTCATTAAGAAAAAGCAATGCCTGATACCTTATGGATCCCATATATACGAAAAGGCTATGAAATATTGAAGTATATTAGAAAAAATTAGTAGGTATAAGAATGTGTATAAAAATTGCAGAACTAAAGAACTGAAGATACATCTTTTCTTCTGATTTTTTCCTTGAGAAGCCTATTACAAATAACAAAAATAAAAATAGGATGAATGTCTTTATGAAAAAGTAACATTAAGTTCAATAATGTAATATATGAGTGTATTATGACAAAATAGTGTAATAGGTGAGAAATCAAAACATCAGGGAAAACAAAACCACAGTATTAGAGTGTAAAAATAAGGACATTTATATGAGTATAAGTCTAGGGATCAAGACAGAAGCACCTTTATAAAGATCATAAAAGCAAAAAAGTTAATAAGGCTTTGAGAGAAAGATTAAAAAGGTATTTGAGTTAATTCTCAACCTTCCTGCTGGTCAAATTGAGAAAGTAATGGAGTTAGGAAGAGTGGAAGGGTGCCTAGCAGAAAATTTCAAAAGTCTGACCTAGTCACATTGAGTTTTAGATGGCAACAGAACACATGGGAAGATGTCACGGGTAAATGTACAGATAGTGAATTGAATAAAGCAGAACATGTCATGGGTTGAGAGACCCATGGAACTAGAATTGATTGGATAGTAATTGAAGACATGGAAAAGATACAAACCAATGGAAAGAGAATGAAAGAGAAAATGAAAGGATAACAAATGGTAAATAGATTACGCAGAGTGAGTAAGACATAGAAATCACTGGGAAAGTTGCTGATATTATAACTAGAAAGAGAAAGGGAATTCTTTTATGGTGAACAGACATCTGACATTTTTGAAATGGAATAAGAAGATTTATTAAGATTTCAAGTAGGAAAAATAAAAAGATATGATGAAGATAACAAAGTACTGACAATTAGTAGTCATATCTTGAGTAAGTATATGGAAGGAGGTTGAGAGCTTGGGAATGTATAAAAACCACAGACCAGTTAATTTCATAAGGGCAGTAGCTACCTTATGAAAGGAGCCTTAAATGAGGACACAGGGCTGAAAGCAGGTTGTAAGAGATCAAGATGAGAATTGGATGACTGAAAGCCTAGGTACTTTCGTAAATTGCCTCTTCAGGGACTATAGATATAAAGAAGATAATAGTAGTTGGAAAGAAAAGACCTGCTTTGCAGCTGCAAAATCAAAGCAAGACTGACAAGAGGGGGAAAATGATGACAGCGATAGAAAAAGAAGAGGCTGCGTGTTTAAGGAGAGATGCCACGTAAAGGTAAGTGAGTTTACTTCTGAAGTTTAAAAATATTGAAAACTTTTCTTAAGAAATCTCTTCTCTGACCGTGCTATTACTACATCTAAGTTTATTCACAGCTTGACATCTGTTTATATTTTCAAGATAATGAAAAAGAAAACCCCCTGCCTATGTCAAACCACACTATCTTTTCTTTTTCTCTCTCTTCAAAAGGCAAAGCTGAGAGAAGTAAAGCCAATGATTCTTAGAGAAAAAAGTCAGCCAAAAGTTACCTTTATTAAATAGGAGTACCAAAAAATCAGTGCAGGGCATTGTTGAATCCAAAAGAAATTTGTACAAACTAAAGCTTTAGGCTTTCCTTCCTTTCTTTTTCTTTCTTTCTTTTTCTCTTTCTTTCTTTCTTTCTTTCTTCTCTTTCTTTCTTTCTCTTTCTTCTTTTTTGGTAGAGGGGTATCTTCTGAATAATGAACAATGTGTTTGGTAATTAAGAGTTTAATTAAACTGAGTTTTTATTAAGAATATTTATAAACTGAAATATTTCCAGAGAATAATGTATCATGTCCCTCACTCAGTTAGCATCCTCCACTTCTTTCACAACAACTAACCAAACGAATAATCCTAATTTATCTGATTGGTCCAATTGGTTTATGACCCCACACACCTTCTTCCCCATTTCTCACCTCATTGTACTCTCTGAAACTGCTCTCCCAAACCAGCAGACTACTCTATGTCAAAGGATCTCTCTTATTTCCTGCTGTAAATGAAACCTAAATCTTCCCTTAGGAAATTCTTTCCCTGTAATCTCCTTAGGTGGTGAGTACTTAGATTCATCTGACCCCTAGAGATGATACTTGTACTTGTTCCTTCTTGATCCCCATTACTTCACCACACTTATAAAATATCAAGATCATTTCTGTTGAGTGCTGAGTCTTTCAGCTACATGACCACTTTTCATTCTACCTGCTGCTTTCTCCCTTCGTTCTTGACATATACTCCTGCCCACCACGTTCATTAAAACCTGCCTCAGTTTTCTTCTTCACCTCAAACACTGCAATCATTTTTGTGGGACTCCAATAACCAATTACAAATCCCAAAGCCTCCTCTGTCAACCTCTTCAAAACCTTATTTCAACTGACCCATTTTTGCCACTTTAGTAACCCATGACTATAGTCAAAATTTAAGTCACAATCACAAAAGTATTGACCATTTTACTTTCTTCCAATAAGTGACTCCTTATTAACACTTCCTTCCTATCTAATAAGATAGCCATAGTCTATCATCTCAGTAATACATCCTCACCAGTATCCCAAACTTCCTTGCATCTCTAAATTGTGGTTGCAATTGTCTAATAAAACTTCAACTTTTGATGAATCTAAACATTGTTTTCTCTATGATTTACTTAAGGTAGTCAAAATATCAAGTAAGTTTCTTTTTTTAACTTTTTAAAAAATATTTATTTATCTTCAAGAGAAACAGAGTGTGAGTGGGGAAGGGACAAGAGAGAGAGGAAGACACAGTATCTAAAGCAGGCTTCAGGCTCTGAGCTGTCAGCACAGAGCCCAGCGTGGATCTCAAACCCACAAACTGTGAGATCATGACCTGAAGTCAGATGCTTAAATGACTGAGCCACCCAGGTGCCTCCCAAGTAGGTTTCTTAATGTTTAATCTTTTAAGATTCTACATTAACAAACTGAAGTTCTGGGTTCCATTCTTGTCTCTAATATAATCTTAAGTCATTCTACTCTCAGTCTCAGATTTCTAATATATAAACCTGGAATCCTATTACCTCCATAATTTTTTGGTATTTATTTTTTTGAGATTTGAAAATCAAATGTGATAATGCATATGGAAAAAATGCATTATCATTTTTAAGAAAATGATATAAATATAAATATTTTTTGACATTTCAAGTTGTAGAGTGTGGGAGGGACAATGATTTGGCCTTCTAATACCTGGTGCCAGGTAGCCACTCAGCAGAATCACTTTTATTCAGTGGAGATATGACACCATACATCTCAATTAGTTGATTCCAGGGATAGCCTCATGTACCTGTCGTAATTCCTATCAAAATGTCTTAAGTATAATGAGAAAACTATCAAAGGGAAAACAGCATAGGTCTAAATACAGGGGAATACTTTCTACTTCAATACGGTACCGAGCTGGTCTACACAATTTGATTAGCTTGCAGTAGGTGATCTTAAATATTTTTTCTTCATTTAGGGACAAACTTGAGAAGAACTGATTAAAATAAACAAACTGAGAAGGACTAGCTGCACAGGATAAACAAAGACAGGACAAGGTAGTTGACTTCAGATGTGATCTAGTACAGGTTGCACATCAATTTTTCCAATTGCCCCAAAATCAATGTACCTCTTGGGAATCCAGGAAAAATATTCACTACTTTTTATATGGATGATGCCAGACAGTAGTCTGTATTTATTTTAAGACTATCACCTATTAAAAATAAAATAAAAATCATTTATAGCATGAACAGAGAATTCTCAGTATTGGTTATTCAGTCACAGTATCACTTCATTATAAGGGATAAAATATTTTACTTCATATTATTAAAATTATACCTACATTTAATAAAGAATACAACCTGAGAGAACTATATACCTAGGAACCAAAAACAATAAAATACTTTACTACAGGTATTTCCTACTTCAGGTAAAACAAATCTGAGAACTTCGTATTCAAAAGAGAGGCAGTCAAGCTCAGAGGATAGAGTGACCTAAGAAAGATGAGCTAGGTTTACTCCTAGATTTGCCAGTGAAAAGTCATGTGACCTTAGGCATCTTTTTTAAGTTCTCTGAACTTCAGTTTCCTCATCTATGATATGGAGACAGAAAAGTCCTACAACATAGAGTTGCTGTGAAGATTAAATCAGTCAGCAAAGGTGTAGTGTTGAGCAAATAGTAAGCACTCAATAATTGTAAGGTATTAATATGAAGCAAAATTGGAAAGCATTTTATAAAAATGAATAGAATTGATTTTTCAAAAAAATTCTTTTAGTGTATTTATTTATAAAATTACATCTTTAATTTTGTTTACACTGAGAATTTCTCAGGCTCACCATTAATTTATCTACTTATTTCTTCCTCACCTGTTTTGCAGCACATAAAATGTGATAATTACATGCTCAATGTTGAACTTATCATAGTAAGAAGTTCACAGTCCTGGGGTGCCTGCATGGCTCAGTTGTTTAAGCATCCAACTTTGGCTCAGGGCATGATCTCACGGTTCATGGGTTCTAGCCCCACATTGGTATCTGTGCAGGTGAGGAGCCAGTTTGGGATTATCTCTCTCACTCTCTCTCTCTCTCTCTCTCTCTCTTCCTCTCCCTCTCTCTGCCTCTCCCCCAACTTGTTCTTGTGTGCTCCCTCTCTCTGTCTCTCTCACTCTCTCTCAAAAATAAATAACTTAAAACAAACAAAAAAACAAACAAAAAAAGAAGTTCACAGTCCCTACCCTAAGGGAGCTCAGAGTGCTCACAGCATAGTAGGGAAAACAAACAGATTAGCACACTCATCCAATACAGACCGATGGAGGATTTGACAGCCCTATTCCTAGGATGCTTTGAGACCTATACTAGCACCTCAGCTTTATATAGACTTTAAAGTCCTATTAGAGGAACTAATTTTAGTAATACTAATCCTAAAAAAATATGGGGGGATGGACTGGATTTCAGAAATAAATAGCATGTGAAGAGAAGTAAATTAAAAAAATGAAATTAAAAGTTCCAGAAAACTAGAAGCTGAAATAAACAGGAAAAGAATAGTGAAAGGTGATGCTAAAATGCAGGTAAAGGTGGGTTACAAAGTGTTTTTTCTACATCATTTAAAGTTTTTTCAACTTTATCTTGTGGACAGGGAGACAATGACATGTATTAAGCATAGTTGGTACATATTTTTGAAGGTAATTCCAAGTCTAAGATGGTTTCAAGTGGGGAACAATCCCGAACTTATTCTACCTAAATAGGGCTGAGATGGCTGAACTAACAGGCTTGTAAGGCATCTCTCTCTCCACTTAAGTCTCTCCATATGCTATTTTAGCTTCCTTACCCCATGGTGGTCATGCTTCTTACATGAGTGCTCTAATAGATATGAAGTGGAGATTGCTTTTAAGTCCAAGGCCTGGAAGCTGACACATTATCACTTCTTCCATATTCTGTTGGTCAAAGCAGATACCAAACCTTACTCATCCAAGGTGAAGGATCACTGACCTTGACTTATTATGGGAATTACACAAAGGATTTTTTTGGTCATCTTTAATTCACCACATGCATTATTGTTACTAATTTATTTCTTGAGAATTGACAGAGGGGAAAAAGGGGTGATAGAACACCAGGATAATTGCTAGGTTTCTAGCTATTAAAACTATGAAAAGCAAAATGGTTTGAAAAAGAAAATGAATCCTATCTGGATAACTGTCAGACTATTTAGTAGAGATAGACAACAGTTGCATTTGGATCTGGAAACCAGAAGCCTGGATCTCCTTTGGAGTTAGGCTTTAGGTTTCTTCATCCACACATTATGCAAATGGCAACTGAAGATCAGCAGTGAAGGTAAACCTTCAGAGAAATCAGAGAGAACACAGTAGGAGTCCAAGAAAATGGTAGAAGAAACAGTCACTTTTGTATGGGCATAGAAAGAGAGGCCGGTGATAATTCCTGGAAAAGAGTGGTTAGATATGTAGGTAGAAAGGGCTCAGTTCATGATCCTAGAATCATGAGATCGAGCCCCAAGTTGGGCTCCATGCTAAGCATGGAGCCTACTTAAGATTCTTTCTCTGCCTCTGCCCCTCTCCTCCACTCATGCTTTCTCTCTTAAAAAAATAATAATAAAATAAACAGAGGCATTCAACCATGGTTTGTGCTGCTGAAAAAGTAACTGACAGTTTACATGTGTAGTTTCCATTGTGTGTTAAAGCAAAATTATTCATGAATTTAGCAAGAACATGGTGGTAGTTCCCCCAAGAAACGAAATCAAATCATAAAGAGTTTAGGCAAAATTGAAAGCTGAAAAAAAAAACAAAAAACAAAAACCTCGAAATAGGAGAAATTCTCGAGAATGTGAGTGCTATTATCAAGAATAACAAAGAATGTTTTTATATAAATTGTTCATTTATCACATAAAAAAATAAAAATATACAGCTCAATACATTCTTACAAATGTAACTATACCCAGATAAGAAAGCTAGCAGAAGCTAGAAGCCTCCCACCTATCTTTTGCTTTATTCCATTCATATCTATCCTTGAAAGTAACCACAATCCTATCTTCTAACATCACAGACTAGTTTTCCTGGTTCTGAATTTTATGTAAATGGAATCATAAAGCATATACTTACATGCATCTGGATTCTTTTAGAAAATACTACATTTGAGAGACCCATCCATTTTGTTGCATGTAGTTAACTGAATATATTCTCATTGCTATTGCTATGTAGTATAGATAAGTGTATATTGAAGAAAAAATCAGAAGTTCCTTTATGTTCTGAAGTTACAATAAATAATTCAGTATAACTTTACAAGGTGCAAAATACCTGTGATACAGAATAGCAAACCTGGTAATAGTTTCACATACATATGAAAACTTCATGTATTGCAGAGATGGCATTACAAACCAGTGGAAATAAAATTAAATGTTTAATAAGTGATGCTGAAAGACTTGGTTTTCCATATGGTAACAAAATAAAATTAGACTCCTATATACACACAAAAAATATTTAGGTAGATCAAAACCCCAATAGAAAAGCTAACCTTTTAAAATATCATTTTTATAATAAACAATAATTTCCTAAATAAGATAAATAAACAGACAAGAATAAAATATTAATACATTTAATTACATTAAACTTTAAAAATAGGTACAATAATAGAACTTAACAAGGATAACACAGACTCAAATAATACATTTGCAATGCATATATCCAACACAAGTTAATATCCTGCAATTATATAGACAGCCCAAAAGAAATAAAATGAGGAAAAAAAGCCCAAAGGAAATGTACTGAACATAAATAATAGTTTACAAAATATCCTCAAGTGGCTGGTAAACATTTAAATACATGTCTATCCACATGGAGAGGACTAAAAACTACCAAATTCACATTTAGATTGTCTCTGATGGTTGAAGGATGGGAAAATCATTGGGGAGAGGGGGCTACAGGTCTTGATTACTAAATAAACCATGTTATATATTTAACTGTAACTATTTTAAATATGGAAAATGATAGCATTTGATAGAGCTGGGTAGTAGGTACACTTAGTTCTTTGTGTAATTTTTCATTTTTCTTTTTGATATATTTCCTTGTGACTTAAGAATTTTATATTACAATTTATTAAATATTATTTCTGGCTTCTTTGATTTCAAATGAAAGATAACCTTATATGTATAAATACTGATGGAATAAGTCAGAAGAAAGAAGATACAATTGAGAGATATATTCATTAAAATGCAATTTCCCTGAAAAATATAGGAAATTTCAAAGCAATTGTTTATGAGAGTTGTAGGGAATCTTCCTTTACTGTGGATTTGGGTTAAGAAAATTCATTTATGACTGAGATTAAGATTTATTTTAAATTGAAACTAAGTTTTAGAACCTGAGAATATTTTCATGGTTGGGAAATGTTCATTTGAAAGGTCAGCTTTGTGTTTGAACCCATTTTTCTTTTGAATTTTATTATGGCTTCAGTTTCATTTTAAATATTATATTATATTAATACAAAAATTATATATGTATATGTATATACATGAATATATATGTATATACATATATATATACATATACATATATATATATACATATATATATATTCATACACACACACAAACATATATAGCCCATTAATCCTTTCTTATAATTTTGTGAGTATAGAAAAGTAAAAAAGTTGTAGGGTGTCTGACAAATTTTTATGGTAAACATTTTAAGTGTTAGACCATCAAAATACTTGAAGTTTCTTTAAAGTGCCCTCTTAGAGATTTCTCTTTTAACATTTTAGACACATTTGTCTTTTCTAAAGCTAGGTATCAAGACAAAAAGATTCTGCAGAACATGTGATATCCAATCTGTCATGGGAGGCTTTGCTGCCATTTCTAAGAAATCTCCCTTTTTGGGTATGATCTTTGCTAGAATAGAAAAAGACTTCAACCAGAATACAACCTGCAATAAAATGTCACTGTAACATTCCAGAATTACTTAAAAGTCTCATTAGAAGTCATCTCTGTTTCTGTATGAATAGTAAATATGATAAATTTTCATGAAAGTAAGAAAGTATAAGTAATAAAATAAATTCATTATGGTGAATATTTTAAAGGTAAAAGCATGAAAAAATGTGCTTTATTTACTTAAGATGAACATATTTGTAGCTCTGGAAGGAGATAATTAATCTTTAAAAAAATTTTTTAACTTTTATAAACATTTTTGAGAGACAGAGAGAGACAGAGAATGAGCAGGGAAGGGGCAGAGAGGGAGACACAGAATCTGAAGCAGGCTCCAGGCTCTGAGCTGTCAGCACAGAGCTCGACTCAGGGCTCAAACTCATGAACTCCAAGATCATCACCTGAGCCAAAGTCGTACGCTCAACCAACTGAGCCACCCAGGCGCCCCTTAATCTTTTTTTTTTTTTTATACAGGTTGCCATTGACTTAAGCTGTCATTAACTTGAGTTGTCACGGACTTGAGTTGTCACTATATGAAATACATATATGTGTGTGTGAATGTGTGTATGAATACATACAAAGTGCCATATCCAACTTTAATAATGTATGCATATTTATCTGTGCTGAAAACTTCAAAATAAAATGCTTAAAGCTTAATAGTTTAAAATATGTGGCAATCTCTTTCTAAAAGAAATAATGTTTGTTTTCTCAATAAGAGTAACTGTGAAATAAAACGCTAACAGAACCTTGTATATTTTTCAATGTTTAAAGTAATGCCATAAAGTATAATTATTTTTTAAATGTCTAAAAAGTAAAACATCTAAATACTCATTGCCAGAAGCTGAAATATTACACATAGCTTTCAGTTTCAGTACTGGTCTAATGAGTAAGCAACAGTAGGTAGGAAAATCTTCACAAACAAAAGCCTTTATGACCAAATTGTGAAAGGGCATATAAAATAAATTATGACAATACTATTACAGCACAATTTACATTTCACAAAATGGTAATCAGGAAAAAATAAAAATAGAAAACAAATATTAGACATAGGATATATTTGATGATGATTTTATTATATCAAGAAATTTCTCATATTATCAACTCATTAACAGAGAAAGGTATTATTGTTCAGAGGTACTGTTTTCAATGCATATTAATTAAGACGAAACATATTATTAAATTATTTTATTCATAACCAGTATAAATAATTAGTAAAATATTTCTAGCTCTATTGCTCCATCAGCTTTATATGATGTCTTGATAGCTGTCCACAAAGCCTAAGAGAACGCAGCATGAATATGTTTACAATTAGATTTATGAACAGGGAGTAAGTGGACCTCTTCATACTCCTTAAAAACATGAAACACCCAACTTCTATAGGAGAAACCAGCATCCCTGATATGGACACCACCACCACCACCAGCAAATAGCATGGGATGAAACTCATTATGTGGATGGGATTCCTCAAATAGTTGCTGCTTCCTGGTTGGCACATATTTATTCTAAATGATCAGGTAAAGAGAGAAGATGAACAATCATGAACCATCTGTGAGGGTATTCTTCAATGAGAGAAATTAGAATGATCTTTTAGAAAGGGGGTATGATTTAAATGTGAAGACTGTAACAATGGTACTATATAATAGGAATGATGACCAAAGAGATGGAAGAATTTTGGAACAAGCTTTTGAAATAGATATGTTTAAACATACGGCCTATAATTATTGCTACTTCTTTATAATTTTAATCTCAATGGTGAGAATAAAAGAAAATCGCATAAAACAACTGAAATGAAAGCTGTACCCAGCATGAAAGATGGCATGGGATAATACAATATAAAAGGAAGTTTCTCACCCATGATAAGATCAATTGATGGAGATTGATCCCTTAATTATTGCATTAGAGCTATTTCCATATAAAACCACTCATACACCAGGTTGACAAGAACCCGAATTCTGTGGAAATGTAGATTAATGATAATATTTTAGTTTAGAACCCACAGTAAAATATGAATACATGTGGTACTGGTTTTTGTCTGCTTTTTGAATAACATTGCATTTGTTTCATAGGTTAGTAGGATGTATCCACATACTAGGCTAGTTTTTCATAAATGAAAGAGATTGAAAACAATTCATATATATTTAATAATCCAAAAATTAAAATTTATTCTAAATACCAATAATTTAAAAATGAAATGTGATAATTTAAAAATAGAAGATGCAGTTGCATCCAACTGTGTATGAAATTCATTGATGGGATCCAATTGATGTTTTTCCTAATTTCTGCTATATTTTTCAGTACTCATAACCTTTAATGACATAAATGATAGCTCAAACTTTGAGCTTACTGATAACTTCTAAAGATTTTAAATTTTTATAGACTTAAAAATTGTCTTATTTAAATGATCATGGATATATTCAGAATTATCTTAATGCTTTATGAACTACCCATTTTTTCCTATATAATTATAATTTTCTATGAAACACCTTGGAAATGTTTTGAAAAAAAAACACTGCTAAATTTCATATACACAAAGGTAAGATTAAATGGTATCTTATCATGTATCAATTAGACTACAATGAACAATGACTATGTAGTTTGCAGTTTTCAGAAGTTAGTAGATACACTACATCATGAGCACTGTTGGCACTGTAAACAGAACCAGGATTTGATTTAATATGTAAAAAGTCTATCTGTAGGAACACTTGAATTATAGAGAAGACTTTTTTGTGATTTCCTTTAAAAGCAATTTTCCCCATGCTTGTTTTCCATGTCTTTTTAAATATCTCCAGACCATTTCACTACTAAGGCTATTAATTAACTGTCAATATAACAAACACTCTTTTCTCTCCTTATAGGGAGATCACAGTGTGACAATTGAATCCTCAAAGATAATGACCTAATATGTGTTGAACTGAAATTGAAAAGCTAGTGATCAAGAGAGTTTTAAAAATGTGATATTTTTATTTTTTAATAAAATGTTTAATATCAGGTAAAGTATCAGAATACTGCCAGCTAAGAATATTTGAACAAAGAGTAGAATCATAGTAAAGGTTATAGTTATGAAGAATAATTAAAACAATAGTATGGAATAGTAATTTTATTTTTAAAAATCTGAATCAATCCTGTTGAAAGTTATTATAAGTGACCAAATATGTAAAGGATTATGTGAATTAATTATTTGTTGTCTGTCAACTATTTCCAGTCTTCATTGCAATACTGTATTAATATTTTAGGCCCTTATTTTTTCCTACATAAGGGATACTTTCATGGTTGATTTATAATAACTTCAAAAATTGATATGTGTACAAAAACAGGCAAACAAATATATAAAATTTAAAAATTTCCATATCAGTGCGTTAATAATCTTCCTTCATCCTGATTGAATACTAATGTTAAATGCTGAAAAACAATATTGAAGGAATACTAGACTTGGAGGGTTAGTAAATACAACATTTTGGTGTTGAACTGGAATTCCCTTAAAAATATCTAAGTACAGAGAGGGGAAGAGGGTGGTGTAGGAGGACGCTGGGCTCACCTCGTCCTGCTGATCGCTTAGATTCCACCCACATCTGCCTAAAAAACCCAGAAAACTGCCAGAAGACTAGCAGAACAGATTCTCTGGAGCCAAGTGTAGACAAGAGGCCCATGAAAGAGGGCAGGAAGGGCAGAGAAGTGGTGTGTGCTACACGGACTGGCGGGAGGGAGTGGGGAAGTGGAGGAGCAACCCACTCAGCAAGGCAGAGCCCCCGAAGTCTGGCTTGCAAAAGTGGAGGGACCAGACCCTGTGGGATCTGACAGCCAGCAGGACTTAACATCTGGAATTAAAAAGTCAACAGCTCTGCTCTCATGAAGAGGGCGAGAGGACCCTGGGAGGGAGAGTTGTTGAGCCCTGGAAGACAGAGCTCAGCCCAGCTGGGGAACAAAGGCACTGGCAAGCACCATCTCCCTCTCCCATTCCCCAGCAGAAATTCCAAAGGGAACCAGTTCCCATCACCGAACATGCTTGCACCATGGAAATGCCCAACACTGTATTTTGGTGGATCCATCCCTCCAAGAGGTCTGCCTCCCTTCCAGTGCTGCAGGGCCCCTCCCATAGGGGACCACTGATGGCAAAACGAGCTAAGCCTGCCCCTCCTGCCCCTGTGCACTTGTGGATCCACCCAGGCTAATACGGGCTAATATGCCTTGGCCAGATCCCATGGAAGAAACACCACAAGCCTGGCAATGTGCAAGTAGCCCAGACAGGGGCCACACCACTCCACAGTGAGTCCTGCCCCCGGAAGAGAGGAAGATAAGGGACTCACCAGTGTGACTGTGGCCCCAGTGGGTGGGTTGGGGGGAGATACCGGGTCTGACTGCAGCCCCACCCACCAACACAAGTTACTCCAGACAGCACAGGGAAAGTGCCCTGCAGTTGGCAGCCACCACAGGGACTACCCAAAATGACAATACAGAACAATTCTCCTCACAAGAAACTCCAGAAAGTAGCGACAGCTGATGAATTGCTCAAAAACAATTTAAGTAATATAACAGAACAAGAATTTAGAATAATAGTCATAAAATTAATTGCTGAGTTTCAAAAAAGCATAGAGGACAGAAGAAATCTATTGCTATAGAGATCAAGGGACTAAGAAATAGTCATGAGGAGCTATAAAATGCTATAAATGAGGGGCAAAATAAAATGGAGGCAGCCATAGCACAGATTGAAGAAGCAGATAAGAGAATAGGTGAATTAGAAGATAAAATTATGGAAAAAGTGGAAGTTGAGAAAAAGAGAGATAAAAAAATCCAGGAGTATGAGGGGAGAATTAGAGAACTAAGTGATGCAATCAAACAGGACAATATCTGTATCATAGGAATTACAGAAGAAGAAGAGAGAGAGAAAGTGGCTGAAGGTGTACTTGAACAAATCATAGCTGAGAACTTCCCTGATCTGGGGAAGGAAAAAGGCATTGAAATCCAAGAGGCACAGAGAATTCCCTTCAGATGAAACTTGAATCAATCTTCTGCATGACATATCATAGTGAAACCGGCAAAATACAAGGATTAAGAGAAAATTCTGAAAGCAGCTAGGGATAAACAGGCTCTAACTTACAAAGGTAGACCCATATGAGCAGTGGCAGACCTATCTACTGAAACTTGGCAGGCCAGAAAGGAATGGCAGGAAACCTTCAATATGATGAACAGAAAAAATATGCAGCTGAGAATCCTTTATCCAGCAAGTCTGGCATTCAGAATAGAAGGAGAGATAAAGGTTTCCCCAAACAAACAAAAACTGAAGGAATTCATCACACTAAACTAGCCCTCCAAGAGATCCTAAGGGCGATTCTGTGAGTGAAATGTTGCAAGGACCACAAAGTACCAGAGAGATCACAGGCATGAAACCTACAGACATGACAATGACTCTAAACCCACATCTTTCTATAATACCACTGAATGTAAATGGACTAAATGTTCCAACCAAAAGACATAGGGTATCAGAATGGATAAAAAAACAAGACCCATCTATTTGCTGTCTATAAGAGACTCATTTTAGACATGAGGACACCTTCAGATTGAAAGTGAGGGGAGGGAGAAATACCTATTATGCTACTGGAAGTCAAAAGAAAGCTGAAGTAGCCATACTTATATCACACAAACTAGACTTTAAATTAAGGGCTGTAACAAGAGATGAAGAAGGGCATTATATAATAACTACAGGGTCTATCCATCAGGAAGAGATAACAATTATAAATGTCTATGCGCTGAATATGGGAGCCCCCAAATATATAAAACAATTAATCACAAACATAAGCAACCTTATTGATAAGAATGTGGTATTTTCAGGGGACTTTAATACACCATTTACAATAATGGATAGATCATCTAGACACAGGATCAATAAAGAAACAAGAGCCCTGAATGATACATTGGATCATATGGACTTGACAGATATATTTAGAACTCTGCATCCCAAAGCAACAGAATATACTTTCTTCTTGAGTGCACATGGAACATTCTCCAAGATATATCATATACTGGGTCACAAAACAGCCCTTCATAAGTATAAAAGAATTGAGATCATACCATGCATACTTACAGACCACAATGCTATAAAACTTGAAATCAACCACAGGAAAAAGTCTGGAAAACCTCCAAAAGCATGGAAGTTAAAGAACACCCCACTAAAGAATGGCTCAACCAGGCAATTAGAGAAGAAATTAAAGAAAATATGGAAACAAATGAAAATGAAAATACAACAATCCAAATGCTTTAGGATGCAGCAAAGGCAGTCCTGAGAGGAAAATACATTGCAATCCAGGCCTATCTCAAGAAACAAGAAAAATCCCAAATACAAAATCTAACAGCACACCTAAAGGAAATAGAAGCAGAACAGCAAAGACAGCCTAAACCCAGCAGAAGAAGAGAAAATAATATAGACCAGAGCAGAAATAAATAATATAGAATGTAAAAAAAACCTGTAGAGCAGATCAATGAAACCAAGAGTTGGTTTTTTGAAAAAATAAACAAAATTGATAAACCTCTAGCCAGGCTTCTCAAAAAAAAGGGGGAAATGACTCCAATAGAAAAAAATCATGACTTAAAATGGAATTATTACAACAAATCCCTCAGAAATACAAGCAATTATCAGGGAATACTATGAAAAATTATATGCCAACCAACTGGACAACCTGGAAGAAATGGACAAATTCCTAAGCACCCACACACTTCCAAAACTCAAAGAGGACAAAATGGAAAACTTGAACAGACCCATAACCAGTGAATAAATTGAATCAGTTATCAAAAATCTCCCAACAAATAAGAGTCCACGACCAGATGGCTTCCCTGGGGAATTCTACCAGACATTTAAAGAAGAGATAATACCTACCCTTCTCAAGCTATTCCAGAAAATAGAAAGGGAAGGAAAACTTCCAGACTCATTCTATGAAGCCAGCATTACTTTGATTCCTAAACCAAACAGGGACCCAGCAAAAAAAGAGAACTACAGGCCAATATCCCTGATGAATTTGGATGTAAAAATTCTCAACAAGATACTAGCAAATCGAATTCAACAGCATATAACAATAATTATTCACCATGATCAAGTGGGATTCATTCCTGGGCTGTAGGACTCGTTCAACATTCATAAATCAATCAACGTGATACATCACATTAATAAAAGAAAATGTAAGAACCATATGATCCCGTCAATCGATGCAGAGAAAGCATTTGACAAAAGTCAGCATCCTTTCTTAATAAAAACTCTTGAGAAAGTCAGGATAGAAGGAACATACTTGAACATCATAAAAGCCATTTATGAAAAGCCCACAGCTAATATCATCCTCAATGGGGAAAAACTGAGAGCTTTCCCCCTGAGATCAGGGATGTCCACTCTCACTGCTGTTGTTTCAGAGAGTGTTGGAAGTTCTAGCATCAGCAATCAGACAACAAAAGGAAATCAAAGGCATTGAAATTGGCAAAGATGAAGTCAATCTTTCACTTTTTGCAGATGACATGATATTATACATGGAAAACCCAATAGACTCCACCAAAATGTCTGCTAGAACTGATACATGAATTCAGCAAAGTTGCAGGATACAAAATCAATGCACAGAAATCAGTTGCATTCTTATACACTAATAATGAAGCAACAGAAAGACAAATAAAGAAACCAATCCCATTCACAATTGCACCAGGAATCATAAAATACCTAGGAATAAACCTGACCAAAGATGTAAAAGATCTGTATGCTTAAAACTATAGAAAGCTTATGAAGGAAATTGAAGAAGATACAAAGAAATGGAAAAACATTCCATGCTCATGGATTGAAAGAATAAATATTGCTAAAATATCACTACTACCCAAAGCTATCTACACATTAAATGCAATCCCAATCAAAATTGCACCAGCATTCTTCTCGAAGCTAGAACAAGAAATCCTAAAATTTGTGTGGAACCACAAAAGATCACGAATAGCCAAAGTAATATTGAAGAAGACCAAAGCAGGAGGCATCACAATCCCAGACTTTAGACACTACAACAAAGCTGTAATCATCAAGACAGCATGGTATTGGCACAAAAGAGACACATAGACCAATGGAATAGAATAGATACTCCAGAATTGGACCCACAGAAGTATGGCCAACTTATCTTTGACAAAGCAGGAAAGAATATCCAATGGAAAAAAGACAGTCTCTTTAACAAATGGTGCTGGGAGAACTGGACAGCAACATGCAGAAGAATAAACTAGGCCCCTTTCTTACACCATTCACAAAAATAAGCTCAAAATGGATAAGGACCTGAATGTGAGACAGGAAACCATCAAAACCCTAGAGGAGAAAGCAGGAAAAAAACCTCCCTGACCTCAGCTGCAGCAATTTCTTACTTGACACATCTCCAAAGGCAAGGGAATTAAAAGCAAAAATGAACTATTGGGACCTCATGAAGATAAAAAGCTTCAGCACTGCAAAGGAAACAATCAACAAAACTAAAAGGCAACCAACAGAATGGGAAAAGATATTTGCAAATGACATATTGGACAAAGGGCTAGTATCCAAAATCTATAAAGAACTCACCAAACTCTACACCTGAGAAATAATCCAGTGAAGAAATGGGCAGAAGACATGAATATACATGTCTCTAAAGAAGAAATCCAGATGGCCAATAGGCACATGAAAAGATGTTCAACCTCACTTCTCATCAGGGAAATACAAATCAAAACCACACTGAGATACCACCTCACACCAGTCAGAGTGGCTAAAATGAACAAATCAGGAGACTATAGATTCTGGAGAGGATGTGAATAACGCGAACCCTCTTGCACTCTTGGTGGGAATACAAACTGGTGCAGACACTCTGGAAAACAGTGTGGAGGTTCCTCAAAAAATTAAAACTAGATCTACCCTATGACCCAGCAATAGCACTGCTAAGAATTTACCAAAGGGATACAGGAGTGCTGATACAGAGGGACTCTTGTACCCCAATGTTCATAGCAGCACTTTTAACAATAGACAAATTATGGAAAGAGCCTAAATATCCTTTAACTGATGAATGGATAAAGAAATTTTGGTTTATATACACAATGGAATTCTACGTGGCAATGAAAGAATGAAATATGGCCTTTTGTAGCAACGTGGATGGAACTGAAGAGTGTTATGCTAAGTTAAAGAAGTCATACAGAGAAAGACAGATACCATATGTTTTCACTCTTATGCGGATCCTGAGAAACTTAACAGAAGACCATGGCGGAGGGGAAGGGGAAAAAAAAGTTAGAGAGGGAGGGAGGCAAACCATAAGACCCTTAAAAACTGAGAATAAACTGAAGGTTGATGGGGGGGTTGGAGGGAGAGGGGGGTGGGAGATGGGCATTGAGGAGGGCACCTGTTGGGATGAGTACCGGGTGTTGTATGGAAACCAATTTGATAATAAATTTCATATTAAAAAATATCTAAGTACAGAAGATTGCTAGTTAGGTTAAATTTATTAGCACTCAATATGCTATCTGGGCTGGAAATACAAACACGGAAGTATGAGCACATAGATGGTAGAAAAACAAAAGGGCGTATAGAATTGCCTGTTGATTGCACATTGAGAAAGAAGAAAAATAGATCAGAAATAGACTCTTGAGAGACACCAATCCAATCTTTAGGGATAGAGTAAGGAAAGAAAGCCAATAACAGGAATCAGTAAAGAAACAAAGGCTCCTGGGTGGCTCAGCTGGTTGAGCTTCTGACTTAATTTCCACTCAGGTTGTGATCCCAGGGTCATGGGATTGAGCCCCACACTAGGCTACGGGTTCAGCCTGTTTGAGACTCTCTCTCTCTCTCTCTCTCTCTCTCTCTCTCTCTGTCTCTCTCTCTGTCTTTCTCTTTCTCTCTCTCCTCCTGTCCCTCTCCCCTACTCCCATTCTCTCTCTCTCAAATAGAAAACCAAACAAAAACCAAAGAGTAACTACCCTTTCCATTTCTTTAGCTGCACACAAACCATCCATCAGAAGTGGTTTCTTCTGACCAATGTCACAAGTATATTGCTTCTTTCAGGAACTACTAATATCTGTAGCTATATGTACATCAGCTAACCACAAGGTCTTGTCACCAGTTGTGATTAGCTCCTTTTCATTTCTTCAATCCCAAACTCTACCTCATGTTCACTTCCTGCCTTCTCTGGAAAAACTCATGCTGTTGTTTCATCCTACACACTCTACTATTTATAATTTCCACTATATATGGCAGAATTTATTGTCACTACCTAAAAGAGAAATTGGCAACAATTACAAAACAGAATACTTGCTAGTCTTAGTAAATGTGATATTGAACTCACCTTGTTTTACTAAATGGGAATGGTCGAGACAGTCTTTCATAAGAAGAAAGCATACATCTTTGGGAATTAAGATAGGCAGGAGGAATGTAACAGAATTGCACACATATATTTCAGGTGTCAGACAAAAATCAATGAGGTCACCAGCTCAGAGACATAAGGACATGGACCCTTTCAGTTGTATAATTTCAGAGAAAAATGTTCAAGTCAATAACTGATGTCACTGGAGTTAGTGCAATCTTTTCTAATGTATGATATAAACTGATTGTTTTAAATAGGTGGAAAAACATTATTGATCAAATATTAGTTCAAATATTCTATACATTAGAATCCCCAAAATATTGTATCTATATAATTTAATAGCAAAATCTATTGAATATATTAATTTATCTGAGAGAAATTATCAAAGTCATTCCTGTCCACCAGTCACTAAAGACAAAAAAACTCAATTCATAATTCCTTTCATTATATAACTGTATGTCTAGATGTACAGACAAGCAAATGCAATACCATGCATGCTATGTTTCATGTATAGGACAGAATGCTGATATAGCACATAGAAAAATGTGAATACTATTTCTTAATTAAAAAAAGGAGATATTCTATTTGAAGCTTAAAACTAGAAGTACCTAATCATAGGGTAGGGTCCATGTCATCTGCATCAATACACCTTGCTCACTTACTGTTCCTTTCAATGTCTCTATCAGTCATACTATAACTTAGTCCCTCACGTGTATATCTTGATTTTGTATGTAGGGTTGATGGATTTCTAGTAGTAAGATTATATTTAGGTTTTTTTTTTTTTTTAATTTTCTATCAACAGTTAATTGAGACTTAGTCTGTACAGGAAGTCACTGAATACATATTACATTTATTGGGAAAGTTCAGTAGGATCTCGAGGAGGCAGAATTATATTAATTTTGCCCACTTCATTTGGGAGACTCCAGGGAAGAAACTGAGAGTTTCCATATAACGAAAATTGAACCTCAGATACAGAATATATTCAAAGACCATAAAATTCAAATAAAAAACAAAATAAAATAAAATAATAAAAAAGCAAAAGAAGGCACAACTCAACCTGAGGAAATCCCTAATTTGCACTGGGTCATTTTCTCAGTCTCTTTCAGCCAAATATTTGCTCTCATTTTTCTTTTCTCACATAAGAGGAAATAAATTTAAAAAGTGAGTTCCTCAAAGATTCTCATATTTGCTTTTCCTTTATTTCAACTTAATTATTTCCTCGTTTTTTTTTAAGTTTATTTATTTTGAGAGAGAGAGAGAAAGAGAGAGAGAAAGAGAGAGAGAGGAGGGGCAGAGAGAGAGAGGGAGAAAGAGAGAAACCCAAGCAGGATGCAGAGCTCAAACTCAAGAACGATGAGATCATGCCCTGAGCCAAAGTCGGAGGCTTAACACATTGAGCCACCCAGGTGCTCTTTCTCTTTGTTTTCTTGATTTTTTTAAATATCGAGTGAGCTTGTATAATATACTTTATATCAGGACAACCACTGCCTACAAGTAATGCTATCCTGATCTTCATTTTCTCTACTCTTCACAGACTGGCCTCACAATAGAGGTAGAAGTATGGAAATTAATCCTTTTAGAAATGTCTTTGACCCAGGAAGAAGTTCATCATACCAGATTAGCTGTATGAGGCTGCCACATTACTGTTTTATATGTTAATAATGAGTTCTTACTAAAGTCAAAGAATGATTGGTACATCAAAACCAATAGCCGAAATGAAAATTAATTGATGATTTATATTTATTTTTAGTTATAAAACTACATCATATTTAAAAAACTTAGTTGTTTCATGAATATACATATATACTTATTTCACCAAGGGGAAGTAGGATCTATGTTAGATTTTATGAAAATTGTTGCATATTGGAATCACCTGGAGAGCCTTAAGTAATGATGATCCCTGGGCCTCACCTATACACTGATTAAATTGATCTTAACTAATTTATATTAATTTTCAAAATCTCTTAAAGCTATTTAGCAAAGATTGAGAAACATTGATCAAAATCATGTAAAACACATCTGACTAAGCTATGTATATAAAGATACATAAATTAAAGAAGTATGGGAAAGTTCACTATAATTCTATTTTATGGTGATGTTTTGCCAGAAACTTATACATCTCCAAGTCCTGTCTTCAACAATTCAACCTATTTCTCAAGGTACTAAAGAAACTCATATGCACTGGAGAAGACAACAAAAATTTACCCTTTATTATTATCCGGGGTTTTAGAAAACTAAGCCAAATTAAGTGAGAAAAACTAAAAAATGACAAGAAGAAAACAATAAAATTCCAAACTGAAAAATACAGAAAAACATAAAGGACATTAAAATCAGGTTATTTAAAAAGATAAACGAATTTGACAACAAGAAAGAATGAAAGAAAGAATATAACTAATTATATAGACAAAAGATAGTAAGTACAGATTATGAAAACTGCATGCTTATAAATTCAACAAATTTGCTTAAATCAAGTTACTTTCCTCCAAATCACAGCTAAGATAAAATATTAACATACACACACACACACACCTATATATCATGAAGAAATTTAGTTGAGTTAAAAATATTTTGTAAAACAAATATATGGCCAATAATGCTTTCAATGGCAAATTCTGACGAACTTAATTTTTTTGTTTCCATCAGTTAAGCATCCAACTCGTGATTCTGGCTCAGGTCATGATCTCATGGTTCCTGGTTCAACCCTCCACTCTTAGCACAGAGCCTGCTTGGGATTCTCTTCCCCTCTTTCTTTGGTCCTCCCCAGCTCATGGGCGCACTCTCTCTCTCAAAATAAATTAAAAAAAAGATTGAATATTTGTATACATTAAAAAATAATAACCACAATAAGTCCTGTTAACATCTGCAACCATACATGCAAAAAATAATGTTTTTCTTGTGTGAGAACTTGTAGGATATACTCTCTTACTGACTTTCAAATGTGCAACATGGTATTTTATTAACTTAGCATGCTGTATATTATATCTCCATTACTTATTTTATAACTGAAAATTTGTGCCTTTTGGCCACCTTCAACATTTCAGCCTCTCTTTTATATCCCTCACCTCACTCACCCCTCATCCCCTACCTCTGGCAACCACCAATCTACTCTCCTATTTATGAACTTGTTTTTTGTTTTTAGATTCCACAAATACATGAGATCATGTGATGTTTGCCTTTCTCTTATTCACTTATTTCTCGTAGTATAATGACCTCAAGGTCCATCTATGCTGTTGCAAATAGAAAAATTTTATTCTTTTTGTGGCTGAATAATATTCCATTATACATGTATATATACCACCGTTTCTTTATCCATTTATCTATCCATGGACACTTGGGCTGTTTCCATATCTTAGCTACTATAAATAATGCAAAGATCATGAAAGTACATACATATTTTCAACTTATTGTTTTCATTTTCTTTAGATAAATAACCAGAGGTGCAATGCCATATTGTGTGCAACAGAGAGTTATTCTTAAATTTAAAATCAGTTTGTGGATATATCATAGACTCTAAGACCATAGCATGAGCCTTAAGACATTAGATGACTAGGGCGCTTGGAGATTCTCATGATAAATGCTTATTTTCCAAATATCAGATAATACGTTTGAGTGACTCAACACCAATTTATTGTACAACAGAAATGGTGTCTTTTGGTATAGCTCAGGCAATTATAAAGGGCAAAATTATATTATATAAATAGGTGTCCTAGACCCACCTGTTACCTCTCGCTATTGCATTGGTGTTGATCCCTCTCACTTTACAGAGCTGCCTAAGACCAGATAGATATCAAAGAAAGAAAAATACTAGTTTCCATTTAATGGCTAGGTTAGCTCACTATATTGGTGTGAGCTAAGTACAGAGTGTTTCAACATTACCAGCCTAGAACCAAGGAATGGGAGTATTGATAGCTCCTACCAGAAACACTCTGGGGAATTTAGCACCCACATTTCTAACTCTATTAAAAATTTCTTTTTTATTTGATTTCTTGGTTTTGACTTCCTGGGGGAGAGCTTTTTTACCTGGAAATATAGTAAGGGTTCAAGTAAAGCTGTATCTGTTGTCTGGTCACTTTGGGTTGTTTGTGGCGGGCAAAAAAAGTTTTTCTTACATTAGTAGGGATAGTTGACTTTAATTATCATGATGAAATACAGCTGCTGCCATAAAATCAAGACAAGGAAGAATATGGCTACAACTCAGGAGATTTACTGATGTGCTTGTCTATGCTTTCATATACGGAGATAACATAAAGAGAGAATCATAGGAAAAATGAACTGACAATAGCACAGTTATCTTGGAGATAAAGTCAAGAATTGAATATTCTACTTCATTCCCACTAAGAATTTCAATTTAATCTTTACACATTAAAAACTAAAATGGAATACCTTGAGGGTAAATAAGAAATACTGAGGCAGAGATATAAGGTATTTGAAGATTATTTCAGGATTGGGGATTATTGTGTACACACAGAAGAAAAATCTGAAGCAAAATCAATAGTCCATTTGAACGTGTGTAGCATAAATAATTTAAACAAATTTAAAATGAATCGGCAAATTAAACAGATTCAGTTTTCCAGATGGTCAACAAACTAAAGCAGCACTCTCCACGTTGTACAGCTTTTTTTAGGTACAAATGTGATTAATATATATATATAAAGCCAAGTCAGTTAGGCTTCATTCAATTATTAGCTTTTGTCGGATACAGTGAAAAAGATTTTCCTTAAAACAACATTTAAAAATGTTAAGTCTCTTAGATTACTTTGTTTCTAAAAGATACAAGTATAAATTTCTGCTCTAACATGTAAATTGTGTGGAAGTTAGCACTCCATCCTTACAACAAGATCAAGCTAAACAAAAAACCCTTTTATAGATCCAACAGAGAAATGAGGTCACAGGGCAAGCTGCTGCAACCAAAACTGGAGAGAAGGGCAGGCAAAACTGGAGAGAATCACAGAGAATAACAACTTACCAGGAGCAAAAGCCCGTAAGGATTATCTTGAGAGTTAAAATCTTCTGGAATCCCAGTGTTAGGAGGGCCCCCACACCTTCACCTGGAGCTTCACCTCCAGGATTTGCACTAGCTTCTCACTGTGAAGAATGAAGAAAAAATCCCTTAGTGCTTCCTAAATACTGTCTTGATTACTGTAGCTTTATTTGAAAAATAAATTTTGAATCTGAGGTTCAAATTTATTCTTCTTTTTGAAAAATGGTTATGACTATGGAAAAATGTTCATGGAAATTCAACATTTGATTTTCCATATACATATTAGAATCAACTTATAAATACATCCAAAACATATGGTGAGATTTTGATTGGAATTCCATTGGATCTACAGATCAAAATGAGGGAGGTTAACACACTAGCAATATTGAATCTTTGAATCTTTAACAAAGTTTTTTCCTCTATTTACCTCGGTGTTCTATGATTTCATTCATAATACTTGAAATTTTAATTTTTTCCAATTTTATTGAGATATAACATTGTATAAAGTTTAAAGTGTACAACAAGATGATTTGATATATTGCAAAATGGTTACCACAATAAGTTTAGTTAACATTAATTACTTCAAACACTTATAATTTTTTCTTGTGATGAAGATTTTTAAGATATACTCTTTAGCAATTTTTCAATATACAATATTGTCACCTGTGTGGAATATGCTTAGGAATATCTGGGCTTACACCAATGGGTTAACAAGGCATAAAGAAGTACAAAGCCATAGAATGCTCACACCTGAGTTTGAGTAAACAAGACCAGGACCCCAGAATAGGGAGGGTGTGCAAAGGCACCTAGAATAGAGAGGGGGTTTAGGCTTCCAATACAAAGGTATATGAGGTAAGCAAGATTAGGCATTCAGGGCGAAAACGTCCCCCAATTTAGTACTATAGCAGAAAGCTGCTTTCACAGGAAGGAAGGACCAAGTTAAGTAAGCAGGTAAATAGGGCTATAGACCGCTACACTGAGCTGCAGGTGAAGTTGCCCAGAGTGAAGATGATTAACAAAAGAAAAAGGTGCCTTGTTAACCCTGAGGTCACTTGTCCTACCTATCTCATCCCTAGGTTAGCTAAGATAAACAGAGGTGCTGTCTCATGTCCGCTGTAAACAACCTTCTGCCGGACTGCCCAGCACCAGGATTTTGTTTTGTATTAATCTAAACCCCTAACCCCAAATATCTTCAAGACCCCCTTTCCCTCATGTCCCCAAATTAATGTTCACAGAGTCATTGTCTCTTTGTGCAGTCCATCGCCATGTTTGTAAGCCTTCTGATTCTAATAAAAACGGGGCAAGGACTCTTATTTGGGGCTCTTGTCTTTTCCCAGACATTAGCTATCTCTCACTTTTCATCCTGTGTCCTGCTCTCTTGCTGGCCAAGAGAGATCTTTAGACTTAAAATCTATGACAGTTACCTATCATTTTCATATTGTACATTATATTCCTAAAATGTATTAATCTTACTGAAAGTTGTAACTTTTGACCACTTCACTCAATTCCCCTACCCTCCATCTCCCACTTTTGGCAACCACCATCCTGACCTTTGTTTCTGATTTTTTTTTACATTCCACATACAAGTAAGATCATTTGTCTTTCTCTGTCTGACTTATTTCATTTAGCTTGATGTCTTCAAGGTCCATCCATATTGTCAAAATGGTAGAATTTCCTTTTTTTAAATGGTTGAATAGTATACACATATAAATATATATCATATATGATACACAATATTTTGTAACACATTCTTTATCCATCCATCTGTTGATTAATTTAATGTTTGTTCTATGCTTTGTTGTTTGTTTTTTTTGTTTGTTTTTTTTTTTGTTTTTTTTTACCAAAAGAGTGCTGGCAATACTTCTACAGATCTCTACAATCATGGTGGCAGATGAAAGTCTATATATACATCTTAATTATTTTTTGTATTAAGACTGAAACATTGATGTAGCTCATCAGTTATATGTAACTGGACTCAGCGAACAATGCTTATTACAGCAATTGTTTCCTTTTGTATGTCATTTCTTTCATGGGCTTTACTTACATTGTTGTAAAATCTTGTGGTTTGTGAAACAGGAAACGAAATCTTAAAATATTCCTATACAGTAAGAGTAGTATCATTTTTAGATGAAGAAATCAATGCTCAAGGAGGAAAAACTTTTGACAGCTTATAAAAAATGTGTATTGAAATTTATGAATAAACTGCTTCAAAATCTGTTTTTATCTATACTTATTCTATACCTTATGTAATAGTGCACTATAAACATTATAATAAAAATGAAAATTGAATTACAACAGTAAATGTATAAAATTTATTAATATACAATTAACAATAAGACTATGTCCATATTATGAGTCATTTGGGGATATGCAGTTCTTAATGGATGAGAAATGGTTTAATCTATATATTAGAACACCATTCTGTATATCATGAATATTGATCTCCAACATAATACATTTATATCAATTTCTATCAATGTGAACTATTTTATCACTGACAAATGACAGTCTGTCTAGGGAATTAGTATTTAGGAGATAAAGATATAACTTTTTTAACCTTGCCTTCTTACTAGGAAAAGTAAAAATTAAAGTAAACTGTAATATTAAATGCTTTAGTGTTGAATACATTTACTACTACAAAAAAGTAAAAATATCTTCCTAGAATTTTATTCTAAATATCCTTCTAAATTAAAAATATATTACTGTGCTAGATATCAAGCCCAGTACCCAAGAAAAGCACTTAACAGTTTCACATTTCACCGACTAGTGTTTTATATAGTCGCTTTAAATCATACATAGCAGGGTATTTGGCATTACACAATTTTACCTTGGCTTGAGAATTAACCAACAGCTGAGAACTTTACCTGTAATCTCACTCAATATGATTTTAATGGACTAGCTCATGGTGGGAAAATGCCATCACAATTAAAATTAATCTTTTAGGTTTATGAATCCTTATAGAAAATGACTCAAGGAGGATATCAACTGAGGTTACAAAGAATACTTCAAACTTGAAATTGTCCAAAATACTCTGAATATGTGGCATCTTTTATGAACTTAGTGTATCATATTTTCTCTCAATACATAATAATCTTCCACTAAATATTATGTCTGTTTTAATAAGTGCTGTGGGCCAAAGGTTAATGCTCTTCCCTTGAAGAGAGTTATTTGTACTTTAAGGCTTTACTTCTAATCCTCTGACTTTGCAAGATATTGCCACCATAGCATGAAACCGAACACAATGCCCTCTTTATGGAAGGTTTCTAGTATTAAAATCATTGAAGCAGATTCCAAACAACTTTTTCCTTACTGACATTTTATTTTATTTTTATTAAAAAAAAGTTTTTTAATGTTTTATCTATTTTTAGAGAGATAGAGAGACAGAGCATGAGTGGGGTAGGGGCAGAGAGAGAGGGAGACACAGAATCTGAAGCAGGTTCCAGGCTATGAGCTGTCAGCACAGAGCCGACATGGGGCTCGAACCCACGAAACACGAGATCATGACCTGAGCTCACGTCGGACGCTCAACCTGGCCCAAGCCTTGTATTAGGGATAAATTAAAGCAATAATAGCTGAACTTAGGAATTTGAATTCTGTGGATGTTTACCAAATTTTGTCTTTTCATCACTTTTGGTCCTTCCTCCATATAAATACCTCTTATAAGTTCTGAGGAATTCAGAATTTAAAAAGCCACATTACATATAGCCATTTGCATTATTTTTAGGTAACGTTTGACATTCGGTAGTCTGATTCATAGAACAGGTTTCTTTGGAATATGTTTCCCAAATCATATATTTTCTTTAAATTCTTGTATTTATTTTCTTTTCACAGGTAAAATCGAAAGAAAATAAAGGAATTAATCATTCTCAGTTATAAGTGGTTAGTAATCAAATAAGGTGAAGTATTTAGGTGAAATGGCAGTGTTTGTGAGATAATATCCTATCTGGGGAGTAATGTAATGCCATGAGAATTTCCCGACTGTTTATCTCTGATTTCCAAGAGTACATGTAAAAATACTCTGAAAAATGTCTATATCATTACATTAGTGAAGCTTTGCTGAATAATATACCATAGTCTAATTTTGAAAGTAAAATATTATGATTCAAAATATTCTGAATTCATATTTTATTCATAGACATGACGGCACTATGAATTATTTATACATATCTGTTCAGATACATTTTTACTTTTTATTAACATACTCATAAAGTAGAAAGATTTCTCTCATAAAAGAAGTTTTATCATATAAATGTGTAATGTCAAGGTATACACTTACTATTATAATTATAGTGAGGTTACTAAAGTAAAAATGTAGCCTTGAAAAAATATTTTGAAATTATATACTTATGTAAAATTATTTAAGTGGTTGAAGAAGTTCTTCAATATTTAAATGGTAATCAGTTTTGTTCATTAAATGAAATATTGCATACATATAAGTATATATATCATGAAAAAATTCCATTGATATTATAGAATCAGTGTATAATGAATAAAACTAAAGAAATACTCATAAATATGGGGTGCTTGGGTGGATCAATCGGTTGAGCATCTGACTTTGGCTCAGGTCATGATCTCACGGTTCTTGAGTTTGAGCCCCACATTGGGCTCTGTGCTGACAGCTCAGAGCCTGGACCCTGCTTCAGATTCTGTGTGTGTGTGTCTCTATCTCTCTGCCCCTTCCCCTGCTCACTCTCTGTCTCTGTCTCTCTCTCAAAAATAAATAAACATTAAAAAAAAAAAAAAGAAGCATTATCTTTGGAGTCAGCGGACCTGGTTTGAGTACTACTTCCCCTGGAGTCTTTGCTGTTTTTATCTTGGGAATTACTTAACCTCTAAGTCTTAGTTTCCTTATACATGAAACGACAGAGATAATAGTATCTGTATCATAATTGTGATGGTTCAGTGGGAGTGCTCATTAAACCTTTAGCATGTGGGGCACCTGGATGGCTCAGTGGGTTAAGTGTACGACTTTGGCCCAGGTCATGATCTCATGGTTCCTGAGTTCCAGCTCTGTTTTGGGCTCTGTGCCGACAGCTCGGAGCCTGGACCCGGCTTTGGATCCTCTGTCTCCCTCCCTCTATGCCCTTCTCCACCTCATGCTCTGTCTCTCTTTCTCTCTCAAAAATAAAACCATTAAAAAAAAAGAAATACTCATGAATAGTAAATGATATTGTAAATTCTTGGCAAACAATGTCAATAAAGTCACAAAAATGTTTTGGAATGAGCAGGATTTGAAACGATTCACAAATATGTATAATGATGTGCTTGTCTTGGACATTATTAAATGCCATCTTGTGTTGCATACATATGTACTACTTATTTATTAAAAATGTAAATTTATTTAAGCATTGTCAATATTGGGTAATATTTTATTATATAGAGATGAATACATCTTTAACTTATACTGTTTATTAAAATTTTGAGTCTAAACTACATAACAGTTCAGGTTCCGGAAGATGGCGGCGTAGGAGGACGCGGGGCTCACAGCGCGTCCTGCCGATCACTTAGATTCCACCTACACCTGCCTAAAGAACCCAGAAAACCGCCAGAGGATTAGCAGAAGGGAGTCTCCGGAGTCAAGCGCAGACTAGAGGCCCACTGAAGAGGGTAGGAAGGGCGGCGAGGCGGTGCGCGCTCCACGGACTGGCGGGAGGGAGCCGGGGCGGAGGGGCGGCTCGCCGGCCAAGCAGAGCCCCCGAGTCTGGCTGGCAAAAGCGGAGGGGCCGGACAGACTGTGTTCCGACAGCAAGCGCGACTTAGCGTCTGGGAGGTCATAAGTTAACAGCTCTGCTCGGAAAGCGGGAAGGCTGGAGGACAAAGGGAGGGAGAGCTGCTGAGCCCCCCGGACGGCAGAGCTCAGCTTGGCGGGGAACAAAGGCGCCAGCGCCATCTCCCCCGCCCATCCCCCAGCCAAAATCCCAAAGGGAACCAGTTCCTGCCAGGGAACTTGCTCGCTCCACGCAAACACCCAACTCTGTGCTTCTGCGGAGCCAAACCTCCGGCAGCGGATCTGACTCCCTCCCGCTGCCACAGGGCTCCTCCTGAAGTGGATCACCTAAGGAGAAGCGAGCTAAGCCTGCCCCTCCACCCCCCATGCACCTTGCCTACCCACCCCAGCTAATACGCCAGATCCCCAGCAACACAAGCCTGGCAGTGTGCAAGTAGCCCAGACGGGACACGCCACCCCATAGGGAATCCCCCCCTAGGAGAGGGGAAGAGAAGGCACACACCAGTCTGACTGTGGCCCCAGCAGTGGGCTGGGGGCAGACATCGGGTCGGACTGCGGCCCCGCCCACTAACTCCAGTTATACACCACAGCACAGGGGAAGTGCACTGCAGTCCTCACCACGCCAGGGACTCTCCAAAATGACCAAACGGAAGAATTCCCCTCAGAAGAATCTCCAGGAAATAACAACAGCTAATGAACTGATCAAAAAGGATTTAAATAATATAACAGAAAGTGAATTTAGAATAATAGTCATAAAATTAATCGCTGGGCTTGAAAACAGTATACAGGACAGCAGAGAATCTCTTGCCACAAAGATCGAGGGACTAAGGAACAGTCACGAGGAGTTGAAAAACTCTTTAAACGAATTGCAAAACAAAATGGAATCCACGATGGCTCGGCTTGAAGAGGCAGAGGAGAGAATAGGTGAACTAGAAGATAAAGTTATGGAGAAAGAGGAAGCTGAGAGAAAGAGAGATAAAAAAATCCAGGAGTATGAGGGGAAAATTAGAGAACTAAGTGATACACTAAAAAAAAATAATATACGCATAATTGGTATCCCAGAGGAGGAAGAGAGAGGGAAGGGTGCTGAAGGGGTACTTGAACAAATTATAGCTGAGAACTTCCCTGAACTGGGGAAGGAAAAAGGCATTGAAATCCAAGAGGCACAGAGAACTCCCTTCAGACGTAACTTGAATCAATCTTCTGCACGACATATCATAGTGAAACTGGCAAAATACAAGGATAAAGAGAAAATTCTGAAAGCAGCAAGGGATAAACGTGCCCTCACATATAAAGGGAGACCTATAAGACTCGTGACTGATCTCTCCTTTGAAACTTGGCAGGCCAGAAAGGATTGGCACGATATCTACAGTGTGCTAAACAGAAAAAATATGCAGCCGAGAATCCTTTATCCAGCAAGTCTGTCATTTAGAATAGAAGGAGAGATAAAGGTCTTCCCAAACAAACAAAAACTGAAGGAATTTGTCACCACGAAACCAGCCCTACAAGAGATCCTAAGGGGGATCCTGTGAGACAAAGTACCAGAGACATCACTACAAGCATAAAACATACAGACATCACAATGACTCTAAACCCATATCTTTCTATAATAACACTGAATGTAAATGGATTAAATGCGCCAACTAAAAGACATAGGGTATCAGAATGGATAAAAAAACAAGACCCATCTATTTGCTGTCTACAAGAGACTCATTTTAGATCTGAGGACACCTTTAGATTGAGAGTGAGGGGATGGAGAACTATTTATCATGCTCCTGGAAGCCAAAAGAAAGCTGGAGTAGCCATACTTATATCAGACAAACTAGACTTTAAATTAAAGGCTGTAACAAGAGATGAAGAAGGGCATTATATAATAATCACAGGGTCTATCCACCAGGAAGAGCTAACTATTATAAATGTCTATGCGCCAAATACCTGAGCCCCCAGATATATAAAACAATTACTCATAAACATAAGCAACCTTATTGATAAGAATGTGGTCATTGCAGGGGACTTTAACACCCCACTTACAGAAATGGATAGATCATCTAGACACACAGTCAATAAAGAAACAAGGGCCCTGAATGATACATTGGATCAGATGGACTTGACAGATATATTTAGAACTCTGCATCCCAAAGCAACAGAATATACTTTCTTCTCGAGTGCACATGGAACATTCTCCAAGATAGATCATATACTGGGTCACAAAACAGCCCTTCATAAGTTTACAAGAATTGAAATTATACCATGCATACTTTCAGACCACAATGCTATGAAGCTTGAAATCAACCACAGGAAAAAGTCTGGAAAACCTCCAAAAGCATGGAGGTTAAAGAACACCCTACTAACGAATGAGTGGGTCAACCAGGCAATTAGAGAAGAAATTAAAACATATATGGAAACAAACGAAAATGAAAATACAACAATCCAAACGCTTTGGGATGCAGCGAAGGCAGTCCTGAGAGGAAAATACATTGCAATCCAGGCCTATCTCAAGAAACAAGAAAAATCCCAAATACAAAATCTAACAGCACACCTAAAGGAAATAGAAGCAGAACAGCAAACGCAGCCTAAACCCAGCAGAAGAAGAGAAATAATAAAGATCAGAGCAGAAATAAACAATATAGAATCTAAAAAAACTGTAGAGCAGATCAACGAAACCAAGAGTTGGTTTTTTGAAAAAATAAACAAAATTGACAAACTTCTAGCCAGGCTTCTCAAAAAGAAAAGGGAGATGACCCAAATAGATAAAATCATGAATGAAAATGGAATGATTACAACCAATCCCTCAGAGATACAAACAATTATCAGGGAATACTATGAAAAATTATATGCCAGCAAATTGGACAACCTGGAAGAAATGGACAAATTTCTAAACACCCACACTCTTCCAAAACTCAATCAGGAGGAAATAGAAAGCTTGAACAGACCCATAACCAGCGAAGAAATTGAATCGGTTATCAAAAATCTCCCAACAAATAAGAGTCCAGGACCAGATGGCTTCCCAGGGGAGTTCTACCAGACGTTTAAAGCAGAGATAATACCTATCCTTCTCAAGCTATTCCAAGAAATAGAAAGGGAAGGAAAACTTCCAGACTCATTCTATGAAGCCAGTATTACTTTGATTCCTAAACCAGACAGAGACCCAGTAAAAAAAGAGAACTACAGGCCAATATCCCTGATGAATATGGATGCAAAAATTCTTAATAAGATACTAGCAAATCGAATTCAACAGCATATAAAAAGAATTATTCACCATGATCAAGTGGGATTCATTCCTGGGATGCAGGGCTGGTTCAACATTCGCAAATCGATCAACGTGATACATCACATTAACAAAAAAAAAGAGAAGAACCATATGATCCTGTCAATCGATGCAGAAAAGGCCTTTGACAAAATCCAGCACCCTTTCTTAATAAAAACCCTTGAGAAAGTCGGGATAGAAGGAACATACTTAAAGATCATAAAGGCCATTTATGAAAAGCCCACAGCTAACATCATCCTCAACGGGGAAAAACTGAGAGCTTTTTCCCTGAGATCAGGAACACGACAGGGATGCCCACTGTCACCGCTGCTGTTTAATATAGTGCTGGAAGTTCTAGCATCAGCAATCAGACAACAAAAGGAAATCAAAGGCATCAAAATTGGCAAAGATGAAGTCAAGCTTTCGCTTTTTGCAGATGACATGATATTATACATGGAAAATCCGATAGACTCCACCAAAAGTCTACTAGAACTGATACATGAATTCAGCAAAGTTGCAGGATACAAAATCAATGTGCAGAAATCAGTTGCATTCTTATACACTAACAATGAAGCAACAGAAAGACAAATGAAGAAACTGATCCCATTCACAATTGCACCAAGAAGCATAAAATACCTAGGAATAAATCTAACCAAAGATGTCAAAGATCTGTATGCTGAAAACTATAGAAAGCTTATGCAGGTAATTGAAGAAGATATAAAGAAATGGAAAGACATTCCCTGCTCATGGATTGGAAGAATAAATATTGTCAAAATGTCAATACTACCCAAAGCTATCTACACATTCAATGCAATCCCAATCAAAATTGCACCAGCATTCTTCTCGAAACTAGAACAAGCAATCCTAAAATTCATATGGAACCACAAAAGGCCCCGAATAGCCAAAGTAATTTTGAAGAAGAAGACCAAAGCAGGAGGCATCACAATCCCAGACTTTAGCCTCTACTACAAAGCTGTCATCATCAAGACAGCATGGTATTGGCATAAAAACAGACACATAGACCAATGGAATAGAATAGAAACCCCAGAACTAGACCCACAAACGTATGGCCAACTCATCTTTGACAAAGCAGGAAAGAACATCCAATGGAAAAAAGACAGTCTCTTTAACAAATGGTGCTGGGAGAACTGGACAGCAACATGCAGAAGGTTGAAACTAGACCACTTTCTCACACCATTCACAAAAATAAACTCAAAATGGATAAAGGACCTGAACGTGAGACAGGAAACCATCAAAACCTTAGAGGAGAAAGCAGGAAAAGACCTCTCTGACCTCAGCCATAGCAATCTCTTACTCGGCACATCCCCAAAGGCAAGGGAATTAAAAGCAAAAGTGAATTACTGGGACCTTATGAAGATAAAAAGCTTCTGCACAGCAAAGGAAACAACCAACAAAACTAAAAGGCAACCAACGGAATGGGAAAAGATATTTGCAAATGACACATCGGACAAAGGGCTAGTATCCAAAATCTATAAAGAGCTCATCAAACTCCACACCCGAAAAACAAATAACCCAGTGAAGAAATGGGCAGAAAACATGAATAGACACTTCTCTAAAGAAGACATCCGGATGGCCAACAGGCACATGAAAAGATGTTCAACGTCGCTCCTTATCAGGGAAATACAAATCAAAACCACACTCAGATACCACCTCACGCCAGTCAGAGTGGCCAAAATGAAGAAATCAGGAGACTATAGATGCTGGAGAGGATGTGGAGAAACAGGAACCCTCTTGCACTGTTGGTGGGAATGCAAATTGGTGCAGCCGCTCTGGAAAGCAGTGTGGAGGTTCCTCAGAAAATTAAAAATAGACCTACCCTATGACCCAGCAATAGCACTGCTAGGAATTTATCCAAGGGATACAGGAGTACTGATGCATAGGGGCACCTGTACCCCAATGTTTATAGCGGCACTCTCAACAATAGCCAAATTATGGAAAGAGCCTAAATGTCCATCAACTGATGAATGGATAAAGAAATTGTGGTTTATATACACAATGGAATACTACGTGGCAATGAGAAAAAATGAAATATGGCCTTTTGTAGCAACATGGATGGAACTGGAGAGTGTGATGCTAAGTGAAATAAGCCATACAGAGAAAGACAGATACCATATGGTTTCACTCTTATGTGGATCCTGAGAAACATAACAGAAACCCATGGGGGAGGGGAAGGAAAAAAAAAAAAAAAGAGGTTAGAGTGGGAGAGAGCCAAAGCATTAGAGACTGTTAAAAACTGAGAACAAACTGAGGGTTGATGGGGGGTGGGAGGGAGGGCAGGGTGGGTGATGGGTATTGAGGAGGGCACCTTTTGGGATGAGCACTGGGTGTTGTATGGAAACCAATTTGACAGTAAATTTCATATATTAAAAAATAAAAAAAAAATAAATAAATAAATAAAAAAAAAAAAAGGAAGGTTTCATTAGTGGTAGAAATAAAAAGTATTTATGCAGGATAAAAAAAAAATAAATAAATAAACTACATAACAGAGGAGAACCATCAGATATACGTTGTATTTAAATTTTCTCATTAGAGAAAATTATTTGTTAATAAAATATACATTTAAATAATACATTAAATAAATTAAACAAGTAAATATATAATGAAATGCATAATTAAATACATATACTTAATAAATTAAATATTTATTCATATTTAATTAATTAAATTTAATTAATTAAATAAATTTAATAATTTTACATACACAATTTAATTAATATTTAATTAATATTTATTAATTAAATTTACTTAAATTTACTTTAATTAATAAATAGTACCTCATCCTTTCTCAATTTTCTAAACTTGGTTGTTGGGGGAGTTCAGTGGAAGAAGAAACTATGCATATTATCCTGTTTAACAAAATAAAAATGTATAAAATAATACCATTTCTGTAAATGAATTTAAGACATTTGGTAGTTCAGTTCTAATGACAAATATTAATTTACCAATTGTTTTATATAAGAAAGTCTCTTCTTAACTATTCTATACATATTTCTTAACATTAAAACAAAAAGAAATTTGAATTTTCTACCACGATAAACATTGATATCTAAGAATAACTTTTTAAATTGTTACCCAAAATCTTTTTGTGTTCCTAAGTGTGTTAGTTTTATTATACCCAAAAATAAATTAAATCTGCATACCTAAAATAAGATTAAAGACAAAACGTTACAGAATTCTTAAAATGTGGAGTTTTTAATTTTATAAACTACCAAACATGCAAATTGCTGTCAACTGTCTTTTTATATAAGATCTGTAAAAATAGTTTTTATAATTAAAGCCAAAAGTCCTCCTCTACAGAATACGGATAAAACACTAAATTAAGACGTGATCATTGCATTTAAAATCTGATGAATCAAATTTACACTTAATCTCACTTAATCTTCACGCGGGGCTGCACGGAGCAAACCAAGGGCAAGAAGGGCAAGAGGCCCGGAATTGTGTGGCCACTTAAATGAGTGAAAAGCATAAAGATAAGAAAGCCTGGGAGAAGGTGACAGAGAGGAACGGGTCCACACCCTGTGGTGCTGTCCTTGCCTGAGCATGTGGGCTGGCCTCGGTGCTGAGCGACTACACGGAGGAGGTGAAGTACTTACGCCTCCGTTAACACACCAGGGTACTTGAACGCCTTCAGGGGGAGTGAGATCTTGCACTTCACAGACCGCGCAAGCGCACTGGTTCCCCGACGCTTGCGCAGGAGCACCGTGATGCTAGCAACCTGTCTGCCTACAGCGCGAAGCTGGCCTGGAGGGATCAGAAGGACAGCATCTCACGGTCCCTGCGCATAACACTGTCGCCTTCTCCCATTTCCGGAATGAAGCCTTGCATCCGGTGTTCCTGAAGATGGCACAGGGCTGTTTCCCCACAGCCAGAGTCTGTGAGCACCAAGTCCCAGGGGCCTCAGCTCAGGCTCCCTGTCCCAAAGCAGTGTGGGGCCTGTGGAGGCCAACCGCCCTGGCCAGCCTCGCTGCAGACACCTGTGTCGCTCTAGTAGACCAGTGTTCGCTGGTCAGCCAGGTCTTCGGGGTTGTTTACACGGAGTCCACCATAACTTTCTGGGCAGAGTACTGTTTTATTGGGCCTCGACACCCACCCACCATCGGCCCCTTCCCAAACGACACTCTCCCACCAAAGTGGATGTCAAAGGTCCCTGTGAGGCTGGAGCCAGCTCTTTCTCCTTCCCCGAGTGTACGCACGCGGGTTGCCTTTGGGCCTGGCCCTTGTGCAAGCAGGGGTCGCCTCCCGCCGTGACCATCCGTGAGCGCTCTGAGCTCCGTGGCTGCTAAAGGGCTGCGCCGCTGGCGTGCGAACTGGGTGCCGAGGCCCACGCCGCGGGAATTCCAGTTTGGCGCTGCGCTGCTTTACAAGGAGCACGAAGGGCCTCAGTCCCCGAGCTCAACATGAGGCAGCTCTCCAGGAACAGCTGCAAGTTCAGGCTGCTTCCCCTGCAGCCCTTCATCCTTGGGGACGACTACCTGCAGTCTGGGCATTTCCTGGAGACCATCTGGGCTAAGGACGGCTCTGGAATCGTCACGGTAAGAGCAAGGCTTGGGCGGCTCACATCCCCACCTGCACACCCTTACTTGTCTTGCCTTCTTGGGTAGAGGCTCCCTGGACCTCTGTGCTTCTGCTCTTTTCCTCTCCCTGGGCTCCGGCTGGGCAGGGGAATTGTGGTCATAGGTGGCCCTCTATTGTGAAGAAGCACGAATGTATTAAAAAACCGTATTATTAAGCAACATAAAATAGCTTACTTTACCATCATATTAGGCTGCACTATACATATATTTTCATTTTCTGCCGCATTGACTGAAATGTTCTTTCTCCTGACACCTCTTTATAGAAATTCTTTCTTATTACATCCTACATAAAATATTTTGCAAACAGCAAGGCTACATTTTTAATCCATTAATTTGTTCAACAGGAATTAATTGAATGTAAGGATGGGTTCATTTAAAAGAATTTTCTGATAGTCCCATAGATAATATCGCATAGATAATGTTGACTTTTTCATTGCCTAACAATTTAGATAGTGACTGTCAAAACTCTTTATTTCCAAGCTAACTGACAGGAAGTCAGTAAGATTCATAAAATGTAGAATTTTTGATGAGATTAGGAAGGTGATGTTATAGTAAAAGCTTCTTGGGTACATAAAAAAATATACTAGCTTAGACATTACATAAATTAATACATGAATAAGAGAAAGGTCCAAATCAGTTTTTTAAGTTTATTTATATATTTTGAGAGAGACAGAGAGACTGTGAGCAAGGGAGGGGCAGAAAGAGAGAGAGAGAGAAAGAGAGAGAATGAGAATCCCAAGCAGGCTCTGCAAGGTCAGTGCAGAGTGTGACATGGGGCTCAAACTCACAAAACCACGAGACCATGACCCGAGCCAAAACTAAGAACTGGATGCTTAACCGACTGAACCACATAGGTACCCCCAAACCAGTCTTTTAATCATGAAATAGTCCACCATACTATGTAACTAAACATTTTATAATTGACTTCAGTCTATGATTGAGGCCAAAAGAAACTCACAGAATGGTGAAGGTATAAAGTTGATTTATTTTATTCACTGAGATTCCTTTCTAAATTAGAAAAATTGTGGTTATCATTAGCTAGGAGGAAAGGCTTCTTATGGACACTTTTATTAAAATCTACTAAGGATCTTTTTCCCGTCTAAAATCAAGCCAAATCTTTTTTTTTTTTTTTTTTTTTTTAAGAAGCAAAGCTGTTATTCCCTGTAGGTTCCCATCCACAAAGGGCCTTCTGCACAGTGTTCTAAACCTTTCTGGAGGTGTGGAAGGTCATGGTTTGGGAGAAATGACAAATAAATGAAATTCCTACCAAAGCTGCATACTCTTATACCTTGACTGAAGTCCCCTAGAAAATTATATAAGTCATTATCCCCTCTATCTAGCACAGCATGTTCTTATTTTTATCTGTACCATTCACTTAGACCAGCAGTTCTCCAGATTGGCAAATTCTGAAGAGAGGGAAAGCTGAGAAAAAAGTCTTACTTCTTTCAATTTATCTATAATTGTCATTTCTTCTTCTTTTATTAGTTTCTATAGATATCTTCTGCTCTTGATACATTTCTGTGTTTGTAATAGAAATTTCTACTTCTATATGGTTTTGAATTAGGGAACTTGTTTCTCTAATACTGAAGTATTTCCTCTATAACTTCTGCTTTTATGTTGGCATTTCTAGCCATCTAAAGTATTGATTTTCAAACATTTTTCTGTTCCTGTTAAGACATTCTACAATCCTTTCATTGACTAGAATGAGTCATGCAGAAAATAAATTTGAACAAAAGTATAATAGCTACCTGTGCTTCAGTGCCATGACAAATAAAGCCATGGCCATAGATTACACAACTCCAGTTAATCCTAAAATGAGAGCTATGTATAGTAAGAGAACTTGGATATGACCTTGTGTTTAGGTCAATACAAATTAATCATTAACTATTAGGAAAAATCCTCAAAGGTCATAGTGAATGAATGATGACTGAATAACATCATGGGTCATTTAGAGAGGATAGCACACACCATAAGTTTATGTTAGTATGTCAAATTGAGTTTTCATTTAAAATTTTACTATTACAAACTAATTTCTCAATTTTCTTCATTGGAGATTTTTTAAATATTTTTAAAAAATTTTAATGTTTATTTACTTTTGAGAGAGAGAGACAGTGAGAGCAGAGGAGGGGCAGAGAGAGAGGGAGACACAGAATCTGAAGCAGGCTCCAGGCTCTGAGCTGTCAGCACAGAGCCCAAGGTGGGACTCGAATTCACAAACTGTGAGGTCATGACCTGAGCTGAAGTCAGATGCTCAACCGACTGAGCCATCCAGGTGCCTCCAAATAATTTTTTATTTAGTAGTATTATTTTGGAATAACCGCTAAGGTTTATTTAGGCCATTTTATTGTTAACATAAAAAATCAATACACCAAAAAATTTGAAGTACAATAAAAACAATTTCAAAAAATAAGAAAATTCATATGCAGTACATCATAGTAAATTAAAAGTTGAACAAACATATGTAAGTAAAAATTAAAAAGTCAAATCATAAAAAAGCATGGTAAATAACACATAGATAATATGCACAATGTACAAACCTACCCTTAATGACTATATGCCTAAAGTTTTAAATACTTTTTTTTTCAAGAATTCTTATTTTATTCCATGCTTACATTTCAGCACTAATACAACAAAATCAAATGTTAGAATGACAACAGGATTTTTGACCATAAAGATTCACTATTTCACCATGATATTTTCTAATCAGAAGTCTTTGGAAACATTCAAACTATTCTAGATGGTAGCAGGAAGTTATCAAATTAGAGAACCAAAAGTTGTAGGCTGTCTTGTAAGTGATTTTAGATGTTGCTCTGTTTTTTGCCAGAAATAAATTACCTCTTCAGGGATCACATAGAATTAGTCAAAATTCAAATGCTGGAATGGTTCCCAATTAAGCTAACTTGCATGGCATTATAATACCCATATAGCTAATGGTATAAATATAAAAAATGATCTGTTTCTATGTGATTCCACGACCCTGGGATCATGATGCAAGCTGAAATCAAGAGTTGGACGTTTAACTGACTGAGCCACCGAGACACCCCTGAAATTAAGTTTTGTAATTGTATACACTTCAGGTGTATACTGTTTAAGAAAGCAGTGACTGAATAAAACTGAATAGAAAGGATGCAAATAAAGATACAATAACATATGAAGGAAAAGTTATCTAATAAAAAAAATTCAAAACAAAAATATCAATGGATACTAAAGTAGAACACCTATCATGATCTGTGTCACATAAGAGTATTAATTCGCTAATAATATAGCTTTCATGAGCTCCAAATTAGTGAAATAAGGACAAATATGAAAAATGCACAATCATAGAGGGAGATAACTTTAAGTGGATGACCAAACAACAAAACAAAAAACCTTCCCATTCAGGTATTTAATACAAGAAACAGGCAAAAGCCAAATATGTATTTAATACAAAATGAAATCAAAACATACTTTGAAATGTTTAGAAACAAAGCAAATCATATTACAAAGCTTGTGTGGAAATTTACAGCTTCCAACTGATTATTGAATAATATGAAAAAATTGAAATAATTTATCAAAGACATCAACTTAAGAAGTTAGAAAAAAAACAAAAGCCTTAATATTGAAGAAATGTATAAATCAATATATGAACATATATTGACATAAAGGAAAATCTCAGAATATAATTCATCAACAAAACCAAAATATTTTATCAGAAAATATATATAAATGAAATGGCTACATTGAAATTTGAATGAACTAATTAATAAAGAAGAGGGGAAAATTAATTTAGAAAAAAAGTAGATAACGTTAAGACCAAGATGTTTTAATATAAAACAATTATAAAAATTTCACATTAAAAATCTTAACTAGAGGGGCACCTGGGTGGCTCAGTCAGTCGGGTGTCTGATTGGACTTTTGATTTCTGCTCAGGTCCTGGGTTTGTAAATTCAAGCCCTGAGCCATCTGGCTCCATGCTGACAGTGCTGAGCCTGCTTGAGATTCTCTTTCCCCATCTCTTTGCCCCTTCCCCACTCACGTGTACACATTTTCTCAATCTCTCAAAATAAATAAATAAACTTAAAAAAATCTTAAGTAGATACAAAATGACTCAATTTGTGAAAAATATAAATTAAAAAATACCTCAAGAAGAAATAGCATATATGCATATATTAATAATTAATAACTTTACAAGAGCATTGAAAATAAAGAACTATCCAATACATAGATTTATGGTTTAGATTAAAGGAGCAAACCAAGATCTGTGACATCCCCAGGAATTGGAAACAAAGGAACCGCATTACCACCCATAGAGGGAAGGCAAAAGGAATGTTGTTATTGGAACCCGGCAAAAACTCAGGTCTGAGAAATAGAAACTTTGCTACAAGTTATGGCCATTGAAAGAGGAATGGAGCCTGCTAAATTTGCAGCCCTAAAGGAAAGAATCAGGGAAATAAATATATTTGGTTCTCCTGTCAGTTTATTCCAATAGCAGATGAACAGAAGCCACGGTGCAAGGAGACAGAGTCAAGCAATCAATAGAAGTCCACCTTTCTAGCCCTAGGACAGGGAATGGAAAAGTAGAACAGTTTCTGAAGTGGCAAATGAAGAATAAGTTGTCCAATTATATCAAAGTGGTCCAGTTAACCTTCACATATTGATAAGATCAACCTTGGATGTGACATGTTCTTTCAAAGCCCTGTTTGTATTCATTGGATCATATGTTGTTTTGTATTATTACAGTTGTATTTATGAGAAGGATTATCCAATAGTTGAGTCAATTTATGTTAGTTTCTTATTTATTTTATTTTTTTATTTGAGAGAGAGAGAGAGAGAGAGAGAGAGAGAGAGAGAGAGAATGAGTGGGAAAAAAGGACAGAGAGAGAGAGAGAGAGAGAGAGAGAATGAGTGGGAAAAAAGGACAGAGAGAGAGAGAGAGAGAGAGAGAGAATCTTAAGCAGGCTCCACACTCAGCATGGAGCTCAATGCAGAGCTGGATCCCATGACCCTGGGATCATGACCTCAGCCCAAATCAAGTCAGATGCTCAACCAACTGAGCCACCCAGGCACCCATGTTAGTTTCTTCTTTTTATAGATTTTGATATTCATTTTTTTCTTATATATACTGGTTTTCTTATGTATATAATTTTGAATTGTTGCCAGGTAGCTCAGTCTTAAACCATAATAGTGATAATTACTACCCTTGTTTATAACTATGAATATATTTAGCTTTTCAACATTGAATATTATGTGCCCTATCAATTTCAAGTAGATAGCTTTCAATAGCTATCAATAGAGTTTCAATAGGGTAAGCCATTTTTTTTCTACTGATAATTTGATGAAATTGTTTTATATTTGAATTAAATAATGCTTTTAAATGTTAGAATTATATATAAAATGAAATCCATCAATATAAGTACATTGGAATATTATTATGATAACCTGATCCTAAATAGGAACTGTACACTCAATGGATTCAATGAAAAATGTTAGTAATTGTCAGCTATTAAATGTAAGTCAGCAAGATGACATAATAGGAGATTCCCTGCTGGTTCCCTCCACAGCAATAATAATTTGGCTGCTATCCATGGACAAAAGTGCTTTTGTAGGAGTGTTGGGATCTAGGTAGGAGGTTGTGAAACCCCAATGAAACCCAAGACTGAGGTGAGCCATTTTGAGAAGGCAGACCCAGGTGGCAGATTCACTGATGGTAGTTCTGGCTGTAGACCCAGAAGACCCATCCCTGTTTGGCTTTGGTTTTGTCACTGGCACCACCCACAAAGGGACCTGGGAGGAGTCATGCATGTATGTGCCACAGGAAACAGACCCAGACTCATTTCACAAGGCCAGAATTACCCTATACCAGATCCTGATAAGCACACTACATGAAAACTATAGTCCAATATTCTTGATGGACATAGATGCAAAAAGCCTCAACAAAATATGAGCAAACCAAATTCAACAGCACATATAAAGATCTACAGAACAATCTAGTGAGATTTTCCAGAGATATAGGAATGCAAATAAATAAGTTGATAAACTGCATCAACGGAATGAAAGATAAAATCATATGATCATCTCAATTGATACAGAAAACTATTTTGACAAAATTCAACATCCTTTCATGATAAAAACTCTCGACAAATTAGGTGTAGAAGGAATGTTCTTTCTCATAATGAAGGGCATATGTGAGAAGCCCACAGCTAAACTCTAAGATAAAAATATGTGAGATTTTCCTCTCAGATCAGGAACAATACAAAAGCACCCAGTCTCACCTCTTCTATTCAGCTTCTTAGTTCACAACTTCTATTCAACAACTTAGAGTAGTTAGGCATGAAAAAGAAAAGACATCCAAACTTGAAAAGAAGTTAAATTGTCTGTTTGCTGATGAAATGATCTTATATATAGAAAACCCAAAAGACTCACCAAAAAGGTATTAAAATTAATATATTTAGTAAAATTTCAGGATTCAAAATTAACATACAAAAATCAGTTGCATCTGTATATACTAACAACTATCAAAAAGATCATAAGGAAACAACCCTATTACAACAGCATCAAACAAACAAGCACTTAGGAATAAATTTAATCAAGGAAGTGAAAGATCTATATACTGAAAACTATATGACATTGATGAAGGTAATTAAAATAGAAATAAATATAAAATATCCTGAGTTCATAGATAGGAAGAAATAATACTGTAAAAATATCCATACTACTAAAATGATGTAGAGAGTCAATGCAGTCCCTTTCAGAATTCTGATGGTGTTTGACTCCAAATAGTCAAGATATCTTGAGCAAGAACAAAGCTGGAGGTATCACATTTCCTGATTTCAACTTGTGTTACAAAAGTATAGTAATTAAAAGAACATGGTACTGGCATAAAAACAAATACAGAGACCAATAGAAAAGAATAGAGAGCCAGAAATAAAGCCACATGCATAGGGTCAGTTGTACCAAAAATATGCAGCGGAGAAAGGAGAGTCTAGCCTTTTCAATAATGGTGTTGGGAAAACTGGATAATTAGCATGCAAAAGAATGACATGTAACTTTTGTACAATACACGAAAGGCAGCTTACAAAACTATAGAAAATGTTTGTAAAGCTTCTATCTGGTAAGGGGTTAATATCCAAAATACATAAGGTATTGCTAAACTTAATAGCAAAAAAAAAAAAAAAAAACAACAAACAAACAAAAACGCCTGATTTTCAAAAGACCAAAGCACCTGAATAAATGATAATTTTCCAAAGAAGACATACATGTGGCCAACATGTGAAAAGTTGCTCAACAACACAAATCCTCATGGAAATGCGAATCAAAACCATAATGAGATGTCACCTCACACCTGTAACAGTGGCTGTTATCAAAAACATAAAAAATAAGTGTTTTCAAGGATGTTGAAAAAGCGAACCCTTTTGCACTATCAGTGAGAATGTAAATTGGTACAGCCATTCTGGAAAACAGTGTGGAAGTGTCTCAAAAAATTAAAAATAGAACTACTGTATGATCTGGAAATTCAACTTTTAAGAATTTTTTCCAAAGGAAACAAAAACAGTAACTTGAAAAGTTATCTGCACTCCCATGTTCACTGCGGTATTATTCACAATAGCCAGGTAATATACATAATTTTAAATAAAGGTAAGGGAATTAAGAAAATGTTAGTAAACATTTTATGAAAATTCAAAAAATAATCACTCTAGGTTAAAATTATATTGTCCTCAGAAAAATATTAGTCTTAGCATTAAAGACAGATAGGCTAAACAAGTGATTAAGTATGTATTTACTAGAATGATTATCCCGTTATACTATATAGCAACTTTCTGATGATCCATATTTTTTAAAGATAATCAGTATTAATGGGGAGCTTTGCATTATACCATACTATGTTTTATTTATTCTAGAAATGTTTCTCTCAAAGGTAGTGTGGCTCTTCAAAATGTCTCCTCCCACCACCTCCTTCCCATCTGCTACAATTTTATTATTTACCACAAACACCAAATATTGTGTAAGGACAAGGAAGTTTCTTTTTTTTTGTCTCATGATATTGAGTAATTATTTCTTTTATTGGCCAGAACCAGGTCATACACTTCCTGAAACAATCACTGTGAACAGGATAATAGAATATAATGGTGAGTTTAAGATAGTCATGGCCTATCCTTAGAGGTCAAGGTGGAGTAAACCCCTCCAAACTTTATGGATGAGAATGGGGAGGGGTGAATTTGCAAATGGAAAATTAAGATATTTTTGGAGAAAAAAATACAGAAGTGAAAGCTATGAAGGACACTGTCACTTCCATCATACTTTTTCTAAACTCATCATATCCAAGTCTCCCCAACTATAGTTGCTCAGTTTCTTTAAAATACTAATGCTCATTTTCCATTTCTCTTTATGATTGGCCTTCCTTTTTAGTTGTCATAATCTCAGAGAGGACTTCCATATTCATTCTGTACTAATGCCATGAATTATTAACAGAAGCTTGTATTGTTTCCTGTAAACCATACGTCATAGTCTGCACAATTGTAAATTAACTCCACATCAGGCTTAAGAAAAAAGGTGTACACATATTTCTTTCTTGTTTTTTTTTTCCTACTAGAATAGGAATATTTCCTGTTAGAATATTTCCTACTAGAAAATATATTCCATGAGAGTAGGAACTTTGTCAATTTTTTTCACTACTAGAATTCCAGGACCAGATACAGTGTCAGACACATAGGAGGGAACCAGTTGATGATACTTTATGTCTTTTGTGTGACTACAACAATAATATAATATTGATATCTATAATTAACTATGGTGGACAGAAGTGTAGAACTCATGTAAATACATATTCTGGGAAAAGAAGAGTGACCAGAAGATATAATTTATGAATACTAAAAACCTAAAAGTCAGGCAAGGAGACAAGATTCATAAATATAAAACAATTGGGAAATAATGCAAGGTGATACACAATCAGGTAGATTTGTGTACGTGAATATATTGATACTGGAATGGGTCTTACTGAATATTATCTAGTACAACCTCCACATTAAATAATCAAGAAAATGCACAAAAGCAGTAAATGACTTGACTTTCTCCAGAATATACTTTGCAATTAGGAGTTCGTGTTGCATAAAAGTCTTAATAATATAGTACGCAGATTAATTACAGGAATAGGCTGTTCACATAGTAATCCATTTCAACTATAGGTATAGATACATATTGATAGATACATATTGAGTCAGTTCAGTTTATATCTGGTGATACCAATTATTATATTTAGAGAAAATCATATAAAACTATTTTTATTACACAATTTACAGATACATTAGTCCTTTTAGTAACACATCCCATATAGGTAAGTACTTTAGTGTATACATATATGCTTCTGTGTATTTCTGGGTGGATTAAATCAATTTGATATCTTTATTATAGCACAACCTCTATTACTCCATTTTAGCCACAGAATATTTTCTTACCCTGTCAATTAAAATTAGACCAAAATATGATTCATCTAACTCAAATCAAATTCACCTGAATCTCTGAAGATACTAAACTAAGAAATCTGATATTCAAAATCTATTTATTTTAATATGAGATTGACCCTAAGAGTCGCTACCTTAAATGTGTTACCTATCCATTCTCCTGAGAATAAGAGGGGCCAGAGGAGTTGCTGATAATCTCATGGTCCTGTTCTAATATACTCCATGCTATTGCTCTGTTTGACATTCCAGCTTTGTTTCCCACTTCTCCCCAAAATTATCCTTACATCAAAACCAGGTCAGTTCGTTTTCCACAAACTCAGTATGGTCATTTCTGTCCCAGTTTCTCTTTACCAAGGGTCACTTTCTCCATGATTTTTTTTTCTTTCTGTTTTTCTTTCCTTATTGGCTGCTGCTCTCACTAGCAGTTTTCAGTATTCTTTTCTCTAGGTACAATCTATGCAGTTGTATTCAATTTTCATATACAGAACAAATGTCTCTGTTGAAACTGAAGTGTTACAGCCATAGTGATCAATTGTGTATTTCAGAGTCATTCAAAGTTACAGAAAATAATTTATACCATAAACTCTTGCCTTCTTAAAGAATGGCTCACCAATGCTTTTTTGTAGCCCAAGGGTACCTTTGTATTAAACACAAACTTCCAATACCTACAGCATCAAGTTCTCTAACTGATCATTCCTCTAAAACAGGGCTACATTTCAAATTGCTGTTTTAACAGATGATTAAGATAAAAGGAGAATGAGAATAAAAGTTCCATACACAACAATTCTTTTTTCAACTACTTTGCTTGCTAAGCTTACCTTCCTAAGATTGTAGGCCTCCAGGGCAAGGGCTTGTCTTCTTTATGTCTTTTGTGTGACTATAACAAATAATAAATAATAACCAGTCTCACACATTGTAGCAGCATAGTGCATTTCAACAGTATAGGTTAAGGTTTTTTTTCAATATGTACACTTGAATTCATCCAGAATATACTCCCCTATCAATTTTTTTTCCCTGCTGTCTATCTTGTAACAAGCTATGTGGTAAAGTCAGGTAAATTTCTTTTTACAAGGACCTGATGTGATAACCTAAGAATTTGCAACAAAAACATGGCGGGGGGGGGGGTTCCTCTTTTTAATTCCATTAGAATTCATTTATAGAGAAAGAAATACTTCCTTCTCATTTTCTTGGTTTAAAAAAATCCAGATTTTCTTCAACATATAAGTAAATTTGTAATTTTCATGGAAAACACATATAGACTTTCAACATTTTACTCTACGTTAATTTAGAAAGTGCTGGTAAGGAATATGACCAGCACAAATTAGGGAACTGGTTATGGTAGAGTTTTATATTTATAGGTATTCTTAACTTACTTTATGCCTCATCTACCGTAAGTGTTATTAATTGGCTGGAGAAAAAGAGAAACTTCATGAACAAAGTCATGTGGCTATCAGGTACACAAGGAAAAACTACTTATAATATATATTAATGATAATAAATAGCTTAGAAAGATAGACGGAAGGAGTAAATAGTAATCCATCTGAATTGTGTGCTTCTCCTATAACCCCTTAATTATAATGGATATAAATTAATAAATAGATACTAATTTCAACACAAAAAGTAGATGAAGATCATTTTAATACTGTCACCATTGCATTATCATTTGGTTTCCCTTTTATGATTTGTTCTCTTACAAATACTTTCTAACTATTTACGTATCCATTTATCATCTAATCATCTCTCTGAGTCATACATTAAACTGGGGAAAACAGTCTGCACTTGAATGAAATAGGCAGATCAGGAATGTCCATCGTAGATTTTGTCATTGTATATATTTATATTGTCATGAAATTCTTAGTTTTTATAACATAGTTGAAATATTTTACATGAAATATTTGAAACATACTGTTCAAGATTTTGTGAGATATATATCTCAAGAAGTTTAACATCTGAGACATGTCCTTCTGTCTAGGCCAATAATAATTTAGAAAAAAATAATTTCATAAGTGTGGCTTTAAAATTAGGTATTTCCCATCACCCAGTTTTATCTGAATTCAGAAAATTATATTTTTCTGTTCATTAGTGGGACACAATGAATGACAAAATGTACTGAAATTTATTTATTGTATTCTCATTTTTAAAAAAAATGTTTATTTTTGAGAGAGAGAAGAGCATGAGTGGGGAGAGACAGAGGGAGAGGGGGGAAGAGGATATGAGAGCCCAATGAGGGGCTCAAACTCACAAACCATGAGACCATGACCTGAGCTGATGTCAGATCCTTAGCAGACTGAGCCACCCAGGTGCCGTGTATTCTCATTTCTTGAATAATCTCTTCACTCTATTGTTCAGTGCATTTACAATATATTCTATTTAGTATTGTTTCCCCCCCTATTTTGGCTCATTATCACTTAGCTTGTTTTTAAAATGCTTTGCTTCGCACTCTCAACAATAGCCAAATTATGGAAAGAGCCTAAATGTCCATCAACTGATGAATGGATAAAGAAATTGTGGTTTATATACACAATGGAATACTACGGGGCAATGAGAAAGAATGAAATATGGCCTTTTGTAGCAACGTGGATGGAACTGGAGAGTGTGATGCTAAGTGAAATAAGCCATACAGAGAAAGACAGATACCATATGGTTTCACTCTTATGTGGATCCTGAGAAACTTAACAGAAACCCATGGGGGAGGGGAAGGAAAAAAAAAAAAAAAGAGGTTAGAGTGGGAGAGACCCAAAGCATAAGAGACTGTTAAAAACTGAGAACAAACTGAGGGTTGATGGGGGGTGGGAGGGAGGGGAGGGTGGATGATGGGTATTGAGGAGGGCACCTTTTGGGATGAGCACTGGGTGTTGTATGGAAACCAATTTGACAATAAATTTCATATATTAAAAAAATAAATAAATAAAAGAAAAAAAATAAAATGCTTTGCTTCAAAAACAAAGCAATACTGGTATACTGAAAAACAATAAACTGCTAAGGGTGTTGTGTGTTTATTTTTGATTCTCAGAAGGCCATTGAAAGGTCTCCTTGTAGGAAAGCTACAGCTGTGGATTGTACTGTGCAATTGTGAATCAAAGAGCACCAGAAAACCACACTGCAAACAAACCAATCAACAGTCATATTCTACTGTGCTGTTCTGATTTGATGACATTCTGCAACATGTGTTGTTTATTCCTTTCTGGCTTCTCTTTTTATTTTTTATTTTATGTTTTAGTGAAGCATTTTTACCCACAATGGCAAGCAAATTTTGTGCACAAGAAAATAAAGTGAAAATCTGATGCTAGAAACTACAATGCGGGCTTCCCAAGGCTTAAGTTGCCTTCAAGGAAACGCTTGAAGAAATGGACCATATGTATTAACACACAATTAGGAATGATGGAATCATTTGGTATTATTGATGGCAATATGAATTGTATTGCAGCTGGAGGGACATGTCCCTCATTTGTAGGAATGGTTACTTGAACAAACTATGGGCAGGAATATGTTGTGATGAAAGAATTTGAAGAAAATAGAATGATTTCCAGGATAAAAGCTTGGGATGAAAATGCTGAATAAAACTGACTCCATTAGCAGTACAATTTCCAGGAATGGATGCTGATACTACGACAGATTTTTTTTTTGATGTTCATAACAGACTAATAAGTGTAGGCTTCACAAATGTTAATTTCACATTCATTATTGAAAGAGTTGGTGAAAGCTAGAGATGTATGTAGATACCCTAGAGATGTGCTATATTAAATATGTATGTATGTATATATTTGGGGTCATTTAAGTCAAATCTTCAATAGTTTAAATTAAAGTTCTAGGTGTAGTCACTGAGAGTGTAAATGATAATTCAGTGCTTTTCTGATTAAATTCTCATTCTACGAATTGGTATAAAATTATATTCTGATCATTAACTGAAATTTAAGAAAATGACTTTAGCTTGTCTTTATGGTAGGGTTTGTTGACCCAAACTATTTGATTCCTACCACTTTTTTTAAATTGATAACCCAAGTTTGGGATGAGGCAAAGACTGGCTGAAAGCTTATTTCTGTTTTGTGAAATTCTATTTTGATGCAAGGGCAAAATTTTTCTCAGGAGGGAGAGAAAGAAAGACAGAGATTACAGTATTTCAGGTGAAGTTACTGATTTCTCAACAGCAGAACTAGATTGCTCTAAAAGGCATTTTTAAGTATATGGTTAAAACTATTATGCTAATTTACAGTTAAAAGATGAGAGGAAAAGCACTAAAAAATTTTTTTTACGTTTATTTATTATTGATAGAGAGAGACAGAGCACAAGTGGGGGAGGGGCAGAGAGCGAAGGTGATACAGAATCTGAAGCAGGCTCCAGGTTCCGAGCTGTCAGCACAGCTCACAAACTGCAAGATCATGACCTGAGCCGAAGTCGGACACTTAACCAACTGAGCCACCCAGGCGCCCCAAAAATTGTTCAATAGATCAGCTTGATTAACCTCATTAAGAGAAACCTCTTAATGGAAATTACTATCATATCTAGTTTGAAGCTATAAAATTTCTAGGTAAGTCAGGCTCTTTCACATTTCTGCTCAGAAGTATGGCCTTTGAATAGCAAATATTACCAAATCCAATTAATGACTAAAATCCTATAAAATTTGCCTTCAAAACAGATGTTGAATGCTATGCACCTCACTACCTTGATGACAAACCACCAGGAAAAGTATGTGCCTATTCTTAGTATGACTATAAAAATAACTTCCTTACTGGCCATAAATCCTCTCTTCTTGACTATCTGTTAATCACTTAACAAGCTGTTCATGTTCAAAGAGTCTAACTTTCATTGACAATTCTTTATCTATAAATTTTAGTGTAATAGCATTACTCTTAGGGGAAATTCCAAGGCTCTTCCTTTTATCTCAACATTGATTTCTCTTTTTCCCTTCTTAATGTATACTCACAGTTTTAAGGATTTGAATGAGATCTTTTCACACACCATTCCCCTTACTGGAATAATTGCTTCTCTCCCAACTATCCACTCTTTCTTTAGTTAACTCATGATCATACTTTATGTCTGAGTTGAAATGGAATTTCTCAATGACCTTGTTCCCCAAAACTCACAGTACCATACATTCCATTTTATCGCTCATCACAATATTAAAGAATGAATTACAGTTAACCCTTGAACAAGGCAGGTGTTAGGGGTGCTGACCCCCCACACAGTCAAAAATTTACATATAACTTTTGACTCACCCCCCAAACTTAATTACTAATAGCCTACTATTGACTGGAAGCCTTATCAATAATATAAATATTTTATTAACATGTGTTTTGTATGTTATATGTATTATATGCTGTGTTCCTACAAAAAAGAAGCTAGACAAAAGAAAATGTTATTAAGAAAATCATAAGGAAGAGAAATACGTTTATATTACTGGAAAATTTGCATACAGTTGGACCAACACAGTTCAAACCCATGTTGTTCAAGTGTCAAGTGTACTTGTGTAACTATTGTTAATTAAAATATATTTTCCTTTTGGACTACATTCTCTTTTTCTCTTCTTTCCACCCCTGTATGTGTGTATATATTTTCTTATGTGCTGAGGAGATTATATATATAGTATACTATGTATACTGCGAGGTACATGGTCACATTATTGGCACTTAAGTGTTTGTTGAGTAAATAAATTAGTAATATTGAGCACTCACTGTAGACAGAAAGTACAAGAATCTTAATACTTTATGTTTTATATTGGTAGAGAATAACACAGATTAAATTTTGGAGTTTTGAGAAAATTCATTGTAATAGAAATTTCCTGAGATAATTTCACAATATAGAGGCATAATAGGGAAAGCTGTGTTAATTTCCTATCTTTTTTTATTGAAAAGTAACTATAAAATTAATGATAATAGTAATTATAACGTATTCGGTGTTAAACTGAACCATACAATGCACGTGTTCCTGTGTATATCATCTTTGATTTGGTTTGTTCAGATATTCCTGAAAAATAAAAGTTCCTACACTTCTAGAAAAAGATGGATTGCCTTATGATACAAGTAGCAATACAAACCAGTTTTAAGGCTGTTTATCCAATAAGCAAAAACTTTCCTTACTGAGGATACTTTTCCATACTGACCAATCAGTTCCAGCTCCTCATTTATCAGACTTACTCCAGTAGATATACTTCTGAGCGCCAACCAATTAGGAGTTAGTAACCAGCAACCAATTAGTCTTACCTGAGTAATCATGCTTCTACAGATTATATCATCCTTCTGTTGCTTTTGAAAGTCTACCAATCCCCAAGTCTTACACTTCTAAAAAAATTGTATAAGATGAGCAATCTGGTCTACCTAGATTCAGAGAGACTATACTTAAATGGCATTACTCTTGCTTAATATAATAAGCAATAAATCTAGCTTCATCTTTTTATTTCAGATGTTGAGTAGTACTCTCATTATCCTTTGACTCTCCTATGCCAAGTATTATTATATTCATTTTACAGAAAAGAAAAATGAGGATCAGAAGAGATAAGTGACTTAATTGAAGTTGCAGAGATAATAATGTATCACTATTGGAACATTGACCATACTAACTCTAAATATAATTATTTAATCATAGTATGTTCATATGGGCATGCCTTTGATAAATGAACTTTATCTAGGATTTAAAAAACAAAATAATATCGTCATCAAGTCATTTAAAAGCTTGAATAGCAACAAAACAGAGGAAGAGATAGAATAGAGGGAAGTATCAAGAAAACATAAAAATATGAGGGGTGCCTCAGTAGCTCAGTTGGTTAAGCATCTGACTCCTGGTTTCAGTTCAGGTCATGATCTGATGGTTTGGGCCCTGCGTCAGCCTCTGCAATGACAAAGCAGAGCCTGCTTGGGAGTCTTTCCCTCTCTCTCTCTGCCCCTTCCCTCTGCCCGTCCTCACACTTTCTTTCTCTCAACATAGATAAATGAACTCTAAAATAAATAAATAAGTAAATGAAAACCATAAGATATTGAAATTAGAAATAAGTATACCCACCATAAAAATGAATATAAAGAATTAAACTTATAAACTAAAAGTGAAATACTTTCAGTTTTTCCTAAGTAACACGTGCAACCAAAAATACTTATAAAAGACAAACTTGGGGCACCTGGGTGGCTTCAGTTGGTTAAACATCCAATTTTGTCTGAGGTCATTATCTCACAGTTCATGAATTCAAGCCCTGCTTTGAGCTCTGTGCTGACAGCTCAGAGCATGGAACCTGTTTCAGATTCTGTGTCTGTGTCTCTCTGCCCCTCCCTGCCCCCCTCTCTCTCTCAAAAATAATAAATATTAAAAAATAAAAAAAAAATAAAAGACAAACTTGATGGGTTAAAATAGATGATGAGGATTAAGGTGGGCACTTGTGATGAGCACCAGACGTTGTATGGAAATGTTGGATCACTATATTGTACACCTGAAACTAATATGATATAGTATGTTAACTAATTGGAATTTAAATAGAAAAAATGGCAAAACAGGTATAGTTGTTGGACAGAATGAAAGAAAAAAAATTAAAATATATAAAATTAAAAAAATAAAATTCAAATGAATATTAATTGGAGATCATTAGACAATTTGTGTTGATATAAGTTACAAATCTCAATAAAGATATTAGAGTTATGAATATGAAAATTCAAAACATCACTAAAATATTTTTAAATCTTAGAAAACTGAAGAAACATATTTAAGAAATTTTTATATGCTAATATGTGTGAAAATTGTACATTGTTAATTAACTGATACTTTAATATGATATGCTTTCTGTAAATTATAAAGGAAAGAAAAAGGCGTCTAGACAATATTTTTTACATAAGATAATGTGAGGGGCACCTGGGTGGCTCAGTCAGTTAAGAGTCTGACTGACTCTTGATTCAGCACAGGTCATGATCTCACGGTTTCTGAGACCCAGCCCCATATCAGGCTTTGTGCTGACAGTGCAGAGCTTGCTTAGGATTCTCTCTCTTTCTCTCTCTTCTTCTCAAAGTAAATAAACATTTAAATTTTTTTAATTGGGATTTTAATAAACTTTTATTGGATACATAGGGTTTTTTCTACTCCATACACAATTCCAATAAAAGAAAACTGAATGTATATAAGAAAAGAATAAATCTGCAAGGATAGAGGTATGAAGCAAAGCAAGATGACCACAGATAAGAAATGTCAACCAAGTTTGCAACAAAAAAAATAGATGAACAAATAGCAAATGATACAGGGTTTATGTATATCTTCCACCTGACAAGGGCCTGAGTGGCTAGAGGATAGTCCAAGAATCATACAGATTCCTTCCTCAGAATCCCTAAAAATGCATTGGATTTAGGGCCAATGCACCATTCTGAAAATCTAAGTGCAAGAGAGAGATGCTGGAAAAGGACTGTTTCAAAGTGTACGAAGAGAATTGATAAACCCTGTCACTAGCTAACCAACGGAATGCCTTCCTCCACTCCTGTTGAAAAGAAATTTACTTCCTAGGAAGGGATAATCAGAGAAATTCTGTCGTGGGGCCTACTAAATCCTGATGAAGATGAGAAGAGGTGCCTTATTTCATGAAACTTCTTTTTTTACACCTCAAACTCACTAAACACATTAGGCCAAACTCGGAGTTTGTCCAGTCCAAGAGGAAAAACCTACAGATAGAGATTTTGTATAGATGGAGATGAGAATGGCTCCTCCCTTTCAAGAGGCCTGATCTTACTGTGTACAGTAGATTTAAAGACCTGTCAGTTGACAAACTCTATTCATACATCTGAGCTTTCTATCAGCTTTTTATGCTAATTTATAAGAATGAAAAAAATAATTTCAAAGAATCATCTGCTGTGGAAGGAACACCTCAAAAAAGATTAAAACAGCAATAAAAAAGATGCAGAACTCCTTTGAAGAACGTATAAGTATGGTCCTGCATATATCTGGATAATAAGAATAATTATATTATTAGAGACCTTACAGCACTGATTAAAACATACCTTTTATACCACACCAAAAGAGAAAGTTCATCAGTGTATCTTATATTTTCATACTGCATGAAAAATTCATTGCATAGATTACAGTCATTAAGGCCTATTGGACTGAAGTCTCAAGAAAACATTTTCCATTTTGACAAGTTCATGTTATTCATTATTGAATGATGTATCAGGATGTTTCTGTCAGGTTTGCTAGCAATATGTATTATTCTCATTTGCAGTCAATAACTTGACTGGCGGGCAACTCCCAGAGAGAGAGAGAGAGTAGGGATATTTAACTCCTTGTTTTGCCATGATATGTCATTTAACTTCATCTTTCAAGCTTTTAAAATATGTCACAGCACATAAAATGCCACAGAACAGTGGTTCATAATTAGCTTCCCATTTCCTTTTATTATTTTTGTTTTTATGAGAGGTAGTATTTATTGTTACAGTATGTCATCCCAATACCTTGTAACTTGTTTAAGATTTTAAAAAGTGTTTTCTTTTCTACTTTAAGAGAGGGAGTGTGGGTGAGGTATATTTTCAACATAAGTAATAATCTCCAGACCCCAGAAATATCTTCCTGTAATTGACAAATGTTAAGTCATAACATTTATTTCCAACATTCATTAAAGTCATGGTATTGTTAGGAAAAAACCTTTTCACAGATTTCACATATTGTTATAATGCAATGGATGAATTGTGGTATTATTTCATTTTGCTTCCTCCATCTCTAACTTTGAACTCCACACTGAAAAGTTCATATTTTGAAAACCAGATTAAATTATTTTTCTTTAGGAATTTAATATCATAAAAAATGCAGTGTGCAAAATTTATTGCTTATAGGTCTGGGTTGATCACAGTTAATGGAGGCTTGGATTTCCATTAGAGGGATATATTATAAATTAAACTGCTTTGAATCATTTATATCTTAGTTCATTGAGAAAATCTTACTACAAAGTTTGAAGACACTCAGATGCAGATAGAAGGTATGCATAAACCAGTAAATATAAGGGTATAAATGAAAATGCATTGAGTTAGTAATAGCTTAGTATTTCCATCAGTGCAACTTAATATAAATCATCATCCTTGTTCATCTACATGACTAATGTCTCACCTGTGTCCTATCTTGGCCCCCTGTAGACCACCTTTCATGAGCAGTCATTTTTCTAATAGTTATAAGATCATATTACTTCTTTCTTCGGACTTACCAATGGATTTCTGTTACAAATTAAGTAATAACTTTCCTTAATAATTTCCCATGTACTGCAAGGTCATACATGAAATGGATCTGGTTTCCATCTTTCATCCTCTCCCGTAGGCATGAAGCACATCTAGTTTGACCTTCATTTTGCTCTTATTTCACAATTTTTGTATTTGTTCTTCTTTCTTCATGGCTTTTTTCTTAGATCTTAGTATGTTTCCTTCAGCTTCATATTTCAAGTCACAATATACATGCCCCTGCTGTGAAGCTATACAATAGCTAATGAACGCTGTTGAAGCAAATCTACAACCTTGTGTACTGCCATTATCAGCCAGTAGCTCATGGAGAGTAACTGTTGCCTTTCTTCTGTTCATGAAATCTCATGTGAGTAAAATTAACAGACAGAACCTAAATGATATCCTGAATCCTAACACCAAAGAGGTAAGTATAGTGTTTTAGCTTTACAACTTCTGCTGGAAAGAGAGGAATGAAAGCTGAAAGAGTCAATCCAAATCATATTGATATAGATAGGTATTTTTCATAGTTAAGTAGATTGACATATATTGTGGAATACTATAAAAAAATAATGATGCTTGGCTATACACAAGGCTCTTAAAGACCAGGCCTATGGGAATCCTAGGAATATATTCAGGACAGTTCCTCCTTATTGGGTTCAGAAAGAGGTGAGTGATTGCTTTTCTGCATGACAAATTGCATTTTGTTTGCATTTTCAGAAGTACCCAAGGAGGATAAAACTCATCTTCTGAATACTAGACAAAAATCCATTTTACTGGGATAACTTTGCCACTATTTCACTATATAAAAGTTCCTAAACATACTTTAAGATATTCTTGAGCTTCTCTTTTTTTATGAGGCATGCAGATGCCTAAGTAAACCCCTACAAAAATGTCTGTATATATCTCAGAAGTGCTCTCAAAGATTTAGGGCATTTTAGTCATTCATTTAATCATTTCCTTTAACAGATTTTTATTGAGTGCTCAACTTGACCGAGACACTGTGCTGGGCACTGGGCACAGTCCATCAGTAAAACAGAAGAGTGAACTAACAAATTATATTCTGTAAGGTTAATGTCATTCCCTATATTTGCAGAAACAAGTAAATGAGCTATCACATTTAATGGGGATCAGGGAGATATGGGCAGGGAAAGAAATAGTCAACTTAGCTCAAGGACTTAAAGTTTACCTAGGAAGAATTAATATGAGATGTAATCTTTATGTCTTTAATTTTACTTCAGTCCTTAATGCATAGATTTCGTTATGTGATTAGATGAACGCACTTGTGTTTGGATGGTGGGCAGTGATGTGTTATATGGGTTCAGGGAAGGAAAAAAGCTGTTAAATTTCCCTAAGTTAATGTTACTAAGTGATCTTTGGAAGGATATGATCCACAATATTTTTTCTCAACTTTAAACTGGTCTGTGTAAACTTACACCTTGTTATCTCCTCTCCAGATACCTATTCCTGATCAGTTTCTTTGTCTCTCTCGTCACCTGTGTAATCTTCTGCATTAAAATCCTTCTTTTCTAAACACTCAGAGTGGTTTATGTTTTAATAGTTGGGTCCTGACTGATATGGGCTCCAAAGTATTTGTACAACCTTCCCATTTATGTATGCTGTCAGGGTTCAGCAGTTTGTCTCTGAGGAAATATAGCTGAACACAGTGCATAATAACATAGCTGTACTCACTATCAGCTGCAAACTGTGAAAGCTTTGACATAGAACCCCGCTCTGTACTTCAAAACATCTGGGTGTTTATTGATTCCAGCTGTGAAGAATACATTGCGACTCTGGCTCTTCATATGACCAGATGTGGACAATCAGTGTACAGACCGGGTATTGACTGATATATCAAATCTTCAATTGTTTCAGCATGACAGATAAGAACATGCCACATTAGATTATATCCAGACTTGAATTACAGCTTAGTAATTATGAAATCTACTTGGATAGCCTGTGGAAGCTCCGTTGTAGGTCTGGCAGAGCTGGAACACAACATAATGAAGGTCTTGGTCCTGCTGTAGTTTTATCAGGAGGGTGAGCAATAGTGATGATCTTGATGCTAATTGTGTGTGGATAGCCTAGGGAAATCCTAGTGAAACTATGGCAGCTATTTATAAATACAGATATATTTTGTGGAGATGCTGTGTCTGCATTTCTGCTATAATTTCTTTAAGGATTGGGTTCCATATTTAACAACATACAGGTTGTCAAATGTCTATCTCTGGCCAAATTGCTTGCCCAGTCCTTGAACCCTGGACTACTAAAGGGTACCTGAAACCCATGCAGACATTGACTTGTATTCAAATTACTGTACCCTTTCAGTCTTGCTTTTCTCAAACCAAGTACTTGCTAATGCATATTCCTCATGAACCTGTTTCACAATAGGTTATCTCTCTGTATTTTGGACCCTAACTCTGAATACTTTTTCACTTCCCACTATTGTCCGTAGTGTCCAGCTATAAACATGATTATGGAATAATGAACTCTGCCATACAATGTTATAATAAATGAACACATCTCTTTACTTTGAATAAGAGGAAATTTCATAAAAAGTTTATTATTTGTCATAAATAATAGACTTTATTTATATTACCTCTACCATGAAACCTCTCTATCGGAGAACTATAACCCTGTTTGGTTAGCAAGATTTTAAATACAATATCCTTTCAACACACATGATGGCAGTTTTCAGCATATCATTTAAATAAACAAAGCATTTTGATTCTCAAGTGTTTTGTTTTATGAAATTTTTATTAATTAGTGTTTGTCTTCTTAAGGAAAAATTGGCACTTTTTATCTTATATATTGTTTTTATTCTCAAAGTGGAGTCATATTATTTGTTTGGGAAATTTATTCTGCTCAACTTCAGTTGGACACCCTAGCTAGCATAGGTATGACTATGGCAGTGTCCTGTATTACATTAGGATCTATCTTCCTCCAATTATGGAAATCATGCAGTGGCCCATCTCTCTTCCATTCCTAGCTTCTTATTGTTGGTCATGAGCCATTTTATAAATGGCTGTTGCATTCTATGGAGAAAAATAAGCTTCAGTTCAGAACAAATCAGTGTTCCAGGTGTTACATAGTCACTGAGATTTCCTATATTCTATCTTCCATTAACTAGTTTCCTGAAGCATTCCTGTTTTTATTTTCTCTTTCAAACATATTAAGATTTGATAAATAAATCGATAGAAATATATCTGCTAAGCATAGTAAGGGCTACATAAGTTAAGAATAATGATAATAAACACAAAATAAAAACATGGTAATACATATCACCTAGCAAATTAATAAGTATTAAGTAATAATCATAATTGCCAGTCATAATGATGATATAGGAGTAAACTGATTGTTGATATACCTATAAATTTAAAAAAGATCCTTTCTGAAAACCTTCCAAAAATCTGCATAAAATATTTTAGGGGCACCTGGGTGGCTCAGTTGATTAAGTGTCCAACTTTGGCTCAGGTCATGATCTCACGGTTCATGGGTTTGAGCCCTACATTGGGCTCTCTGCTGTCAGCATAGAACCAGCTTCAGATTCTCTGCCTCCCGCCCCTCCCCCACTCTCATTCTCTCTTTCTCTCTCTCTCTCTCTCTCTCAATCTCTCTCAAAAATAAATAAACATTTTAAAAAATAAATTATTTAAAATGTCCAAATCCTTATTTTCACTAAAACCATATTAAAACATTTTAAGAAACACATAGTAGCATATAGTCAAATATATTGACAATAGCAAACCTATGAACTTCTGTAATGTTCGAATTAAAGTAATGTCCAAGTAAGCTAAAGCTGAACAACTCAAAGTGTGGTGCTCAGACAGGCAGCATGGATGTTATCTGGGATCACTCTACTCGAGACCCACTGAATCAGAATCTAGAGATGGGGCCCAGAATTCTGTGCTTTAATAAGATTTCTTGGAGACTCTTACACATGTTAAATTTGAGAAGCATTAAACTACAGTACATCTTAAAAATTACCACCTACCAAAATTAAGTAGTGAATTAATGTGTTTTACAAAGTCTATGCTGTACATGCTACCAAGTAGTATGGTCCTGAGTTTGTAAAGAGACAAATGTATGCATAGAAAATCTTGGAAAAAATGGTGTTTCAGATGTATGTGGAAAAGATGGATACCTCAATACAAGAGAAAAAAAATTCTTATTTTGTAACAAAACAGCTTACAAAGTATTCTGACAAGTAGAGTTAATGTAAAATTTACAAAAAAAAAAAGGGTAATAAAAACTAGGAGGAAATACACTTGTCATGAATTTGCCTTTACATACCCACACACATACATACATGCACAGAAAGGAAGAAGCCAATATAGTAGACCCTGATAAGATATGATTGAGCCAAAATACAGGTTTATATCATTCCATTCTGAAAACTCACTTTAAAATCATAGCAGTATAAATGAAAAGGAAAAGGAAAGAAGCTGATTATGAAGGAGAGAGATAAAAGAAAGGAGCCATAAAACTGATTAAGGCCCTGCTAAACATAGCTTGATGCAGATAATGACTATAAAATCTGGACCCCTTCAAAAATGGGTCCATATGAAGGATACGACATAGGTGAGTTTCTCATTTTTATGGTTTTTTGTTCTTGAGGCTTGTCTTTCTTCCTGCAGTGTGGTGAAGAGTACATTATAAAAAGCAGTTTTTCTAGTTTGAAGAGCTAGACATTAGAGTTTGGAGAAGCACAGCACTAAAATGTGAAGAGGTAAAACTCAGAAAGGAAGGAGTCACAGAAGGTGAACCCTAAGCCTTGTGCAAAATTATCTTTAGTCCCTGGGTGAGTATAGAATTCTGAATGAAGCAAACATATCTTTCACAAATGAAGGCAAAATAAAGGTCCCTGAAGAGTAAAAATAAATAAATAAAAACTAAGAATTTGTCATTAGCAGATATAAAGTATAAGAAATGTTAAAGGAAGTTCTTCAGGTGAAGGTAAGTGATACCATACAGAAAATCTAATCTTCCAAAAATAAAACAAATGATTAGGAATGGTAAATACTATTAATGCACTGTATCAATAATATAAGGAATAAACATCAGTTTTACACTAGTGTTTTATGAACATGCAGGAGGAAGAAGGAACACTTCTCAATTCACTTTGGCCAAATCTGACATAATACTTCCAAAAAATAGAAATTAAAAAAATAAATAAACAAATAAAGTACGAATGAATATTCCTTATGGCCATGCAATACATTCAGTAACTTTTTTTAATATTTATTTTTGAGAGAGAGAGAGAGAGAAATCACAGGTAGGAGAAGGGCAGAGAGAGAGAGAGATACACCCATGCACACACAATTGGAAGCAGGCTCCAGCTCTGAGCTGTTAGCACAGAGCCTGATGGCTAAACTCATGAACTGTGAGATCATGACCTGAGCCGAAGTCAGATGCCTAACCGACTGAGCCACCCAGGCGCCCCTACATTCAGTAACTTATTAGCAAATCAAATCCTTATGTGGTAGGAATATAACATTTTTCTCAGAGATGCAAAGTTAATTTAACATCCAAAGAACAAAATTTATAATTTACTAAATTTACACAGTAAAGGAGAAAGCTTATACAATCATTTCCATACATGGAGAGAAAACATTTGACAGAATTTCATATCCATTCACAATAAAACACTCAATTTGGTAAAGGGTATATACCAAAACTCTGCAGCTGACATCAGAATTAATGACAAAAATACCAAAAGCTTTCCCCCTAAGATCAGTAGTAGTATCGCAAGGGTGCCACTTGTACTCAACTTTTTATTAGAGCTTCAAAAAAAACTGCAGTAAGGCAATAAAAGAAATGGAAGGCATAAAGATTGAAACGGAAGAATTAAAATTATCTTAACTTAGAGATGACATCATTATACAAACAAAAAAATCTTAAGTAACCTATAAAATTACAAGCATACCTTGGAGATATTACAGGTTTGGTTCCAGATCATTGCAACTAAGTGAATATTTGCGATAAGGCAAGTGAAATGAAATTGTTGATTTCCTAGTGCATACAAAAGTTATGTTTACACTGCACTATAATCTGTTAAGTGTGCAATAGTATTTTGTCAAAAAAATGATGTATTTACCTCAATTTAAAATTACTCTGGAGTCTCCAGGGGGCTCAGTCTGTTGAGCATCCGACTCTGACTTGATTTCAGCTCAGGACATGATCTTGAGATTTGTGAGTTCTAGCCCTGTGTTGGGCTGTGCACTAACAGTGTGGTGCCTGCTTGGGATTCCCTTGGGATCCTCTCTGTCTCTTTCTCTCTCTGCCCTTATCACCCCTCAAAAATAAATAAACATTTAAAAAATAAAATTATTTATTGCTAAAAAATGCTAATCAACATCTGAGCCTTCAATAAGCCATAATCTTTTTGCTGGTGAAGTGTCTTGCCTTAAGGTTGATAATTTCTGACTGGTCAGGGTATTGGTTGCTAAAAGTTGGGGTGGTTATGGCAATTTCTTAAAAGAAGACACAATGAAGTTTGCCACATCAATTGATTTTTCCTTTCATGAACGAATTTTCTGTAGCAAGTGATAGTGTTTGATGGTATTTTATCTACAGTATAACTCCTTTAAAAATTGGAGTCAGTCCTCTGAAAACTGCCACTGCTTTGTCAATTATGTATATATCATATTTTAAATCTTATTTCAACTGCCTTCACAGCATCGTTATCAGCAGTAAATTCTACCTCAAAAACCAGTTTATTTAGTCATCTGTAAGAGGCATAACTTCATCCCTTAAAATTTGATCATGACATTGCAGCAATCAGTCCCATTTTCAGGCTCCACTTCTAATTCTAGTTCTCTTGTTATTTCCACCCCATCTGCAGTCACTTCCTCCACTGGCAGCTTGAAGCCCTTTGAGTCATCCATGAAGGTCTTCTTCAAACTCCTGTAAATGTGGATATTTTGACCTCTTTCCATGAATTGTGAATGATCATAATGGCTTTTAGAATGGTAAATTCTTACAAGAAGGCTTTCGATTTACCTTGCTCAGATCCACAGGGGAATCACTGTCTATGGCAGCAATAGTCATATGAGGTATATTACTTAAATAATAAGACCTAAAAGATAAAATTACTCTTTGATCCATGGGCTGCAGGATGAATGTTGTATTAACAGACATGAAAACAACATTGATCACATTGTATATCTCCATCAGAGGTCTTGACTGACCAGATGCGTTGTCATTAAACAGTAATATTTTGAAAGAAATCTTTTTTTTTAAGTGCTAGATCTCAACAGTCGGCTTCAAATATTCAGAAAACCATATTGTAAACAGATGTGCTGTCATTCAGGCTTTGTTTTTCCATTTTTAGAGCACAGACAGAATAGACTTAGCATAATTCCTAAGAACCCTAGGAGTTTTAGAATGGTAAATGAGCACTGACTTCAACTTACAGTCACCAGCAGCATTAGCCCCAAACAAGAGAATTGGCCTGCCCTTTGAAGCTTTGGAGCCAGGCATTGACTTCTCCTAGCTATAAAAGTCCTAGATGGCATCATCTTCCTATAGAAGGCTGTTTTGTCCGTATTGAAAATCTGTTGTTTAGAGTAGCCGCCTTTATTAATTATCTTAGATCGTCTGGATAATTTGTTGTAGTTTCTGCATCTGCACTTGCTGCTTCACCTTGCACTCTGATGTTATGGAGACAGTCAGTGTCTTTCCTTAAACCTCATGAACCAACCTCTCCTAGCTTTCAAACTTCTTCTGTAGCTTCATCACCTGTCTCAGCCTTTGCAGAATTGAAGAGAGTTAAGGCTTTTCTCTGGATTAGGCATTGCATTAAAGAAATGTTGTGACTGATTTGATCTTTTATCAAAACCGCTAAAACTTTCTCCATGTCAGCAATAAGTCTGTTTGGCTTTGTTATCATTTGTGTGTTCATTGGACTAGCACTTTTTCCTTCAAGAACTTTACCTCTGCATTCACAACTTGGCTGTTTGATTTAAGAGGCCTAGATTTTTGCTCATCTCAGTTTTCCACATACTTTCCTCGCTAAGCTTCATCATTTTTATCTTTTGACTTATAGTGAGAGATGTGTAACTTCACTTGAACACTTAAAGGCCACTGCAGAGTTATTCATTGGCCTAATTTTAATATTGTTGTACATCATGGAATAGAGAGTAGACCAAGAAGGAGAGAGGGGAACAGCCAGTTGGTGAAGCAGTCAGAAGATTAAGTTTGCTGTCTGCCCAGAACAATTACAATTGTAACATCAAAGATCACTGATTATAGATCACCATAACAAAGTTAATAATAATTAAAAATTTTGAAATATTTTGAGAATTAGTAAAATGTGACACAGACATGAAGTGAGTAAATGCTGTTGGAAAAATGATGCCAATAGACTCGCATGATGCAAGATTGTCACAAACCTTCAATTTGTTAAAAACACAATATCTGAGAAGTTCAATAAATCAAAGTATGTCTACATTAGAACTAATATGTGAATTTAACAAGATTGCAGAATGGAGGTCTACATTAAAAATATAAATTTATATATACTATCAGTAAGTGATTGTAAAGCAAAATATATTATAGTACCATCAAATCCCAAAATAGAAATAAATTTAACAAGAGATGTTCACAACTTACACACTGAAAGTTATAAAACATTGCTGATAGAAACTGGGTAAAACCTAAATAAATAAATGGAAAGATATATCATGATCACAGATCAGAAGCTCAATATTGTTAAGATGTCAGTTTGCTGAAATTGATTTACAGATTCAGTGTATTCCCCAGAGGCTTTTTAAAGAAACTGACATACTGAGCCTAAATTTTATGTGATATGCAAAGGAAGTAGAAGAGACAAACAATATTAAGAAAGAAACAAAGTTGGATGAATTTACCACCTGATTTCAAGACTTACCATAAATCTTCAGTGAAAAAGACAACATGATATTGGCATAAGGAATGACAAATATATGAGTGGAACAAGATAGGCCATAAATAGACTAGCATTTATACAGTTATTTGATTTTTATCAGAGACGTCAAAGCAATCCACATAATATGATTGGGATCATGTTTTGATTTGCATTTTTTATATTTGGAAACATTTAAAGCTCGAAAATATCAAATGTTGCGAGAACATGGTAAAATAGTTGCTATATCACTCTAATGGTAGAGTGAATTAGTATAGTCAATTTAGAAAACAATTGGTGTTATACAGAGAAAATAATAGAAATATCTGGCATGATATACGGTAAACATATGACAGTGATTTCTTCTGAAGATGAAGAAAGTGAAAAGACACTTGTCAGTGGTAGAGGAAATGTTCCAAGGGGACTTACTTTATCTGTTCTATGCAACTGTTTGTAAAGGAGAAAGTATGCATATATTAGAATATTTAAAATGTATGTATATTAAAGATAGATTGGGAATATATCTTGAACTGATTATTCTATTAAAATAAATATGTATGTTTGTTGACTATTGGTACTTTTCTGTATTTCTGTATTTTAAATAGTACACCACACAAGACCTGCAATTGCTGCAGTCAGTTCTCACGAAGAATGCATCCCGTCTTGTTCCTCACTTCCTCTGGGCTTACTCCATTTCTCAGATGACGGAGCTTTGCCCAATCCCTAAGTGTCAATACTTGGTTCTCGGGTCTCTCGCTCCATGTAAACATTCTAATCCTATTTCAAAAATGGATTTACCCTAATCCTTTTATTATCAGGCATTTAATAACCTGGAATATCCCTCCATAGGAGTTTGTCTTTGCAAAGGACTTGCTCTATAGCCAGCAGTTATTCCAGCTCATGTGTCTTCTCCTTTTCCTTTAATTTGCACAGCATCTCAAGAGTGGGGTTGTTTTATCCCTTCATGATGGTTAATGATTTATCATTTCTCTGTATCAGTCCAGTCGTGTGATAACTAAGCTCCAGTGTGTTTTATCCAAACTACATATGATGCACAGATAGGACCGATCTGCCTTTGGAAACTGTGAATTTAGCAAGATGGCAGATAGTATTTGGTCACCCCCTGACTAAATCCTGAGCTTTAGGTATTTAGTTGAATCTTGGTGGCACTGCTGCCCCTGACTGGTTGTTGCGAACATTCAGGATAGGGTTTTCTTGTGGATAGGACCTGGTCTTGGGTTTAAGTGACTGAAGTCTTCCTTCAGCTTTATCATCTCACATATGGACCTATTTCCTTTTTTCAGATTCAATCATTTTTACTGCACTAAGAATTGTTGAGACTTTCCTAACCTACACAATGGAATAAACTGCAATTTATTGTTCCTTTTAAAAGAATCTAATTATATATTATACCATCCTCATAATTAGACACATTACAGACATGCTTAAGAAAAATGGATCTCTCCCCTGAGTCACCATGCTGCATTACCACTGGTCATTGTGCCTAATGCTGTCTATATTGCACCCTGCTGTATAGCAGAATTGTCACGTTCTGTGTATCAAAGATTCTCCAATGACTGCAGATTTCTCAGCTCCTATGGTTGCATATTCTCACTATTGACACATTCACTGTCTTTTCTTCTAATGCATTTTTATACATAAAAATACTCTTTGCTAACAGACATTGAAACCCAATGCAGTCACTATCTGTCTAATGATTTTCAAAAATGCCTGCCCCCTATTATTTTAGAAATAAAATAATATTCTCTGTTCTCTCTGTGTGCTGCTCTGATGATTTTCCTTTTCCTCTGGGCTCTGCTCTGGATTGGAAAGGTTATCCAAGAACTGGTTATATTTTAGGAAAAGAAAAACTTCCTCATTTAGAAATGTCAGAGTCACCATTGTTGAATGAAATGTGATTGATTAGATGGTAATAGTATTTGTTACAGAATTAAGCATACTTTGCCTAGCTTAAGCAGCCTATGGTTTTATAGTTTAACATGATTTGTTGAGTTTAACATGTTCTGTTAAACAAATCCTACCAGTGCCCTTCAACTTATTAAAATTCTAACCATTCTTTCATTTACAAGTTTAAATTATACTCCATGGAAATCTTCCTGATCCTGCTTTGGCATTAACTGATCTTTCCCATGTACTTCCATAAAATGTTATTTTTCTGTGTTAGTAAAAGTACTTACTTCTGTACATATGGAATTAATGGTTAGTTGTTTGTGTGTGTGTATATATATGTATGTATGTATATATATATGTGTGTATATATATATATATACACACATATATATATATATATATGTATGTATGTATATATATTTAAGTATCCTATCGAGAGTGCTGCTTATGACAGGAATACTCATGTCATCTCTCTGAGAATGTAACACATTGAAAATAGTTGATATTAAAAATATATTTGTAAGCTGGGGCGCCTGGGTGGCTCATTTGGTTGAGCGTCTGACTTCGGGTCACATCATGATCTTATGATCTCACAGGTCATGAGTTCGAGCCCCACATCAGGCCCTGTGCTGACAGCTCAGAGCCTGGAGCCTGCTTTGGATTCTGTGTCTCCCTCTCTCTCTGCCCCTCCCCCACTTGTGCTCTGTCTCTCTCTCTCTCTCTTTCTCTCAAAAATAAACAAACATTAAAAAAATTAATATATATATGTATATATATATATTTAGAAGCTCATCTTTTAAATATTTAAAATATAAGTATAAAAGTCAGACATTTTAAGTGTAGAGCTAGGTTAATTTTCAAAATTAAAATTGAGATGAGAAATAATAAATACCAGAACCACAGAAACCTCCTTCTTATTCTTCTTAATCAATAACATCATTATATATTAGTTTTGTCTTTTTTTAAAACTCATATCATGAAACCACAAAGTATTTATTTCTTTGTATCTGGTTTTTTCATTCAACATATTTCTGTGAAATTCCTAATTCTTGTTGCTTATAGTAAGAGTTCATTTTATTCTATTGAAGTATACAATTTCACTGTTTGAATATTCCATGTTATATTTATTAATTTTACTCTTGATTAACCTTGATTTGTCTTGAGGGCTTGGTTGTTTTGTACACATACACTCTCAAGTCAGTTGAATGCATGTCTATGACTTGCTGATATAAAATATTCATGTGTATATGTTAAGCTTTGGAAACTTACTGATCTAAAGTTTGTCCAACTCAGTGTATACACTGATCTGATCTGTATATGGTCAAGATATTTCTGAATGTCTTGCATACTTTTGTCCCAGTATAATTTGTGGAAATAAAATATATATTGCTAAACTTTTTAGCTTCATAAATACAGAAAAATGCTATTACGCACTTCATAATACTAACTAAATTTGATACATTTTACTTAAATCTGGTCTATTTTGTCTCATTTATTTATTTTACTGAAACTAATATAACATCTAGCATCACAAAAAGAAATATCATTATGACCCTCTCCTATGATTCGCCTCCACAAAAGCAGGCACTTACCACATTAATATTCAGGTCTGGTATAAGTCTTAGTGAATCTCTCAATCCATATCATTATTTTGTTCATACCAACACTCTTGAAATGGACTTGACAGATAAGACTAAGAAAGACAAAAGAATAGATTTGTTTACGTAGAGATTATTTTAAGCTTGCTGGAAGCAGCAGAAAAATCTCAGGGGAGGAAATAAGAAGCAGTCAGGCAATCTGTGTGCCTCTCATCTCCCAGCAGTTCCTAGAGGTTACATATAAGAAGATTAGGAAGCAAAACAGAATTATCATAGAACAGCTTTCTAATGAAAACAAGTTTACCATGTTTGATTGCTTATATTTGTCATCACTTTTTGACAACAGCATAATATGGAGAGATGATTGAATACAATAGAATTATTTACTATATAAATAATTTGCTTGAACAGTTTGGTTACTGAGACACAGATAATATTTCCATCACAGTTTTAAATTACTATTTTAGTGCTTAAACCTAATTTAAAAATGAAAGGAAAATAAATAAGACATTGCTCCTAATAAATGAAGAATATTGTTACTTAGTTTTGTATAAATATCTGACATATGAAATATGCAGTGCCTAACCTTATATATGCTTAGCATCAGTAACACTTTTTCTGTCTACCTATATTACAGTCTCTACAATGTGTTTCAAAATATTCCTTATTTCCATTGACAGCACAAATAAATATGTAAGCAATAAATAATTGTATAATGAGTGACTGCAAAGAAAGAATCAGTGATGTCTATCAATTTTTAGGTGCAGTGGGGACTCAGAAGTATAGCTATTTAATCTGTTGTGCGGGATTCCATTGTCAAGTTAGTAAATCTGAGAATCCCTTTTCCTGTATGACACTGGGATAAAGAGAGCCAGAAAATAATATGCATGGGATTTGGGCAGTGAAGAAAAACTTTCTGCTGTGGTCAGATTGTGATGAGAGATAGACAGATGGGTGCCCTCCTGTCTTCTTGCTCTTCAACTTTTTGTCCACCTCTTCCCTGTGGATCATCTCTGATGTACAACAGCATCCCACACACGCACAAGCAGGCACTAGGCAGTGGTAATTATACAGAGAAAGCAGATTCCAATGAACCACTGAAAAAGCTCCCCCTTTGCAATCTGACTTAGACAACCACACGTAGTTAGTTGGATTCCAGCATGTTCCTGGCTTTTCACCCCAGCTAGTGCTGCTGGACAGTTGATGATGTTGATTCCCCAACTCCATCCCGCAATCCTTCCAGGTCTTCTCTTCCTGAGATCTTCCTACATTTACATATGGCCACTTCCTATAATGAATACTTTTCCCCATACTACTCAGAAAGTTTATGTTTCCCTGATGAAGGACATAACTAATGGGTCAGTATTCAGTGGTTTATATTCTGTTGTTGTGTCAAGACTGGCATGATTAGTGACATTAAGACATGTAATTGAGAGCAGAATTCAATGATGTTTTATAAAAAAAAAAATTAGGAGAAGTCAGTGAGGTTTTGAATAGTCACGGAAAGCTGAAAGGAGAAAGTGACACTTTATTTGGGTATTTAATGATAAAGGGTGGAGGGATAAGGAGTCCAAAAAGGACAATACAGGAGTAGGAAAAAATGACAAAAAGCATACATGGAGTAATGAATAGAGAATATACATAGAAGGGAAATACCATGGGGCACCTGGGTGGCTCAGTCGGCTAGGCGTCCAACTTCAGTTCAGGTCACGATCTCACTGTTTGTGGATTTGAGCCGCATGTTGGGCTCTGTGCTGACAGCTCAGAGCCTGGAGCCTGCTTCGGATTATCTGATTCCTCTCTCTCTGCCCCTTATCTCCTCAACGCTGTGTCTCTCTCTCTTTCAAACATAAACATTAAAAAATTTTTAATTAAAAAAAAAAGAAGGTAAATACCATATGATTCTGCTTATATGTAGATCTAAACAACGAAAACAAAAAGAATAAAAGCAAACAAAAGTAGAATCAGGCCTATAAAAACAGAGGACAAACTGATAGTTGCTAGAGGAGAGAGAGGTGGGTCGAATGGGCTAAATGGGTGAAGAGGAGTGGGAGATACAGGCTTCCAGTTATGGAACAAATTAGTCATGGGAATAAAAGGCACAGCATTGGAATATAGTCAGTGATACTGTAGTAGGGTTGTACGGTGACAGATGGTAGCTATACTTGTGGTGAGCACAGCATAATGCATGAAATTGTTGAAGCACTATGTTATATATATGAAAGGAATGTAACATTGTGTGTCAACTGTACTCAAATAAGAAAATTAAAAGAAGGCAAAAAGATAAAATTAAACTTTGTTTTATGTTTTGGACAAACAAGCTTAAGAGGAGCTCAGCAATCAGGAAAATTGTTGAATTTTTTGATAGGTTCTTATATAGAGAGAAAGGCCAGTGTGTTGTTCAGTATACATGGGCTTTTCAGTACAAACAGTCTATTTCCAGCTGCCACAGAGACAGACTACCCCCTAAAAACTATCTCTGTGAGCCCCTTCTTCTGTCTCTGTTAGATAAATCTACTCCATCAGATCCTTACTCAAGCTCCTTTTGTGGCATATAAGGGATATAATATTTGTACCTCAGACTCTACTTCTCTTCTTAAAATTATTTTTCTGGGGTTCCTGGGTGGCTCAGTCGGTTAAGCATCTGACTCTTGATTTTGGCTCAGGTCATGATCCCAGGGTCATGAGATCGAGCCTTGTGTCAGGCTCCATGCTGGATGTGGAACCTGCTTGAGAGTCTCTCTCTCCCTCTCCCTCTCCCTCTACCCGTCCTACCCTCCCTTGGCCTCAAATAAAGAAAAAAGAAAATGTTTCTCTGTTGGTTTTTCTATGAGCTCTGCTCTTCCTGTTTCCTTTTTGCTCTCAGGTCTCTTCATCCTTCTTTCCACCTCAGTATGCATTGACTTCTGCCGGATCTCAGTCATTTATGATATTCTATAAAAATTTGGGGATCTACAGATTGTATTCACCTCATAGTTTGACTAGATATAAAGTGTGCAAGGAGATAGATATAATATATGTAATTAGTTATTTAAAGCCTCTTATTTTCTTTAGAACAGACAATTATTGGTATATTTAGCCACATTCACCTGGAAGTGACAGCATAATTTTTTAATCCTAGTTCTTTCTCACAGATATTAGGTTCTGAAACCTACATAATGTGGTATTCAATTATCAGTGCCCAGTGTGCAGCTGTTACTAAGTATTGACTTCATCTGGATACATTAAAAGAACCTTCAGTTTACCTTTTGAATTATCCTCTATAGTAAGCTATGAAAGAAGGGTTTTTTTTTTTTTCCTTTTAGAATTAAACAGATTAAACCTATGCCTTCAGCATTTTTTCTTGATTTAGCTAGTGTCTTATCTTACAATACATTATTAGAACAGCTATGTACCTGATCTATGGTGTAACCACTATTAATTTCTATTCCTAATATTTTCAGAACTATTGGAGATATGTACAGTTTCCACTTTTCATTCCCCATTCCCTACTAACAGCAGAGTAAATTAGAAATCCACATTGTACAATACGATATTTACTTAAGGGAATATTCATCAAATACACATATATGTTGATATCTTCTTACCAAAATTTAATTTAAAAGTCAACCACCTGGAAAATCCACTCTTTTTCTCTATTACTGGTATCTTTTTATACCTCATTCTATAATTTACCATTAATCTTTCTATTTACAAATATGACTAAAGACATATTATCAGACTTAATTTATGACAGTTATAATAATTCTCATTACAGTGCTCACATTTTACCCATCTGGCCAATGACATATATTTAAAATGGTTCAACTATCATTTAAGCACTCTTGGACAGAAAATTAAGTAAAATAGATTATGTAACCATTTATACTTGATAAAGCCAATAGTCAATATGAGCTTACCCTAAGATACAAGAACATATTTAAGTACGTTGTCTTAATTTCCAGCAATATAGCAAAGATATCATCTGCTAATCATCAATAATAGATTAACCAAGATAATTTAATCATTCTTTCACCAAACCATTATGAGAATTCACAATATGTAGGGAGGATACAAGTACTGGGGACACCAGATGAAAAGGTCTTATCTCTGTGCATCCATGATCTTACTGTCTATGAGCAGACTGGTAATAAGTGAATGTAAGGCAACGTGACATGTAATAGGAGAGTAATGGGGGTGAGGAGGCATCGCCATTTTCCCCAAGAAATATCATTTAATTTAGTTGATTGTGTTTTGTTTTCTGAAAATACAGGAGAAGAGCCTCTCAGGATGAAAGAGTGAGTCTTAACATAGTAAGTACAAATGTATGTCAAGAAAGAGGAAACATTCATCAAAGTATGTGTATGTGAAAATAATGAGAGAATCGGTGAATTGGAAAGTCTTGGTGTGTTGCGTACAGTCATCTGGGGATGAGAAGGAGCAGGGGATTGGTTAAATAGGTATTTTACTGGAAGTAATATTGTAGAGTACTTAAAATTGTTTTTACTAGAGTTGTATCTACGGCAAGTCTGCACACCTTTTTTTTTTTTTTTTTTTTTTTTGTAATCTCAGGAAAGTTACACCCTCAAAAAGTAGTTTCTTCTCTGTAAAATGAGACAATCATAATGTTTTCTTCATATTATTTTTGGAAGACTAAATGAGATAATAATTTATTAGCACAGGGTCCACACTGTGACTAATGGTTGTTATTAATATTGTTACTTCCATACACTATGCATTCTGTTTATCTTAGGCCTCGAGATAATAAATGGTCGTGACGTTTTGTATTTAATATTTTGGACTGTCTTCACCCATTCGGACTAATTTTAAAAGTTCCAAACTTAGTGAACAAGTCATTAAACACTAAACTCTATCTGAAATAATAAAATGTTTGCCTTAATGGAATTTCCTTTTAATAGGGTACATGAACACAACTACACTTTCACAAAAATCACTGGTTGAAAGTGAAGGAAGGTTCACAAATTTTAAAATCTACATATGTTTTATTATTTTTTTTAATATTTAACAAACATTTGTGATGCATAGAAATAGAGCCAATAGGGGCGCCTGGGTGGCGCAGTCGGTTGGGCCTCCGACTTCAGCCAGGTCACGATCTCGCGGTCCGTGAGTTCGAGCCCCGCGTCAGGCTCTGGGCCGATGGCTCGGAGCCTGGAGCCTGTTTCCGATTCTGTGTCTCCCTCTCTCTCTGCCCCTCCCCCGTTCATGCTCTGTCTCTCTCTGTCCCAAAAATAAATAAAAAACGTTGAAAAAAAAAATTAAAAAAAAAAAAAAGAAATAGAGCCAATAGGCGTTTATTTAGCCAGTCTCCTATATTTTACACTCTTTTTTTCCCTGCTTTTGGACATTAACTTCTCAGCAATATGGTTGCAATAACTATGGGGCCTGTATAAACTCAGAACAATGCAACAGTCTCAATATACAGATTCATATCCATAGGCAGAAACTTGAAGGTAACTACTGTGTCACAGCATGTGAAACATTTTTTACAACATAGTGATACACATCAATCTCTTTTTAAATAGCCAACAGTAACCACTAAAACCAGCATGCAATCATTCTTTGAAATCCTCTTTGGAAGCAAAAGTGCCTTGGTTTCTACTAACCTATACCTCCTCATTACATTTTAGTACTGTAGGTTATGCATCAACACACTTAATTTCTTTTTTGATTTTTAATCAGGTAACCAAGGACTAATTTACTAATGATTCCAGAATGCCTTTTTTTATTTATGGTTTGGGGCTATTTGCATGGCAGTCATTTAGCAAATTAATGTAGATGAAAAGCAAAAATTTTACAGATGTTTGTTACAATCACGCTGTCATCTCATACTTAAAATGCTAATCTATTGACATCTACTCATTAGAGATGAGCTCCACTTACTTTGTAACATTAGTGTTTTATAACCTGGGGTGTTTTGAAGTAGGCTAAACATCATAGTTTTAACCATCCCACTAAGAATGTATTTTTAAAGGGTAAATGCATTTTATTCTTTAATACTTTAGAATTATTCTTATTTAATTATTTAAAGGGTATTTTTAAAGGGTAAATGCATTTTATTCTTTAATACTTTAGAATTATTCCTCCTCAAACCAACATTACATACTCTTCTATTAACTCTGCACACTGCTCAGTACTATGTGTTTACGTTAATTTTGTTTCAAGTGGTAGAAATTTGACTATCATCAGAAAAATGGGTCCTACATTGGCAGACAAAATTCTAGGGGCCTCAATAGGTAAATAGGTAAACAAGGTGAAAGATATGTAGCAGGTGCAGAAATGTCCAGGATTAAGACCAAATGTCACCAGAATCTCTCTGTCTCTGGAATTTGTCTATGTAAGCAAGTTTTATTCTCCCTGGGGTTTTGATTTTGTTGTTGTTATCAATATTCTTAGGAGATGACTCATGACCCCAAACTAGAGCAAATGCAGACCCCTGGACCAATCAATTGGGATGAGGGGGGAAGATGATAAAAAGTACCGTGGCTCACCCTGGAGCACTGAGAATGAAGTGTGAGTGTGGGAAAGAAAGCAGAGAGGCTGTGCTACCAGAAAATCCACAGAGCTCGATAAATGTGAAGGACTAAGTTCCTCATTTTTATATATGATGTTGAGATGCAAATGTCTCAGAATGATGCAGTGTTTTTATTTTCAAAATTGTCTTATTTTAAAAGTAATACATGATAAATATTATTAAAATTAATTGCTTGTGTATTTTCTGTCAGGCATTATATCATATATATTCCAAATTGTATGTATATGTATATGTATATGTATATGTGTATGTATATGTATATACACACACACATATACACAAATGTATACACACACATATATATATACACACACGTATGTATACACACACACACATATATATATATATACACACATATGTAGCTACATAATTTCAACTGTATATAGTAAGGGGATAAATATGTTCAAACTGCCACTCTTTCACTGCTTTTATAAGGTAATTAAAATTTTGAATTTACATAAATATGTAATATGTTTATATATCTTTTATTTCTTAGACTTGCCTTTATATTCTTTAGCCTGCCTGACTTGAGTCTAGCCAAAGAGAGATTATGTAGATCAACATGGGGGAAGATGGTGAAGATGATGAATTTAGCAGTCAGGTAAATTGATGTGAAGAAAATTTTAATTTTATTTTTTTTAGTTTATTTATTTATTTTGAGAGAGAGACTGGGGGAGGGGCAGAGAGAGAAGGAGACAGAGAATCCCAAGCAGGCTCTATCCTATCAGCACAGAGCCCAATGCAGGGCTTGATCCCACAACTGTGAGATCATGACCTGAGCCAAAATCAAGAGTCGGATGCTTAACTGACTTAGCCACCCAGGCACCCCTAAAATTTTAAATTTAAAATTAGGCAAAAAAAGAAAAAAATCTACATTGATTCTTTTGAACATTTGAATATCATTGTATGTTTAGCATTTGTTTGTTTATCTCCTTTTGGACAGCCGTTATGGACAAATTCCTACAGTAACACAGAAGTACCATATTGGTCTCTCTACTTTCTTTATTTCTGACTAAATTTCCTGAAGCTATTGTTTGCATATGTTACCCTGTTTTCACCCTGAAGACTTTAGCAATTCTAAATGGAGTTTAAGTTAAAACCCAGAACTCGTTAGCTTGACATTGTATAACCTATACAAACTTGTTTCTTTTCCATACTATATTCCATACTTTTCTTTCAACTATATCACCCATTCCTCCTTAAACTAATCAACGTTTCAGGCCAAGAAACTGTTTTTCTCCAAATGCATAATGCACATTATTGCTTTTATAGAATACAATAATGCCTAGAAGTTAAACTGGCTCTTGCATTAGACAGTGCAAGGTTCAAGTCAGATTTGGGCACTTACTGTGAAAACTTTGCCAATTTACTTGATCTCTCTATGCCCTTTTCTCCCTTATCTATTATGAAAATGAAAATAATAAAAGCATCTACTTGGTAAAATCGGAAAAATTAAATGGATCAGGCAAAATGCTGACGTGTTGGTTTCTCCTCCTCTTCGTCTTCATCCTCTTGCCACTTCTTTCCTATGTTGTTCATCCTTACATGTCTGCTGACCTCTGCTGGGAAAACCATAAAGTAAAATAAATTAGTACCTCTCCAAATTCATCATAAGAAAGCTCAGTTTGGTGCTCAACACATGCACTTCACCTTGCCTGTAATAGCAATTATACGCTTTGTCCTCTATTCTTAAAAATATCTGCACCCCTTCCAACTCTTTCACTTTTAGTGATTGGCTTTTAACACTGAAGAAACAGAGGTCTCTAAATGTTGTCTCCAAATATAAACAAACAAGCACACAAACAAAAGCCATACCAGCATATGTACTCATTACCAGTTTAAATGGAGAAAACATTTCTCTTCCTGTCAATCCCTCCCCTCTTCTCTGGATCTCACTGCACTATCCCAACATTCAAAGGGAATATAAGATGAATGGCCCTCCTTTTCTCTTGTATCTACAAATTCTCCTAATATCATCTCAGCAGCGCAGGATGTTGCTCTAGTTTTTCTCTTTAAAAAAAGTGAAAAACATAAATTCCGTAAACAAGTCTTACAGTATTCTAAGTTCCCTAGTAATATCACCTTAATTTTTTCTTTCAGAAATATACTGTATATATTTTTCTACACTTTGCACACATAGATTTTTTTTTCAGTTTCCTCTCAAACCATTTTGATCTAGATTCTGCCTAAACTACTCTACTGAGATGGCTCTCACAAGGTAGGTTAATAGTGACTATGTTTCCATAGTGTGTTGACAGTTTTGTCTTTCTCCTAATGTCAAAAGCAATCGATAGATGAACACTTCCTCCCTGAGCTGATATCTGTGACATCACACCTTCTCAGGTTTCTCCTCCCTCTCTGTCATTCCAACACAGTCTTCATTTTGTACTTTTCTAAAATATTTCAAAGGTCTTGTCCTTTTGAGATATGGTATTTCATTAATTAGCAACCATTCATATGGGTTTAAGTGCTGATAGCTTCATGCCAGACCTATTTCCATAATCCCATACCTGTACACACAACTGAGAATTGACATCTTCTTTTGGAGGTTCTGGGGAGCAAGAATTCCTCTAAAAGGTACTTCTAGCTGGATCAGAATCAAATTGACATAAGACAGATGAACAGGAGAAAATCAAATTTAATAGCATATGTACAGGGAATCCACACAAACATAGAAATTCCAAAGACAGCGAGGCAAAATGAAGTTTATATGCCATTCTGAACTAAGGAGAAGAGAGTAGGAGTCAGGGATTTCAAAGGGAAGGAATGCTATTCACAGAAAGTTGAAAAAGAGTAAATGTTTGGTAAACAAATGTTTGCCTTGCCATATAGATGGATTACTCAGATAATATTTATATTTGGTAATAACCCTTATTCTGAAAAGACCCCCCAATTTAGATTCTTCTGTGTAGTTAAGGGAAGGACAGAAGTTTCTCTGGAGTCCATAGGGTCTTTATTGTGTTTGGCTCAAAATAATCCCTGTGCCAAAATGGCCCATATTGGGACCCTTGGCCCCTACAGTTACCACAAGGAAGTCTCAGTTATGCATCGTGTGAAAAATAGAGTCCTCTGTGACCAGCTCCCCCAAGAAGAAAAAGAAAGATAAGAAGGAAGAAAGGACAGAAGGATGGAAGGGAAGAAAGGAGGAAGGGAAGCCGGGCCTATGTGTCTTTCTCTAGTTTTTTTGTTTTTTTGTTTTTTTTTTCTATTTTTGGAAACAGCACCCAGCTCCTCATGCCAGAAAACTATTAATTAAATTGACATATCCCTCTCTCTTACATTCATATCCTCACAGTCACTGAGAATTCTTATTCCAAGATTCCTTCACTCCTTCATTTCTTGCCATAACGACTAAAAGTAACCGGAGTTACTCTCATTTACTTTTGCCTAACTCTCTAATTCTGTATCATAGTATCAAAAAAACAAAAACAAAAACACAAAATAACAAACTCAAATGTGTCACTTAAAATGATTTAGACAGCAACACCACAGCCACCACCCAGTAGCTCTTAGGATAAAATACAAAATCTTTATAATGGTTGGTACTGCCCAGTGTAATCTGCCCTTATATGTCTCCCTAGCAACACTAACTATATCCATTGATTCTTTTTCTTAAATCTAAATTTTTTCTACCTCTAGATGTTTTTATATGTTGTGTTTGCTTCCTGTAATATTCATATAGCTTTGCAATTACATGTACATAATCATATGCACATACACACACGCAGTTCCTTTCCTCAATTACTCATCATCATATATCAGTTATCCTTGGATTCTGGAGAGGGGATTATATTTATTAGTGTTGAATTATTAAAGGAAGAGAAAAAGAAAACATGGATTAGAGATTCTTTCACTTAGAAGAGAACAAATACCCAAATAGTGTTTTAAAATGAATGAATGTGGGGGATCCTGGGAAGATGGCAACGTAGGAGGACGCTGGGCTCAGCGCGCGTCCTGCTGATCATTTAGATTCCACCTACACCTGCCTAAATAACCCAGAAAACCGCCAGAAGACTAGCAGAATGGAGTCTCCGGAGCCAAGTGCAGACGAGAGGCCCACGGAAGAGGGTAGGAAAGGCAGAGAGGCAGTGCGCGCTCCACGGACTGGTGGGAGGGAACCAGGGCGGAGGAGCAGCCCGCCAGCAAAGCAGAGCCCCCAAGTCTGGCTTGCAAAAGCGGAGGGGCCGGATGGAGTGTGTTCCAACAGCAAGCGGGACTTGACATCTGGAAGTTATTATAAGCTAACAACTCTGCTCAGAGAACGGGAGGGCTGGAGGACAACAGGAGGGAGAGTTGTTGAGCCCCTGACGACAGAGCTCAGCTTGGCAGGGAACAAAGGCGCTCGCCAGCACCATCTCCCTCGCCCATCCCCCAACCAAAATCCCAAATGGAACCAGTTCCTGCCAGGGAACTTGCTTGCACCACTCAAACACCCAACTCTGTGCTTCTGCGGATCCATTCCTCCGGTGGGTCTGACTCCCTCCCGGTGCCGCAGGGCCCCTCCCAAAGGGGATCTCCCAAGGAAAAGCGAGGTGAGCCTGCCCCTCCCGCCACTGTGCACCTTGCTGATCCGCCCCAGCTAATATGCCAGATCCCCAGCACCACAAGCCTGGCAGTATGCAAGTAGCCCAGACGGGCCATGGCACCCCACAGTGAATCCCGCCTCTAGGAAAGGGGAAGAGAAGGCACACACCAGTCTGACTGTGGCCCCAGAGGTGGGCTGGGGGCAGACATCAGGTCTGACTGCAGCCCTGCCCACCAACGCAAGTTATTCAAGACAGCACAGGTGAAGTGCCCCGCAGTCTCACACCACTCCAGGGACTATCCAAAATGACCAAATGGAAGAATTCCCCTCAGAAAAACGTCCAGGAAAAAACAACAGCTAATGAACTGATCAAAAAGGATTTAAACAATATAACAGAAAGTGAATTTAGAATAATAGTCATAAAATTAATCGCTGGGCTTGAAAACAGTATAAAGGACAGCAGAGAATCTCTTGCTACAGAGATCAAGGGACTAAGGAACAGTCACGAGGAGCTAAAAAATGCTATCAATGAGCTGCAAAATAAAATGGAGACAACTATGGCTTGGATTGAAGAGGCAGAGGAGAGAATAGGTGAACTAGAAGATAAAATTATGGAAAAAGAAGAAGCTGAGAAAAAGAGAGATAAAAAAAATCCAGGAGTATGAGGGGAAAATTAGAGAACTAAGTGATGCACTAAAGAGAAATAATCTACGCATAATTGGTATTCCAGAGGAGGAAGAGAGAGGGAAAGGTGCTGAAGGTGTACTTGAAGAAATAATAGCTGAGGACTTCCCTGATCTGGGGAAGGAAAAAGGCATTGAAATCCAAGAGGCATGGAGAACTCCCTTCAGACGTAACTTGAATTGATCTTCTGCACAACATATCATAGTGAAACTGGCAAAATACAAGGATAAAGAGAAAATTCTGAAAGCAGCTAGAGATAAACGTGCTCTAACATATAAAGGGAGACCTATAAGACTCGTGACCGATCTCTCTACTGAAACTTGGCAGGCCAGAAAGGAATGGCAGGAGATCTTCAATGTGATGAACTGAAAAAAATATGCAGGTGAGAATCCTTTATCTAGCAAGTCTGTCATTTAGAATAGAAGGAGAGATAAAGGTCTTCCCAAACAAAAGCTGAAGGAATTCGTCACCACTAAACCAGCCCTACAAGAGATCCTAAGGGGGATCCTGTGAGACAAAGTACCAGAGACATCGCTACAAGCATGAAACCTATGGACATCACAATGACTCTAAACCCGTATCTTTCTATAATAACACTGAATGTAAATGGGCTAAATGCTCCAGCCAAAAGACATAGGGTATCAGAATGGATAAAAAAAACAAGACCCATCTATTTGCTGTCTACAAGAGACTCATTTTAGACCTTAGGACACCTTCAGATTGAGAGTGAGGGGTAGGAGAACTATTTATCATGCCACTGGAAGTCAAAAGAAGGCTGTAGTAGCCATACTTATATCAGGCAAACTAGACTTAAAATTAAAGGCTGTAACAAGAGATGAAGAAGGGCATTATATAATAGTCACAGGGTCTATCCATCAGGAAGAGCTAACAATTATAAATGTCTATGCGCCGAATACAGGAGCCCCCAAATATATAAAACAATTACAAACATAAGCAACCTTATTGATAAGAATGTGGTAATTGCAGGGGACTTTAACACCCCACTTACAGAAATGGATAGATCATCTAGACACACGGTCAATAAAGAAACAAGGGCCCTGAATGATACATTGGATCAGATGGACTTGACAGATATATTTAGAACTCTGCATCCCAAAGCAACAGAATATACTTTCTTCTCGAGTGCACATGGAACATTCTCCAAGATAGATCACATACTGGGTCACAAAACAGCCCTTCATAAGTATACAAGAATTGAAATCATACCATGCATACTTTCAGACCACAATGCTATGAAGCTTGAAATCAACCACAGGAAAATGTCTGGAAAACCTCCAAAAGCATGGAGGTTAAAGAACACCCTACTAAAGAATGAGTGGGTCAACCAGGCAATTAGAGAAGAAATTAAAAAAATATATGGAAACAAATGAAGATGAAAATACAACAATCCAAATGCTTTGGGTTGCAGTGAAGGCAGTCCTGAGAGGAAAATGCATTGTAATCCAGGCCTATCTCAAGAAACAAGAAAAATCCCAAATACAAAATCTAACAGCACACCTAAAGGAAATAGAAGCAGAACAGCAAAGGCAGCCTAAACCCAGCAGAAGAAGAGAAATCATAAAGATCAGAGCAGAAATAAACAATATAGAATCTAAAAAAACTGTAGAGCAGATCAACGAAACCAAGAGATGGTTTTTTGAAAACATAAAATTGATAAACCTCTAGCCAGGCTTCTCAAAAAGAAAAGGGAGATGACCCAAATAGATAAAATCATGAATGAAAATGGAATTATTACAACCAATCCCTCAGAGATACAAGCAATTATCAGGGAATCCTATGAAAAATTATATGCCAACAAACTGGACAACCTGGAAGAAGTGGACAAATTCCTAAAAACCCACATGCTTGCAAAACTCAATCAGGAGGAAATAGAAAGCTTGAACAGACCCATAACCAGCCAAGAAATTGAATCAATTATCAGAAATTTCCCGACAAATAAGAGTCCAGGACCAGATGGCTTCCCAGGGGAGTTCTACCAGACGTTTAAAGCAGAGATAATACCCATCCTTCTCAAGCTATTCCAAGAAATAGAAAGGGAAGGAAAACTTCCAGACTCATTCTATGAAGCCAGTATTACTTTGATTCCTAAACCAGACAGAGACCCAGTAAAAAAAGAGAACTATAGGCCAATATCCTTAATGAATATGGATGCAAAAATTCTCAATAAGATACTAGCAAATCGAATTCAACAGCATATAAAAAGAATTATTCACCATGATCAAGTGGGATTCATTCCTGGGATGCAGGGCTGGTTCAACATTCACAAATCAATCAGTGTGATACATCACATTAATAAAAGAAAAGAGAAGAACCATATGGTCTTGTCAATCGATGCAGAAAAGGCCTTTGACAAAATTCAGCAACCTTTCTTAATAAAAACCCTCGAGAAAGTCGGGATAGAAGGAACATATTTAAAGATCATAAAAGCCATTTATGAAAAGCACACAGCTAACATCATCTTCAATGGGGAAAAACTGAGAGCTTTTTCCCTGAGATCAGGAACACAACAGAGATGTCTACTGTCATCGCTGTTGTTTAAGTTGGAAGTTCTAGCATCAGCAATCAGACAACAAAAGGAAATCAAAGGCATCAAAATTGGCAAAGATGAAGTTAAGCTTTCACTTTTTGAAGATGACATACTATACATCGAAAATCCGATAGATTCCACCAGAAGTCTTCTAGAACTGATACATGAATTTAGCAAAGTTGCAGGATACAAAATCAATGCACAGAAATCAGTTGCATTCTTATATAATAATAATGAAGCAACAGAAAGACAAATAAAGAAACTGATCCCATTCACAATTGCACCAATAAGCAAAAAATACCCAGGAATAAATCTAACCAAAGATGTAAAAGATCTGTATGCTGAAAACTATAGAAAGCTTATGAAGGAAATTGAAGAAGATATAAAGAAATGGGAAAACATTCCGTGCTCCTGGATTGGAAGAATAAATGTTGTCAAAATGTCAATACTACCCAAAGCTATCTACACATTCAATGCAATTCCAATCAAAATTGCACCTGCATTCTTCTCAAAACTAGAACAAGCAATCCTAAAATTCATATGGAACCACAAAAGGCCCCGAATAGCCAAAGTAATATTGAAGAAGAAGACCAGAGCAGGAGGCATCACAATCCCAGACTTTAGCCTCTACTACAAAGCTGTCATCATCCAGACAGCATGGTATTGGCACAAAAACAGACACATAGACCAATGGAATAGAATAGAAACCCCAGAACTAGACCCACAAACGTATGGCCAACTAACCTTTGACAAAGCAGGAAAGAATATCAAATGGAAAAAAGACAGTCTCTTTAACAAATGGTGCTGGGAGAACTGGATAGCAACATGCAGAAGAAGGAAACAAGACCACTTTCTTACACCATTCACAAAAACAAACTCAAAATGGATAAAGGACCTGAATGTGAGACAGGAAACCATCAAAACCCTAGAGGAGAAAGCAGGAAAAGACCTCTCTGACCTCAGCTGTAGCAATTTCTTACTTGACACATCCCCAAAAGCAAGGGAATTAAAAGCAAAAATGAACTACTGGGACCTTATGAAAATAAAAAGCTTCTGCACAGCAAAGGAAACAACCAACAAAACTAAAAGGCAACCAACGGAATGGGAAAAGATTTTTGCAAATGACATATTGGACAAAGGGCTAGTATCCAAAATCTATAAAGAGCTCACCAAACTCCACACCCGAAAAACAAATACCCAGTGAAGAAATGGGCAGAAAACATGAATAGACACTTCTCTAAAGAAGACATCTGGATGGCCAACAGGCACATGAAAAGATGCTCACCGTTGCTTCTTATCAGGGAAATACAAATCAAAACCACACTCAGAAATCACCTCATGCCAGTCAGAGTGGCCAAAATGAACAAATCAGGAGACTATAGATGCTGGCGAGGATGTGGAGAAATGGGAACCCTCTTGCACTGTTGGTGGGAATGCAAACTGGTGCAGCCAGTCTGGAAAACAGTGTGGAGGTTCCTCAGAAAGTTAAAAATAGACCTACCCTATGACCCAGCAATAGCACTGCTAGGAATTTACCCAAGGGATACAGGAGTACTGATGCATAGGGGCACTTGTACCCCAATGTTATAGCAGCACTCTCAACAATAGCCAAATTATGGAAAGAACCTAAATGTCCATCAACTGATGAATGGATAAATAAATTGTGGTTTATATACACAATGGAGTACTACGTGGCAATGAGAAAGAATGAAATATGGCCCTTTGTAGCAACATGGATGGAACTGGAAAGTGTTATGCTAAGTGAAATAAGCCATACAGAGAAAGACAGTTACCATATGGTTTCACTCTTATGTGGATCCTGAGAAACTTAACAGAAACCCATGGGGGAGGGGAAGGGAAAAAAAAAGAGGTTAGAGTGGAAGAGAGCCAAAGCATAAGAGACTCTTAAAAACTGAGAACAATCTAAGTGTTGATGGGGGGGGGGGGGAGGGAGGGGAGGGTGGGTGATGGGTATTGAGGAGGGCACCTTTTGGGATGAGCACTGGGTGTTGTATGGAAACCAATTTGACAATAAGCTTCACATATTGAAAAAAATAAAAAATAAATAAATAAAATGAATGAATGTGTATTACTTATTTAACAAGCACTCTGGTAATAGGTAGTCCCAAGGTTGCTTTGGTGGCTCAAGTGAGGAAATTGCCACCTTCCTGTCTGTGTATCTTCCATTCTTTGTGTATCTGTGATGTCTTTTCTGTGGTTACAAGGTAGAATTATCTGAGGCAGAATCACTCACGAATGTTTATATGTAATATTCCCCTTTCTCCTTAATTAATAACAAAAATCATAAATTAATCTTGTTTATGACTTTACAGTTTTATGTTTTGTTATATGCCTTGCTGATAAAATTGGATACTAGAGAGGAAAGCAGAATACAAGTCAAATTTTGGACTATCCAACAGGCTTAAATGACAAAATCCCATTAAGTTACTAATACAAATTAGAAAACTATGAAATATAAAATGCAATGTGTTTACATTTAATTGCATTTTAAATTGATACATTTTCTGTCACCATAGCTAAAGGCATTTATGAATAATAAAGAGCTCATCACTGCAATTTTCCTTCAATCTTTAATGAATAGGAATCAGTTAATTTATTTTTAACTGTGCCCTTTTTACATCAATCATTAAAATACATAAGAAGTAATGCCCCTTTCTTATGTCTAAATTCTTTTCTTCTTTTTACAATTTTAAAATAATTAGAATATAACAGTGAGATATATAAGTGGTGAATGACTGGGTGCTAATCCTAAAACCAATACTACACATTATGGTAACTAACTTGAATTTAAATAAATTAATTTTTTAAAAAAGAATATAACAATGAATGCAATAAACAGGTAAATCTGAGCTATCAGTTTAACAGACGTTCAATTGGAAAATCAAATATATTTTTATTTAAAAAGTAAAGTATTAAATTCCACTTAATTTTTTAAAAGTTCTAATTATTATTATAATTCTCTAGGAGTAGAGGCGACCAGAATTGATAGCCCAACCAAAACAAAATAGAACAACTTGGTATCATTTAATAAATGGTAAAAACTCACATGTATACTAATTTCTAGCTTATAAAACACCTTCCCTAGCTATCACTTCAGTTAGTTCTTATAGTTGTTCCAAAAAGAAAACAGTTGTTGTTATATACTTCATCTTACATGGAGGGAAACAGACCTAGTTTAAAATAATTAAACGAAGACCTAAGTCTAGATATTCTAGAATCTTTTTTGCTTTTTATTCACAGGAATTAAAGAAAGTATTTAAAAGTGTGTAATTTGTAGTCAGAATGCTTTTTTAAGTCTTGGTTCCAAGTTCTCTATTCCCATTATTTGAGGCAAGCTTCTTCACCTACTCAATGAGGATTATATAGAGTTCTGAGGTTAGGGAGTTTTGTGGGAGTGGACTTAAAAATATGAAGCAAATCAATTCCTACTGAACACATTATAAGAAGCTAATACATGTTAATTATTACCATGTCCCCCTTCATACAGACACTTTTATCACTATTGCATCTCTGATATGTAATAATAAAGGATAAATGTGGAAAGAGGAAAGTGCTAAAGGCTAAAATTGTTAAAAACATAATAATAAATTCAATATATCTTGATGCAAAAGAGAAAGGTTGAAAGGTTATCATATTTTTGGATAAGGTAAATATTTATTTATTTGAACGAAAAGTAGTTATTTCTGTAGACTATAATGGAACTTTTGAAATGGGATTATTTGTTCCATCTATTCTTTTGGAGTTGTTAGAAGTTTTTATCATTTTTTTTAATATGGTGTTTTAATGGTCAAGTAAAAGAAATATTCTATGCCATCAAATTATGTATAAAAACACATGCATAAAATCAATCCCTTTTGGTAGTTTTAAATTTTTATTTATTTATTTATTTATTTATTTATTTATTTATTTATTTATTGAGAGTGTGATCAGGGGAGAGGCAGAAAGAAAGGAGAGAAAGAATCTCACGACTGAGAGATCATAACCTGAGCTGGAATCAATGGATGCTAATGGACTAAACCACCCAGATGACCCTCAATTACTTACTGTTGATTAAAATTATGTTGCACCTAATCATTTAGATAAGTATATTTTAATATATATCCAATTATTTACATTTCATATATACTAAATAAGAATGTATTCTGATTTTCATGGTGACCATTAGGTTTCTTGGTATTTAACGTCATTTTATGTGTGTCTGTAAACAAAAATAACCTATTTGTATTAGGACTCTTTCACTAGTTTCAAATTCTTTAATAATAATACCTTGTGTGGAGACAAATTGGCCAGAGGATTTTTCTCAATTTCTACTTCACTCTTCAATAAAGATCTCTCCTTATACACACCTTGTAATGCTCCATTGCAGTGTTTCACTTTTACTTACTTCTTTCTGCTTGTTAGCTTGGTTGAGAGCGAGGCTGCAAAGTTCTGCGTTGTTCTGGTTAAGCCTCAGTCGTAGGTGAGTACTGTGTCCTTGGGTCTTGGAAGGGTCCTCTGCATTCTGCTCTTACCATAGCTATAGTTCTGGGTCTAGCACATATTCATAGCCTTTTTTTCCCTGTTCCTCTTCTACAATTGCATTTCTTGTTTACTGTTGTCTTAGGGTGATCATGTATGTAACTCTACCCCACTCCCCCATATTTTAAGCCTTTTACTCAATAGAAAGCATAGCAGGGGACGATCTTATCAGAACTTTCTGCTTTTCTCATAGTAGCTAATGTTCCCCTCCCCTAGGACTGCACCAAAGTTATGCTTATTCAGGATTCTGAAAATTTCTTTTTGTGAGTTTAGGAGGTTGCTGGAGAAGAGCCTCCAGATGAGTTTACGCCACCACCACCAATGTTTGAAGCCACCAAAGAACTTCATAGTCTTTCACCTGCCCACATGCAGCCTCCACCAATTCATTAACAACTGTAGCTCAGTTATTCTTACCAGTGTGTGGGACATCTAGAAAGCAAATGTTTTCTTCTTGTCTTTCTCTGAAGGCCCCTTTTGAAACAGTATTATTAGAGGTGACAATATTATTGTTACTAGCTGTGTTAATGATGGCAGAAGATTAACATGGAAGTATTAGCAGCTGCAACAATTTAAATTCTCATAGTAACTTTGGAAATGGTGACATGCTTGTAAAGATTTTATATGGTTTTCTCTTCTCTTTTTCTTAGAAGAAAAAACTGGTTAATCTTTTCCTAAAGTGAGCTGAAGGAAGAGGTACTGAGAGGGCCAGTGGCAGACATTGAAGATGCTTTCAAAAAGGGCTGATTGGCATTCGATTCTCCCATTCTCAGGTTGCTTGTCTATTTGATAGCTCTCCAGTGTCTCTACCTCCTATATAAGAAAACAGAATTGGAAATAAATTTTAGAGAGCAGGGGGCGGGCAAAGAAATGAAGCAAGTGACATTTATTTTGGGGGGGCAAGGCAAAAATATGTGAGTTTCCTGCGGGTCAAGTAAATAACCTAGAGGGCTGAGCACATGGCAAAATAACCTGAGGGAAAGTGTTTGTGAGGGACCCTCTCTCACCAATGTCTCAGTTCCAGATATTAGCAGTAGAGGGTGTTTAATTCTCTCATTTTTCCCAAGAATGAGGGCATTTCCAGGTTGCAAGACTTTCTGTGCTGAAACCAAGAAAGGCCCCCAACAGCAGAGAGAATTGGCTGCAACAGCAACCAGCCAGTTATTAGCCAGAAAAGTTGTGATCCACAGAGAGAACTGAAAGAGTGACTAGTCAGTAAAAAGAAATCTGTGTGGAGGAAAGAGCAGGCCATACCTCATTTCCCACTTCAAGTTTATTGAACAAAACTAAAGAATGAAAAACCTTTGAATCAAATATAAGAATAGTTATTTAGACTAGTCTGATATGTTGAACATACTCAAGTAACAACAACAACAACAACAACAACAACAACAACAACAAACTATAGGATGTGCCCAAATAGAACATTTTTAGCTCATTGCTTCCACATGTATATTCAAGACTTCCATCTTCCTTCAATGACCATGAACAACATTTCTGAGATTGTCTCACGAGTCTTACCTGTGTTTATAAATAAGGCTAGTCCCAACTTCCTCTGCTATATTGACCTGGGCATGTTCCTGACACAAAGTTTTATTGAAAACATATAGTTTTCTCTCCAGTTGCGTGAACTCTTCAGTTCTTGGTTACCGCTTCTCTGGTGCTCTTAGAGAAAAAAGCTTTTGTCCTGCTGAAAAAAAGATGGTTTTCTGAGAGTTATCACAGATGAGAAATCTTAGATGTGCCAAACACCATTCATTTCTATTTAGTTTCCACTTCAACTGATCCATGGTATATTCTAAAACACATCTGGAAGAAAATCTCTCAAATATATATCACACATTGTCATATGGACCATAATGCATCATTATTTGTACCCAAGATGTCATATATTCCTGACTGATTTTCTGAATAAAACATAATTTTCTGAATAAAACATAGTTATTTCTTTAGAATTCTCTTTTTTTGCTCTCATTTCTTAACTAAGGGGCCAGTATGGAGATCACATTTCATAGTATTCTTTCAATTTTTCATTTTTCTCATAGTCTTGCTCCCATGCATTTCTGCAGAAAATTTACTTCCTTCTAAAAAGTCTGAAAACTTCCTGGTACTGAATCTTCTGGATCTCAGGAGAGATTTAGCTAAGATCTTACAATATGTGGAAAAACTAGCTCCAGTTATTAATTTCATTATTATAAGAGAGAGGAGAAAGATTGAAGTAAATCATATTTTCTTAAATAACTTGCTTAAAATGCATAATTTGTTCAACATTGTAATATTTTTGAGAAGGAGTTACTAAGGAATTTTGCTACTATACTCTTCAATCTTTTTTCTCTAAGTAGACTATATTTTTTTAGAGCAGTTTCATGTTCACAGCAAAGTTAAGTAGAAAGTGGAGAGGGTCCTCATATACCTCCTTCTCTCACAAATGCACTTATCCATTAATATCCCAACCAGAGTGGTACATTTGTTATGATAAATGAACTTATATTATTACATCCTTATCACCCAAAATCCATAGTTTACTTAGAGTTTACTCTTTGTGTTGTACATTCTTTGATTTTTGGCCAAGCATATTGACATGTATCTACTATTTTAGTATCATATAGAATAGTTTCACTGTCCTAAAAACCTTCTGTGCTCTGCCTATTTATATCTCCCTCCCCGCAACTGCTGGCAGGCACTGATCTTTTTATTGTCGCTATAGATTGCATCCTCAGAATGCCATGTAGTTGGAATCCTACAGTATGTAGCCTTAGATTGCCATCTTTCACTTAGTAATAGACACTTCAAGTTCTGTTTCTTTTCATGGTTTGATAGCTCATTTCTTTTTAGCACTGAATCATTTAATTGTGTAGATTTACAACAGTTTATTTATCCATTCACTTACTGAGGGAGATTTTTACTATTTCCAACTTTTAGAAATTATGAACAAAGATGATATAAAACATCTGCATGCAGGTTTTTATGTTAACATAAATATCAGCTCATTTGGGTAAAGTCCAATAAATGTGATTGCTGGATCATATGGTGAGAGTACGTTTAGTTTTAAAAGAACCTGCCAAGTGGTTTTCAAAGTGGCTATGTCATTTTGCGTTCCCATCAACAGTGAATGAGGTTCCTGTTGCTCCACATCATCACCAGATTTTAATGTTGTCAGTGTTGTGGATATTTGCCCTTCTAATAGGTACATACTAGTATCTCATTGTTTTTATTTGCATTTCCCTAATGACATAGGAGTTTGGACATCTTTTAACATGTTTATTTCCTATCTGTATATCTTCTTTGGTAAGGTGTCTTTTGCCAGTTTTTAATTAAGTCATAAAATGTTTTCTAGAATTAGTGATATAGTTTTCGTTTTATGTAAATTACCTTTATGTAATTTATTATTACATATATTATTACATAATATGTAATATTATTACATAGATCATTGCAAATATTAGAGAAACAGTATACTATAATTTTCTCTGTAATTATAAAAATATTATAATAATGCATATTAAATATTTTTTGAATATCTACTATGTGCAGCCTTCATTTGTGTCAGCAGTAAAAGATAGTGAAAGATTTATATATAATTTTAATTAGTGAATTGTACTACAAAGAAAAATAAAGCAGTGTACAAGAATGTATAATGATGATAGTAATGTGCCATTTTAGACAGTATGATTAAGAAATGTTGAACGAAAGAAATGTCATTGAAATAATTGTTGAGGAGAATGAGTTAGATATCTAGCTATCATCAGTGTAATGTAAATCAGTGGATGCAAAATCTCACCGGCAACACCCCAATTCTTCCTGATGGCATGTGTGTATTCCGATAGCAGGGCACGGTCTGCAAGGAATGAGGAACTCCTCAGGTTGGAGGAAAAAAGGAACGAGGGGCTCTGGATTTTATAGGATTAGTTGAAGGGCAGAGTCATTGGTGCACAAGGATGTAACTCATAATAAGAAAAGGAATTACTCAGAGCACACACTTACACTTTTCTATATTTCAATTATCGTTTTCACACCAACCTATTGGATTTCCTGTCAAGGCATGCCATTAGCAACTACTGCAAAAAAAGAAAATTCAGGAGTATTTAGTGTCCCAGAATTGAAGTAAAAGAATATTTTAAAGAAAGAATATTTTCTTTTTTTAAAGAAAAAGTATATCTACTCCCAGAAAGAATATGGAGATATACAACTCATCATTTGAATTGGCAAAATAGATGAAAATATTTGGGATCTTCTGAATTCACATTACTTTTATCACCAGATAGAAAAATATTCTTCATTAAGAAATTAACATTAGGGGTACCTGGGTGGCTTAGCTGGTTTAGCTTCTGACTCTTGATTTCAGCTCAGATCATGATCTCACGGTTCTTGAGTTCAGGCCCACATTGGGCTCTGGGTTAACAGTGCAGTGCTTGGGATTCTTCTTCTCTCCCTCTCTCTCTGGCCCTTCCCCACTTACTCTCTCTGTCTCTCACTCTCTCAACATAAATAAATAAACTTTTAAAAAGTAAATTAATATTAAACCCATATCACACACTTGCACTAATGTATTTGCACACACATTTTAAAACTGTTGGGATGAATTAACTTTTGAAAAAAACTAGGTAGAAAATGGCAGACATGAAGTATTTTGGTGCAATTAAAATTTCTAAACTTATTGAAAATAGTTAATTGTTAATTTCTTAAATGGTCCAGTTTGAGGTAAGCTTTTAGCCATTCATTAAAAAGAACATAAAACCAACATAGGATTATTGAACATAAAATGATAAATCCAAATAACCTTCATCTTGGAGATAAGATTCATATTTTCAAGTAAAAAGGTGTAAACAGTAAACATAATATTCTATATTTAGTTGGAACTAATACAAAAATAACAAATTTCTCTATAGTACTGGCCCTAACAACAGATTGATCAACCCATAACTGATCCACTAATTATGGTACATTTGTGGCAGAATAAAACGAACATTTTAATTGCCTATCTCTAATTTGTTTTAATGAGTCAAACAAATATTTTAATTAAGCAACCTTAAGTAACGTGATGAAACTGAACTCAATAAAAGTTAATTATGAAAATAATGTGATAAAATTAAAGTGCCTGTATTAAATTAGAAAATGTCCAAAGGAGATATATGGCTTTGTAGTTAGAAAATAAAATTGATGTTGTAATGGCATTATGGCCCTTTTAGAAACCATGGGGCTTTAAACAAACAAAGTATTATAAGAGCCAAATGAACAATATATATCTAAGATGCTCTTTAAATTATAGTAAGTATAATTTAACACAAATCTCTTATGTAACACACAAATCTCTTATGTAAGTGTAAGAGATTTATACAAATTTGAGATCAAACTCCCAAAAAGGGTTGGCTTCTGTCCTTTTTTTTTTTTTTTTTTTTTTTTTTTTTTCACTGATACATCCCCAGTGTCTAGATCAGTTCTTGGCATGTGCTGGTAGTGCTTAATAAATATATGTAGAATACAGGGCGCCTTGGTGGCTCAGTCATTAAGCGTCTGACTTCGGCTCAGGTCATGATCTCACGGTTGGTGAGTTCGAGCCGTACATGGGCTTGGTGCTGATGGCTCAGAGCCTGGAGCCTGCTTTGGATTCTGTGTCTCCCTCTCTCTCTGCCCCTCCCCCACTCGTGCTTTGTCTCTTTCTGCCTCTCAAAAATAAAGAAATGTAATAAGAAAAAAATAAAAAAATATAAATAAATATATGTAGAATAAAAAAATAAATGGTTCTATAAATATAAAATGAAATAAACTTTTACCCTTCCTAATACAGCTCAACGATTTATCTGAGCATCTTTTAGTTTGCTGGTCTATGTGTTTAGAACTTTAGAGTAACTGATACAAAATACAGGTTTTAAGGAATATTGTTCAGAAAATTTAAATGTATTTAGTTTATTGCCTCAGAGACTTTTGGAAGTTAATAACTCAATGAAAAAGGTTTAGCAACCAAATAAACTGCCCCTAGAAGGATGAAATGGAATTTTGGAAAAAACTAGTCTTCAGTGAAATATTTAAAATTAGTCATGGATATGTATTTTAGTGACATATTACTGTAAATATATGATATATATTTTGCTTTGAGCTTATGTTGAAGAGTTAATATTATGTGATACTGCAGTAAACCAGCTAATCTATGAGAGGAAGAAATCTGGCAAAACGTTTTTGTATTTCTTGTTTCTGTTTTAACTATAGTTTAAAACATTTCCTCTGTAAAAATCATATAGTTTGAATCTCCCTATAACATTAGTGTATGAGAATCTTCTCCAGGAACACTCAGAGATTAACATTACATCCCAAAGAAAATGTTACTTACATTTAAACAAAGAAGTTTTTGATTTTTTAGAATATAAGTTTAAAATATTTAAATATATTTAAATATAAGTTTGCAAAGTATTAAAATCTGGAGCTTCTTTGTTACTGTGAGTTCTATGTCACACAAAATACATTCAAGATTGATTTCATTTTGAAAATGCATAAAAGTATTTAAGTATATTTAATATATGTTATATGAACAAGTATATTCATATTATAACACATTGCATATATTTCTTACATATTATTTTTATATATTTATTTGTTTATATTCTTAATGATGTTTTGTGCTCCTACATCAACTCATTTTTAAATATACAACATTACATAGTAAACTGTATATTAAACACAAAGATAGTGTGATAGGTATTTGAAAAGGTCTCCTCCTAGAATCCAGAACCCAACAAATATGAGACCTCAGAAGAGTTAAGACATCAGGGAAGGTGATTTTAATTATTGTCAAATCATATTTATTTTCCAGATGTTCTACAATGTATTTGTAGTACTTTCTTCACCTGAAAAGAATTTATTTATAATTGAAATCTTACGTTGAATACTGAAGTTTATGGCTGTACTAGCAAGTTCTACTTTATGGTGAAGTGGTTTTACAAGCAATATTTCTTTATTCACATAATCTACACATTTAAATTCCTTTGAAAGATAATACAAAACTTTCTTTTACAACTCAGGAGGTTAAATAAAATTTAGGCACACTGGTGATCTACTTCACACATGAGTATACTCAGGAGAAAAAGAGAACCACTTTAAGGCTATTGATTATAGTAATAGGTTACATCAATAATTGTTACTGATATTAATTCATATACTGTACCACAATATGCAAAATGCATTTTCACCAGAAACTAAAACAGTAACTGTACAAGTTTTCACTTTGATGTTACAATCCAAACATTTAGGATGTTAAATCTCTTCTCTTTATTTTTTATTTATTTTTTTTTTTAACAATTTTTTTTTTTATTTTTTAATATATGAAATTTACTGTCAAATTGGTTTCCATACAAAACCCAGTGCTCATCCCAAAAGGTGCCCTCCTCAATACCCATCACCCACCCTGCCCTCCCTCCCACCCCCCATCAACCCTCAGTTTGTTCTCAGTTTTTAACAGTCTCTTATGCTTTGGCGCTCTCCCACTCTAACCTCTTTTTTTTTTTTTTCCTTCCCCTCCCCCATGGGTTTCTGTTAAGTTTCTCAGGATCCACATAAGAGTGAAACCATATGGTATCTGTCTTTCTCTGTATGGCTTATTTCACTTAGCATCACACTCTCCAGTTCCATCCATGTTGCTACAAAAGGCCATATTTCATTTTTTCTCATTGCCACGTAGTATTCCATTGTGTATATAAACCACAATTTCTTTATCCATTCATCAGTTGATGGACATTTAGGCTCTTTCCATAATTTGGCTATTGTTGAGAGTGCCGCTATAAACATTGGGGTACAGGTGCCCCTATGCATCAGTACTCCTGTATCCCTTGGATAAATTCCTAGCAGTGCTATTGCTGGGTCATAGGGTAGGTCTATTTTTAATTTTCTGAGGAACCTCCACACTGCTTTCCAGAGCGGCTGCACCAATTTGCATTCCCACCAACAGTGCAAGAGGGTTCCTGTTTCTCCACATCCTCTCCAGCATCTATAGTCTCAAGATTTCTTCATTTTGGCCACTCTGACTGGCGTGAGGTGGTATCTGAGTGTGGTTTTGATTTGTATTTCCCTGATAAGGAGCGACGTTGAACATCTTTTCATGTGCCTGTTGGCCATCCGGATGTCTTCTTTAGAGAAGTGTCTATTCATGTTTTCTGCCCATTTCTTCACTGGGTTATTTGTTTTTCGGGTGTGGAGTTTGATGAGCTCTTTATAGATTTTGGATACTAGCCCTTTGTCCGATGTGTCATTTGCAAATATCTTTTCCCATTCCATTGGTTGCCTTTTAGTTTTGTTGGTTGTTTCCTTTGCTGTGCAGAAGCTTTTTATCTTCATAAGGTCCCAGTAATTCACTTTTGCTTTTAATTCCCTTGCCTTTGGGGATGTGCCGAGTAAGAGATTGCTACGGCTGAGGTCAGAGAGGTCTTTTCCTGCTTTCTCCTCTAAGGTTTTGATGGTTTCCTGTCTCACATTCAGGTCCTTTATCCATTTTGAGTTTATTTTTGTGAATGGTGTGAGAAAGTGGTCTAGTTTCAACCTTCTGCATGTTGCTGTCCAGTTCTCCCAGCACCATTTGTTAAAGAGACTGTCTTTTTTCCATTGGATGTTCTTTCCTGCTTTGTCAAAGATGAGTTGGCCATACGTTTGTGGGTCTAGTTCTGGGGTTTCTATTCTATTCCATTGGTCTATGTGTCTGTTTTTATGCCAATACCATGCTGTCTTGATGATGACAGCTTTGTAGTAGAGGCTAAAGTCTGGGATTGTGATGCCTCCTGCTTTGGTCTTCTTCTTCAAAATTACTTTGGCTATTCGGGGCCTTTTGTGGTTCCATATGAATTTTAGGATTGCTTGTTCTAGTTTCGAGAAGAATGCTGGTGCAATTTTGATTGGGATTGCATTGAATGTGTAGATAGCTTTGGGTAGTATTGACATTTTGACAATATTTATTCTTCCAATCCATGAGCAGGGAATGTCTTTCCATTTCTTTATATCTTCTTCAATTACCTGCATAAGCTTTCTATAGTTTTCAGCATACAGATCTTTTACATCTTTGGTTAGATTTATTCCTAGGTATTTTTTGCTTCTTGGTGCAATTGTGAATGGGATCAATTTCTTCATTTGTCTTTCTGTTGCTTCATTGTTAGTGTATAAGAATGCAACTGATTTCTGCACATTGATTTTGTATCCTGCAACTTTGCTGAATTCATGTATCAGTTCTAGCAGACTTTTGGTGGAGTCTATCGGATTTTCCATGTATAATATCATGTCATCAGCAAAAAGCGAAAGCTTGACTTCATCTTTGCCAATTTTGATGCCTTTGATTTCCTTTTGTTGTCTGATTGCTGATGCTAGAACTTCCAGCACTATATTAAACAACAGCGGTGACAGTGGGCATCCCTGTCGTGTTCCTGATCTCAGGGAAAAAGCTCTCAGTTTTTCCCCGTTGAGGATGATGTTAGCTGTGGGCTTTTCATAAATGGCCTTTATGATCTTTAAGTATGTTCCTTCTATCCCGACTTTCTCAAGGGTTTTTATTAAGAAAGGGTGCTGGATTTTGTCAAAGGCCTTTTCTGCATCGATTGACAGGATCATATGGTTCTTCTCTTTTTTTTTGTTAATGTGATGTATCACGTTGATCGATTTGCGAATATTGAACCAGCCCTGCATCCCAGGAATGAATCCCACTTGATCATGGTGAATAATTCTTTTTATATGCTGTTGAATTCGATTTGCTAGTATCTTATTAAGAATTTTTGCATCCATATTCATCAGGGATATTGGCCTGTAGTTCTCTTTTTTTACTGGGTCTCTGTCTGGTTTAGGAATCAAAGTAATACTGGCTTCATAGAATGAGTCTGGAAGTTTTCCTTCCCTTTCTATTTCTTGGAATAGCTTGAGAAGGATAGGTATTATCTCTGCTTTAAATGTCTGGTAGAACTCCCCTGGGAAGCCATCTGGTCCTGGACTCTTATTTGTTGGGAGATTTTTGATAACCGATTCAATTTCTTCGCTGGTTATGGGTCTGTTCAAGCTTTCTATTTCCTCCTGATTGAGTTTTGGAAGAGTGTGGGTGTTTAGAAATTTGTCCATTTCTTCCAGGTTGTCCAATTTGCTGGCATATAATTTTTCATAGTATTCCCTGATAATTGTTTGTATCTCTGAGGGATTGGTTGTAATCATTCCATTTTCATTCATGATTTTATCTATTTGGGTCATCTCCCTTTTCTTTTTGAGAAGCCTGGCTAGAGGTTTGTCAATTTTGTTTATTTTTTCAAAAAACCAACTCTTGGTTTCGTTGATCTGCTCTACAGTTTTTTTAGATTCTATATTGTTTATTTCTGCTCTGATCTTTATGATTTCTCTTCTTCTGCTGGGTTTAGGCTGCCTTTGCTGTTCTGCTTCTATTTCCTTTAGGTGTGCTGTTAGATTTTGTATTTGGGATTTTTCTTGTTTCTTGAGATAGGCCTGGATTGCAATGTATTTTCCTCTCAGGACTGCCTTCGCTGCGTCCCAAAGCGTTTGGATTGTTGTATTTTCATTTTCGTTTGTTTCCATATATGTTTTAATTTCTTCTCTAATTGCCTGGTTGACCCACTCATTCGTTAGTAGGGTGTTCTTTAACCTCCATGCTTTTGGAGGTTTTCCAGACTTTTTCCTGTGGTTGATTTCAAGCTTCATAGCATTGTGGTCTGAAAGTATGCATGGTATAATTTCAATTCTTGTAAACTTATGAAGGGCTGTTTTGTGACCCAGTATATGATCTATCTTGGAGAATGTTCCATGTGCACTCGAGAAGAAAGTATATTCTGTTGCTTTGGGATGCAGAGTTCTAAATATATCTGTCAAGTCCATCTGATCCAATGTATCATTCAGGGCCCTTGTTTCTGTATTGACTGTGTGTCTAGATGATCTATCCATTTCTGTAAGTGGGGTGTTAAAGTCCCCTGCAATGACCACATTCTTATCAATAAGGTTGCTTATGTTTATGAGTAATTGTTTTATATATCTGGGGGCTCGGGTATTTGGCACATAGACATTTATAATAGTTAGCTCTTCCTGGTGGATAGACCCTGTGATTATTATATAATGCCCTTCTTCATCTCTTGTTACAGCCTTTAATTTAAAGTCTAGTTTGTCTGATATAAGTATGGCTACTCCAGCTTTCTTTTGGCTTCCAGGAGCATGATAAATAGTTCTCCATCCCCTCACTCTCAATCTAAAGGTGTCCTCAGATCTAAAATGAGTCTCTTGTAGACAGCAAATAGATGGGTCTTGTTTTTTTATCCATTCTGATACCCTATGTCTTTTAGTTGGCGCATTTAATCCATTTACATTCAGTGTTATTATAGAAAGATACGGGTTTAGAGTCATTGTGATGTCTGTATGTTTTATGCTTGTAGTGATGTCTCTGGTACTTTGTCTCACAGGATCCCCCTTAGGATCTCTTGTAGGGCTGGTTTCGTGGTGACAAATTCCTTCAGTTTTTGTTTGTTTGGGAAGACCTTTATCTCTCCTTCTATTCTAAATGACAGACTTGCTGGATAAAGGATTCTCGGCTGCATATTTTTTCTGTTTAGCACACTGTAGATATCGTGCCAAGCCTTTCTGGCCTGCCAAGTTTCAAAGGAGAGATCAGTCACGAGTCTTATAGGTCTCCCTTTATATGTGAGGGCACGTTTATCCCTTGCTGCTTTCAGAATTTTCTCTTTATCCTTGTATTTTGCCAGTTTCACTATGATATGTCGTGCAGAAGATCGATTCAAGTTACGTCTGAAGGGAGTTCTCTGTGCCTCTTGGATTTCAATGCCTTTTTCCTTCCCCAGTTCAGGGAAGTTCTCAGCTATAATTTGTTCAAGTACCCCTTCAGCACCTTTCCCTCTCTCTTCCTCCTCTGGGATACCAATTATGCGTATATTATTTTTTTTTAGTGTATCACTTAGTTCTCTAATTTTCCCCTCATACTCCTGGATTTTTTTATCTCTCTTTCTTTCAGCTTCCTCTTTCTCCATAACTTTATCTTCTAGTTCACCTATTCTCTCCTCTGCCTCTTCAAGCCGAGCCATCGTGGTTTCCATTTTGTTTTGCATTTCGTTTAAAGAGTTTTTCAACTCCTCATGACTGTTCCTTAGTCCCTCGATCTTTGTGGCAAGAGATTCTCTGCTGTCCTGTATACTGTTTTCAAGCCCAGCAATTAATTTTATGACTATTATTCTAAATTCACTTTCTGTTATATTATTTAAATCCTTTTTGATCAGTTCATTAGCTGTTGTTATTTCCTGGAGATTCTTCTGAGGGGAATTCTTCCGTTTGGTCATTTTGGAGAGTCCCTGGCGTGGTGAGGACCTGCAGTGCACTTCCCCTGTGCTGTGGTGTATAACTGGAGTTAGTGGGCGGGGCCGCAGTCCGACCCGATGTCTGCCCCCAGCCCACTGCTGGGGCCACAGTCAGACTGGTGTGTGCCTTCTCTTCCCCTCTCCTAGGGGCGGGATTCACTGTGGGGTGGCGTGTCCCGTCTGGGCTACTTGCACACTGCCAGGCTTGTGTTGCTGGGGACCTGGCGTATTAGCTGGGGTGGGTAGGCAAGGTGCACGGGGGCTGGAGGGGCAGGCTTAGCTCGCTTCTCCTTAGGTGATCCACTTCAGGAGGAGCCCTGTGGCAGCGGGAGGGAGTCAGATCCACTGCCGGAGGTTTGGCTCCGCAGAAGCACAGAGTTGGGTGTTTGCGCGGAGCGAGCAAGTTCCCTGGCAGGAACTGGTTCCCTTTGGGATTTTGGCTGGGGGATGGGCGGGGGAGATGGCGCTGGTGAGCGCCTTTGTTCCCCGCCAAGCTGAGCTCTGCCGTCCGGGGGCTCAGCAGCTCTCCCTCCCTTTGTCCTCCAGCCTTCCCGCTTTCCGAGCAGAGCTGTTAACTTATGACCTCCCAGACGCTAAGTCGCGCTTGCTGTCGGAACACAGTCTGTCCGGCCCCTCCGCTTTTGCCAGCCAGACTCGGGGGCTCTGCTTGGCCGGCGAGCCGCCCCTCCGCCCTGGCTCCCTCCCGCCAGTCCGTGGAGCGCGCACCGCCTCGCCGCCCTTCCTACCCTCTTCCGTGGGCCTCTAGTCTGCGCTTGACTCCGGAGACTCCCTTCTGCTAATCCTCTGGCGGTTTTCTGGGTTCTTTAGGCAGGTGTAGGTGGAATGTAAGTGATCGGCAGGACGCGCTGTGAGCCCCGCGTCCTCCTACGCCACCATCATCCCCTGCTTCCCAAATCTCTTCTCTTTATACATCCATCTGGCTCCAATACTGATGCCCTTCCTTCTTCTTTATCTTATTCAACCTCCACATTATTGTCAGAAAGATTTGTAGATTTAGGAGATGTGCAGATTTCTCTTCTAGAAATCCTTCAAAGTCATTGTTTGCATCCCTTTCAAATGCATTAGCCTGAGACTTATGACCTATTATTTATTCTGGTTTCTCCCCCTTATTGTTCCCTGCTTTAAGGTTCACCAGCACTTATACTTTCCCATAACCTACCACATTAAATCTCCATCATTTTAACAATGCTATCACTGTAATAAATACATTGTTTGCTTACATAGAAGCTAATGCCCTTTCCCCTTCAAAATGTAACCCTACTGCAACCTTTTTTTTCCCTGAAAACATGATTTAATTTCCCAAGATGGCATAAGCTACTGATTTTTCTATTTGTAAATGACTATACATAATTTTTATACATTTTATGACATTTTTCCTATTAATAATATTACAAAAAGCCTTATTTTGTATTTGTTTCCCTATATCTAATATTCTGATCTACCAGTATAGTTCTGAAAATATTTGCTGTTATTGAACAGAAGAGCAGAAGTCAGAATCTTCCTAAGAAAAATCTCTGTAAGGCAAAGAAGAGCTGTAACAAAGAAATAAAAGGGGCTTGGATGAAAACAGAGCCAGTAATACATGAAAGCATTCTGAATTAAAAAAAATATTCAAAAATAATAAAAACATTGGCAATTTTCTAATCATTAACCAATGCAGAATCCAGAAAACTGGCACATTTTTTCAACTGAATCTTGCAATGCAGCTGGGTATACTGGGTACAATAAGAAAGTAGTGTGTGCATTTTTTTATCATTAATTTCGCTCTTTCCATACACCCTCTAATGTACCTCCTACTGAAGCAAATAAAACACTTTTTTTTTTTAATATGCCCCATAAAGGAAAACATCTCTTCTGATTAAGTTTACAGAATGAGGTAATCTCATTTAGCTAGGAGGTAGAGCAGCTATAAGTAGTTTGACTAGAGTGACACGCCCAGCACTTTCATTCTATCAGGTGACATTAAACTTGAAACATGAGTATGCATGTTATTGGGAACATAGATGAAGATACAATTCTGTTATTAACATGATAGTAAGAAATTCCTATTTCTATTGCTAATGTCTTTTCAAAAGTTAAGTGTTTGCAATTGTGATAATTTAATTATGGGTGTTTTGGCTTCCTTATACAAATCACGAATACTCTTTCAGAAAACAGGCCAACTCTATGGATGTGTGAATTCCCACACGTCCTAGAGTGCAATTAACTTTACTTCTAACCATGCTGTGGCACCTGCAGACAATGAAGAAATCTGTTACAAGAACTATTTCCATAGCATGAATATGCAAGCACCAGAATTAGTGTAATTCATTCAGCTGCAGATTATCTAGACTCCAGCCACAATACATTTTATTGCCATGTGTCAGTTCACTGACAGCTTCATAAATCCTGCTCAATAAACATTAAATGTTTACTTCCATTGTCTCAAAAATAGAGAAGCCTATGGAAAGTTTTCTAGGATAAAGCTGTGTAGTTTTGCATTCATACAACAACCAGAACAATTCTTATCTAAAGTTGGAGTTAGTATGTAGGGGCATATATTTTCAGTGTTTCACAGGTATTGTTATCTGGGGCAATAAACTTTGAGCTGGATATAAATGGCTCCCTCAGAAAGAAAAGTAGTAATATTTATTTTTTCACTAAAATTTGAATTTGAAGTCTGTATCGGAATACAATGGACATATTATTCTAGGTAAAGGAGATAAAAATAGATAAGTATTAACATATTTAATGTAAAGATTTGCTATTTATGGTTCAGTTTCAGGTCAGGATGTTAAAACTCTTTCCCCGAGAATTGCTATTTCATTTTCCTCCAGTAGATTGATTGAGTGAATATTTTAAAATAATATACTGTAAATAGATGTGAATGGATTTTCTGTTCATGAATATCTCAAAATCACATATAATCTAGTAGTCTTTTACATTAATTCCTTCTAACATGAGGAATGAATCTAAATAGTACTAACTACAGCTCTGAGGCGACAACACAAATACCCTAATCTCTCTTACAGATTTATTGTTCTTATTTATTAATTTATTTTCTTTTTTTTGCATGGCTTAGTATGCATGTAAGGGAACGTTTATTGAGGCCCTTTCTCTTTGTCTTCCTTCAGGTCTTGGTTGTGCTTTGCACAATGTCTCTGGGATTTCCTTTACCCAGCGCATAACCCTCTTTGTGAGAATATGCAGGATAATTTAAGTCTTACTTGTCTATTTGTATCTTAGGTAAAACCTTTAAATTACAAAACTGAGTAGGGCAGGAACTTACAGTCTTCCACTGGTTCCCCTGGTGCTTCCTCATCAACAACACTATTTCTCTGTCCTTTTTCCTAAACAAAGCAGCTCTCTCCAGAGTCACTTATTATCCTGCTTTTAGACGAGGGCATTCACCAGTCCCTAACTTGGAAGATACTATCGTGAAATGTGGGGCGTAGACTAGGGGAGATGAATGTGTCTCCTCTGTTTTATACTCAGGGATTAATCTCTTTTTTACCCTTTTTTGTACCACCTGGAACTATGAGGATTAGAAAGAAAACGTTTTGAGGTGTCCACTGAGATTATTAATGCTAGTGCTGCTGAAATGGCTCCTGTCTACAAGCCCCATGCGAAAATGATTGGACTCACAGATTTACAGTTTCTGAACTGATAATGTAAGGCAGTTAGCACAACTCAACTGAAGTTGTTAATCTAATGGATCCAGTGGTCATTTCTAGAAAACCAACGAACAGACTTGCAAGCTCCCACTCCAATCAGTAACTCACATTAATAGAGGTATTTTTTTTTTTCTTCAACGTTTTTTTATTTATTTGTGGGACAGAGAGAGACAGAGCATGAACGGGGGAGGGACAGAGAGAGAGGGAGACACAGAATCGGAAACAGGCTCCAGGCTCTGAGCCATCAGCCCAGAGCCTGACGCGGGGCTCGAACTCACGGACCGTGAGATCGTGACCTGGCTGAAGTCGGACGCTTAACCGACTGCGCCACCCAGGCGCCCCTAGAGGTATTTTTTTTTTAACGTTATTTATTTTTAAGACAGAGAGAGACAGAGCATGAACAGGTGAGGAGCAGAGAGAGAGGGAGACACAGAATCTGAAACAGGCTCCAGGCTCTGAGCTGTCAGCACAGAGCCCAACGCGGGGCTCGAACTCACTCACGGGACCGTGAGATCATGACCTGAGCCGAAGTCGGAGGCTTAACCGACCAAGCCACCCAGGTGCCCCTAATAGAGGTATTTTAAAACACTGGATTTAAGTGATGTCTTCACAGATAGGTGAATGACAAACAAATTTCTAGTTTAATGTTTGATATGAGTGTTTTAACCACGGTTGGTGAAAGTAAGGAGAACTCTGTTTTAGGGTTCTTTAAATGAAACTGATCAAAACTGGTTAACATAAACAAAAAAGAAAGTCATTACAAGAATATGAATAAACTCAGAGATGGCAGGGCAGCTTGATTCATTATGAAAATGTGTAGAATGAGGAAAGGGCAGGCTGACAAAAGAAAATTGAGGTACAGTTATCACAGTGAAGACAGACTGGAAATAGACAAAAAAATTGCTTCACAGGAAGCAAAAAAAAAAAAAAAATCACAAAAACTCTTCTATGGAAAATACAGTCCCAATGAAGTCTGTGCTCTAAAAGATGAGTCGATAAAAATAAAGTAAAACAGCATCAATAATTTTATGGATGGTTTTATGAAGATTCTGACATTCAGAAGAACACTACAGTCAAATTAGAGACTATAAATTTGAAAATAATCCTGGAGGGAGACATAAGAAAAAATATTAAAAATTCTAATGAAATTAAATTTTTTAATTAAGTTTTTAATTTTAATTCCAGTATAGTTAACATACAGTGTTATATTGGTTTCAGGTATACAATAGAGTGATTCAACAATTCTATACATTACTCAGTGCTCATCATGAAAAGTGTCCTCTTTAATCCCCATCACCCATTTCTGCCATCCCCCCACTCACCTCCTCTCTGGCAACCATCAGTTTGTTTTTGTTTTTCATGAAGGAATTAAAATGTTAAAATAAATAAATGAAAACACTAGAATAGTATGAAAGAACCCACCTGAAAAAGTAAAATAATTTACAAAGTATTTCTAAAATGAATCAAAACAATATTTAGGAAAAAAGACTGAAATGATCCAACAAATTTTTGAAAATCTGCATGGTAGGGGTACCTGGGTGGCTCAGTATGGTAAGCATTTGACTCTTGATTTAGGCTCAGGTCAAGATCTATGGTTCATGAGTTCAAGCCCCACCTCAGGCTCTGCGCTGACAGTTCGCAGGCTACTTAGGATTCTCTCTCCTTCTCTATCTGCCTCTCTCTCTCTCTCTCTAATTAATTAATTAATTACTTAATTAAAAACATCAGCATGGCAAAAATACTGTGGAGCAAACTTGGAATTTATTCGCAACAAAAGTATTACACTAGAGGGTAATTCTTAAATATAAAAATAAATAATATGTCATAAATGTAAACAACTCAAACACAAACAGGTCATATGAAGGGAGAATTCATGAGAAAAGAATGCCAAACAGCACATGAAAAGATATTTACTCTCACTAACAAACACATGGGAAATGAAACGAAAATGTGAAGAAATGTTTTGCTTATCAGATGGGAAAGAGGTAAATAATTGCATATAAGGCATGATGTTATAACATATGATCTTATAAATTGATGCACACATTTTAGAGGGCAATTTGAAAATATCTGTAAAAATTTTAAAAATGCATATGTGTCTTCACTAACCATTTCTGCTCCTAAAATTACATTTGCAAAATATATATAGTTTCAAAACTATATTGTTTATTGTTATTTTTATTATATCAGGAAAAGTTTAATTGTACAAACTGATTATTACATTATAATGTATCCATTTATTTGTGTATATACATATGAAACATTCAGAAATGTTACACGATTTTGCTGTTTCTGAGTTCAAGCCCCATGTTGGGCTCTGTGCAAACATCTCAGAGCCTGAAGCCTGCCTTGGATTCTGTGTATCTCTCTTTTCTGCCCCTCCTCCACTTCCACATGCTCTATCTCTCAAAAATAAATAAACATTAAAAAAAGAGTCTATCTTATGGTTTGCCTCTTTTTCCCCCCATGTTCATCTCTTTTGTTTCTTAAATTCCACATATGAGTGAAATCATATGACAAACCATTTATTTTCAAAATTTGTTCTTACTATCTTTGAAGTATACCTGTTTAAAATTAATTAAAAGAATAAATAAAATATAGCCTTATCTAGTGATTTGGTATTATGTCCCCCTAATATTATCTATTAGCTTATTTTACAAATGTATGATCTTTAAGCAACTACTATGTAAATATTAAAACTATCATTTTTAAACTCCATAATTTTCCTGAAACCTCATAGTTTTATAGTTCTATAAAGTGAATGGCAGATATATGGTTTTTCAGTTAAGTTTGTTCTTTAATCACACAACATAACCTCAAGCATAAAGCATAAATAATAAGTGTGAGTATATTTCAAATATACAATTTAAGAATAAAGTAACAGGGAGATGGATACGGATATCATGGAAATAGAGATGTGTGGCAATTTTCTTTTAGTTCAAGCTTTGAGTTTGTTAGCAGAGAGAAAAATCCATTAGCGAAGTATAAAGCATGATTCCCCCTCCTTCATTTGACAGATGAAGAAAGTGCTTATCAAGAATACACAGACATTCAATATTTCATTCCCAGTGCTTTCATATGTGGTACCTATTCCTTAATTAAACCAAGTATCTTTCTTAGCAAATCTTATTCTAAATTTCATAGAATTTCAAAACATCAATCAATGAAACACATTATTTACACTTGCCTCTAAGTCTCTGAGGAGGCCTGCAAAACAGAGTTTCAAAGTTGCTATGATCCAGGAAAGTAAGGATTTTTATAAAGTTACCTGTGAAATTATATGTGACACAAGAAAGGACATTCAGTAATGAATAGAAATCCTTATCCATTATTGTGTTTGGAAGATATATTGTAGCATTGCATACTTTCTACTACATGAATGTATAAATCCTCCTATTTTCATATTTCATGTACCTAATTTCAGGATACATAGCTACAGTGATAAATTTTGCAGATTATGTCTTCTAACTGGTTATATTTTAGAGTCATAGTTTGTGCCCTGTACACACTGTAGGAGATAGTGCACATTTCTTTTTGTGAACACTGATATTTTCTGATCCATATGATGTTTGAATTGCTAAAATAGTTTATTTTTAATTTGGAAATACTTGATATATATACAAAGAAGCTTGTATATTTTGATATATACAGAGAAACGAAACAAGGTTATATAAGAAATAAACCTGAACCTACAACCCAGTAACAACAACAACAAAAATACTCCTGTAGTGCAGCTGTGGGGCAATGCCTGGATTCCCCCTTCACTGTACAGGTACTTCCTTCCCCAGCTGATTGTTCACAGCCATGTCTCTCCCCAGCAATGCTTGGGGAAATGACTGGTTGATCTGAGGTGCAGAGATCCAATTTATATGCCTCGTTTCAGAACAAATCTGAATGTATTCAATGGAATTATTTGATACCCAACCTAGGTACATCTTATTTCTACATTGGTTACACACCTGACAATACATTAGTACAGTGGTTGACATTAAATAACCAAGATCTTTACTTTTAAAGATTTTTTTTTTAATTTACTCATATGTTTACCATTTCTGCTGTTCATTTGTTTTGGTAAATGCAAAGTTCCATCTGAAGTCATTTTTCTTTTATTAAAGAACTTTCAGTAACATTTCTTTCAATTCAGGTTGGCTGGTAATCTATTTTCTCAGCACTCTTTTTCCTCTACAAATTTTTATTTTGGTTTCATTTTATTATAACTTTATTGAAATTTAATTGAAGTATAACAAACTACACTTATTTAAGTTGCATGATTTGACAAGTTTTGAGATACCAATAGACATATGAAACTGTCTATTGATTCATCTCAATCAATATAATAAACATTTCCATCATCCTTCAAAAATTTCCTGTGCCTTCTTTCAATCCCTGCACTGTTCTGGGATAATCTCTGAATTAGTTATCTCTACAGGTTAATCTAAATTATCTCGAACTTGCTACATACAGAATTATATACAGGTACTGTTATTTGCTTGGCTTATTTTACTCAACATAATGATTTTTAGAATTATTCATACTGTTGAATATACCAGTAGTTTGTTCCTTTTTATTGCTGAATATTATTCTATTATATAGATATTCCACAGTTTTTAACCCATGCATCTGTTAATTAATCAATGATATTTGAGTTGTTTCAGTTTTTGGCTCTTACACATAATCAGCTGTGTGTGTGTGTGTGTGTGTGTGTGTGTGTGTGTGTGTGTGTTCATTTAGAGTTCTTAGTTGACAGGATTCCCTCCAGTGCTGTAAAGATGCCAAGCCAATACCTCCTGGCCTTTACTTTTTGAAGTTGAGAATTCAGCCATCATTCTTATTTTATTCCTGTGACTTTAGTATTTATACAGGTCAGTAGCTTTATGTGCAGCTTAGAATTTAGTCAAAGACTTATGGGAACTCCTAGTCAATTTCTGAAACTGCCCTTTCGTGTAGCTCCTTCTCCTCTAATTATTCTGTGTCACACAAGTCCAGGTGCCCCAGTCTCTTGGAATTTGTGGTTCTGTCTCCTAACTCAGTGAGAATACTGCACTTTATGCGGATCCTCTCTTTCTTCTGGTGCCTGGGAAACACCTCTGGGTGAAAAGCAGGAAAATCATAGGACTTATTTGTTGTTTCACTTTCCTCAGGGATTATAGCCCTACTGCCTATTATAACAATGTCCTTGTTTCATATATTCTGAACTTTCATTTTTTTATGAAGATAGGGCTAGTCTAAATCTCACGATAGAGTGGTGGAATCCGTCTCAGTAATTATAAATACATCCCTCACTGCTAGTAAGGTTGAATATATTTTCATGTAAAGTATTTGACATAAATATTTCATATAAAGTAGAGGATATTATGTATAGCATGGTGATTATAATTAATAATAATGTATTGAAAAGTTGCTAAAAGACTAGATCTGAAAAGTTCTCATCAAATTGTTTTTCTTGTTTTCTTTTGTATAATATCTGTCATTTCTATTTTCTTGGTTGTGTCTTATCTCATTAAATTTGTTTAGGGATATTTATACATTTGTATAAAAACCCTTTGCTTTTATGTATGTTACAAATACTTCTCACACTTTGAGTGTCTTTTTACTGTCATTGATTTTTTTCTTCCTTTTTTTCAAAATATAATGTCTGTTTCCAATACTCTTGCCCCATTTTCAAAGTATATTCAGTATCTTACTACTACTCACCAACAGCAATCCTACCATCTTGGTCCAAGCCATCTGCATTATTTTTTTTTAATGTGTATTTGTTTATTTTGAGAGGGAGAGAGAAAGGTAGAGAGGGAGAGAGAATCTCAAGCAGGTTCTGTGCTGTCAGCCCAGAGCCCCACTTGGGGCTTGGTCTCAGAAACTGTGAGATCATAACCTGAGCTGAGATCAAGAATTGGATGCCTAACTGACTGAGCCACACAGGCTCCCCAGCATCTCTACTATTTTAAAGCAACTTAACTGCTTTCACTGCTTCCATGTTCAACCTTTTATAGTTAGAAGTTCCATCTGTCTAGATTTGCTGGGGTCCATCTTGGTTGTTCATTATTAATCATTAAGTACTTTCTATGTTCACTCCTCAGATTGCCCCTATTTGGTTAATAAAGCACATAGTCACTCTACCTATGGATGATTTTGTTGTTACTATATAAATATATTGCTAATTTTGTGAGCTGGTCTTATGTTTTACACATCTGCTGTGTGTCTTACTGACTTTAATCATTTGTACATTCTTTGAGGTTTTCTATATAGGCAATTATAGCATTTGCAAACAGTGGAAGTTAAATTCCTCTAATTTTAATTCCTATCACTTTTATTTCATATGTATTAGTTCCCCTTGTCCCTTAGTCCACAATGGACCTAGGTGATTACTTACACATGCAGGGAGTTGCTTTACAAGAGAGAAAATTGGACTTTATATTTGGAACCCAAATATCTTCTACTCCTCAGTAAGCATGAGTGCCCTTTACACTGGAGCAGATACTATCTCTGTGTTAAATGCTGTTATAGGTAATCTTGCCTTGTGCTCTGGTGGGAAACACTATCTTTATTTTTCCAAGACTATTTTCTATACAAATATTCTTGAAAAGATAGTTTGGAACAAAGAGCAAAGACACTAATTTTGCCTGCAAGATTTGCTGAAACACAAGGGATTCATGGGAAACGGTCTCCTAATTCACACGTTCACCTTTTTGAATATTGGCATTTATCTAGAGGTTATCTATTCATTTTATACCTTACTGGTGTTTTATTTTATGGTGTTCTCTTATTTTTGTAACTTTTGTATGTAGGTTATGTAAGTGAGTTTATTTTAATTAGTAAAATTATCAGTCTGTGCCCTCCATTTTTAAGATATGTATCAATCTTGCTAACTTTTTACAGATCTAAGTCATCAATGTTTACATTATTGATGTATCTTGTTTTCTATTTATTGCTTTCTTCTCTTCAATATTTATTATTGGCTTATTGGGGTCTATCTTTAGATTATTCTATGGATGTTTTTCTACCATCTAACTTGCTTGTGTAACTCTATATTTTCAGTCTTATTATTGTCTAATATGTTCCATGAAACTACAGTTTCATCAATAAACAGTTTAGTCACATCCTCTTTGTTATAGTATGTTCTAATTTAAGACTGATTTGAGGGGCACCTGGGTGGCTTAGTTGGTTAAGCGCGTGACTTTGGTTCAGGTCATGATCTCATGGTTCACGAATTCAAGCCCCACGTTAGGCTCTGTGCTGACAGCTCAGAGCTTGGAGCCTGCCTCAGATTCAATGTCTCCCTGACTCTCTGCCCCTCCCCCACTCATCTCTCTCTCACTCTCTCTCTTTCTCAAAAATAAAACATTGAAAAAAATTTAAAAGACTGATTTGAAATTTTTAAGAATTTTTAAACACTTATTGCATCATCATGTTTCATCAGTATATTTGAAAATAATGTATATTTTTGATTGCTGTATAGGAATACTATATTTTTATTTAACTTAAGCTTTGTAATTGCATTTTTCATATTTCCCTTATGTTGGCTGTTTGTCTGACATATATTACTGAGTGGTGTAAATCTCTCACAGTGGTGGGTGGCTTGTCACTTCATAAGAGACCTAGATCAACGGCAGCTACATCATCAACCTGGCTCCATACCCTTGGGAACAAAACAGACATTACCTGGTCAGCTATGGCCACATCTTATGTGAAAAGCTAAGAGTGATACACATTCCCTGAATATCCAGCCATCTCCTTGAAATTTCCCCATGTTATATCAAACTTACAATATGACTGCACTAGTATCATTCTGTAAGTTATTCCCTTTAGCTATCAAACTATTCTGCTTATTACACACAGACCTCTTGAATTATCTCCCTGACCTACCCTTGTCCTTTGTCTATGGATGGATTAAGATGTGTGCCAGTTAATCAGTTGCATGGAGCACCAAACAAGAAAGAGTAGCCAACAATTCTGGGGCGAGGATGGAGGGCCTGAAACTTCAATGAAATTTTAACAGAGTAGAAGTTCTCTTAAAGGTCTTCCTGGGTGAGTACAACGTAGAGTTGGGGGGGAATCTTTGTAAGTGTGTGATTGCTGGTGACAGATCAAAGAGAGTGCTCTAATAGGAGTAGATACCTGTTCCATTTGATTTCAGGATTGATAGGTCCAGCTTCTCAAGGATTAGGTATGCTTTAGCAGATCTACCTTACAAGTTTTTGGCCTGGACTAAATTTCCCTGACAGCTGAGTAACTGAATTATTATCAGGATTCTCCTTTCTCATTCTGTTCTCACATAGGTCACAGACTTTTCTAATACTATATATGGAATGACCTGATAATATTAGCCTCTCTGTTAGCTTGCTACCTTAGTAAGACTCCACACTTTCTAGAATGCCCACTCCATGCACTTCTTCCTTTAAAAACTCAAAATTACCTCTGATTCTATGTCAAGTGGTAAGTATCATATTTGTGTGACTTTCATCCGCTGACCTATACCTCTGTGAACTATACCCATTCATGTTTATGTTTTTCCTTTACCTCAAATATGTTTCCCAACACTAAACCACTTCACCTTGTTTAAATTCAGTTTCAGAACCTACTCTGGGAAATTTTTCCTAAAGGAAAGTTATGTTATTTTTAACTTGGTTTTATAATTCAGAGTTGCCTTGGAATATTCTGCATTCTTTCAGTTGCCAGTTTATCACATGTAAGGAACATTTAAATCTAGAAATTGATTGGTACAGTCTGTAAATACTTGCATCTGAATTATGTAAACTCTGAAAACATATCAGAGTATGTTGATTGCAGTAAGATATTCCTTAATAGATTGTAGGAATGCTGACAAAAGCTCTAACCATTAGACAGTGATATTAGTCCCATACTTTCTTTTATTCTTTTATTTTTCTAAGTACCTTTTTTTTTTTATCTATCTACCTTTTTGTGATACAAAGAACAAAAACCCACTAATAGTATTAATCAAAACAGAGGAATTTGTGCCTTACCCTCTGGATTAGCTGCTAACACTGAGAGGAGAAGGGAGAAGAGGAGAGCCAATCAGGACTCTTCTGGGGGGAGATATGGGCACTTATGTACCACAAAACAAAGTCCTTTTCTCTGTCTGTCTTTCCATTTCACTGTCTCTCTCCTACTGTTGTCTGTCTCCTTCTGCTCTGTTCCCTATGGCTGATTTTTCTTTCCTTAGCTTTATTCCCTGCGAATAAAGGCAGGTTTTCTTCATATGGCAGTTAACATGGTTTAATTAAGGTCCTCATGTATTTGACATCCAAAGGATTCTAAAATGCGTAAGTCAAGAAAAGGGATAAAAATGGCACATTTTGGTTCATGCTTGTGAACCCTTCAGTTGAGTTGCTAAAGTTTTGTTAGTACATCCTTATTAGGATGCCATAAACTTCACTGTACCCATCGCATGTGTATGTGGAGTTTTGCAAAGTTAATGTTCCAGGAAAGTTGTGGGCTTTGATAACTGTAACAGAGTTGCCTCATAAATAATGACATTTAAACTTAATTTGCAAAGCTCTAATTAGCTCCATAACACAACTCACATTGTAGAGTTCAGCCAGAGTGGTTGAGATAAAAGAGAAATTCCTAATGTAGAATATGCTTATATTTCTTCCACTGACCCCCTCACCACCAATGTATCGAATTTAAGTATAGTAAGTACCTTTCTTTGGGAAAAAAAAAGTGACAATCTCATCATCATATTGAAATCCTACCTTGGCATTTGAGTATTGTAAGAAAGCTGTGAAATCATAGTTCTATTAAAAGGACATAATAATCACAAAAGAATATCTATTAAAGTCTTTGAAAATGTATTGTTATCTACATGTGTTCCTCTAGTGTTATATTTTGGTTTTACTTTTTCATTTTGATTGCAAGTCTGGTTGATAGGAAAGAAAATAACAGAGCTGTAACTGCATAGCTATAACTATAGTTCACTTTGAATGCCAGGGAGAAATTGTTTATTTCATATATCACCTGTGCAGCTTGATTTAACTATTCTACAAAACAGACATATGTTTTTAACATAAAAATCAGAACAAAAAACATGAAGTTTATATGCTTACAAGTTGGAGACACTTTTTTTGTGAATTTCCTTTCAGTTATTCCAAACATCATGTTGTCTATTGATGGACAAGCTGTTGTTCACTGGCATAAAATATATAAAACATATATGATGTGATACTGGTATAGTATGGAAGGTGTAGGATAAGTGTTTTCTCCAATTCTTTCCTTGTTATCTTGGCTTATGTGCAATCGATCCTCCCCCCTGCCCATACACACTCTCCCAGCCTGTACTGATACCGAGCTGTAAATCTTCCTGATACTTATTGCCAAAATTTTATTTTTCAAAGAGAAAATAGGCAGTTTCTTATTGGGAAATATTGCTGGATTTAAGTAGAAACAAAGTAAGAAAAATCATTTGTCGTTCTAAAGTAAATCACAATCTATAGTTTATATTTATGATGTATGTTGGTTTAAAATTTTTAATCTTACCCAAATAAGTGGAATATTGCTATGAGTGACCCAAATAAAATATAATTTTATGCTTCAATTCATTTAACTTAAAACAACAAATATATTTAACCACCAATTTGTTGAACCTACAGCGCAAAGGTGCAAAGATGTGTAAAAGATTGTTTATAATCATTCAAATGAATCAAATTGCCCTTAAAAAACATGCTGCAGCATTTACTAGAATTTACCACAAAAAGTAGTGAAGTGTAATTTTTTATCCTGTTTGTCCTTACTCTGTTCTGTAGAGACACAACCTCAGCTTCCCTTTCAGAAACATACACTAAAGAACTGTATCCAATGACTGGAAACTAAGGCATGAAGTGAAAACTTTCTTGTAATTCCTGGTAAATAGTATTTGTTCTTAATCATATCCTGTGGTCATAGGCCCTTAAATTTTATTTAGTATTTAGCCTACACAGTATTAACATTATCACCATTGTAGAGAGAGTAAATATTCTCAGCTATTCTAAATTTACTACCTATTTAAATTGTAAGATCTGTGTGCTCAATGCTAAGAACTTGAGTAAACCAAGATGGGGAAAGTAAATATAATTGCATTAACAAAATCCTTGATAAAAGGACAACAACTGGTAATCAACATATCTGGACAGGGATTAGAAATAAAGTAACCATTATTTGTCAAAATAGATAACTGAGTCATTATTAAGAGAGTAATGATATTTATGGGATACTTATGAATATGTAATATATTTCTTACAACAACTCTATATGCACTATTATAATTGCATCACAGAAGACAAAACTGATGAGTGGAGTGGTTGAGTAACTTTCTGTGCTTACATAAATAACAAATTACAAAAGAAACAAAGAAAGAAACAACAACTAAACTAACTTTGCTCTTAAGTCTGTATTATTTCCCCTATGTCATGCCAGATCCTTCAAAAAAGAAAGTCGAGGGAATCACAAATGTTAGACAGTAGTTAAAAACTACTCTAGAGTTTGTAAAATTTGAGAATGTAAAGGTGGCAAATAATCTTGTAATGCTCTAGTTATGATGTGAGAGAAAAATGAAATATTATTTTTTAAAGAATCAGAGCTCAACTGATAAAATTAAAGAATGAATTAAAAGATGCCTTGATATTTCAAGTTTTGATTATATAACCAAGCTTGTATTACCATGATAGAGAGAACTATCACTTAATTTAATGTTACTTAACACTTCTTTTGTTTCTTCTTCTATTCCAGGTACAGATGAGTAAAAATAATAAAAAGTGGGAATTAAAAAGGATTCTTAGGAAAATATTGGGAGACAATGTACTTGTTTCTCATCTTCCCAAATTCCTCAGAGTCTGACACATTGAAAATTGACAGTGACTTAAATATTAGGGTTAAAGTGTTTAGTTACTTATCATTAAGTAGAATACTACTCATCAATAAAAAGGGATATCTTCTTTTACATGTAACAGCATGGGTGAATCTCAAAAACATTATGCTAAGAAAAGAAGCAAGGGACATACTATTCATGTGAAATTGACTATTTTTTCTCTTCATACATATTAGTCTTTTAAGACATTTACTTCAAATTTCACTTCTTCTTAATTCCAAGAAATTTTCATAGATAATTTAATTTATAAGTCATAGATTATATTTTAATTCATGTATTGATTTTATTTGTATATATTTATTAAGTTACTGTGCTGTGTTTTAAGGACCAGTTTGAATAAGAAAAGTTCCCTGATCCCAAGATGTTCATAGTCTATTCACAGAGACAGATAAAATTAGAAATTACAGTGGAATAAAAATACAAGATGATTGACAACCTGTACATATATTGTCATACTAGAAATAAACTTAGAATACTGCGATTTTTTCAAGGAAAAACATAAAGATATGAGTGAAAGATTATAAGGACTTGTCAGTACAAATGAGAAAACTAAACTCATAAGATTTTGTAGGCTGTTAATCACCATAACTGGTATAGTATATAAAAATCATGAACGAACTTAATTTATGATAAGAACATATGTAGGAGGAATTATTACCATGTTAACAATTCCATCCAAAAAGTAAGAACAAAATAGATGTAGTTTACTGTGTATTCAATATAAAGTAATGAGATCAGTTTTCAGAATTCACTTAGAAAAGTAATATGACTATGGGAGATACTCTCCATTTTGAATCACTTCCAAAATTGTTTACGTTGTGATACAATTATGTCACTGCTATGTGCATTTCCATTTGGCCCTGCTTAGGCCAACTGTTTAAGGCACTGCTTTCAATTTCAAACAAACAGTGTGATCAGTAGAAAATGCCAAAGTGAATCAGTAGGAACCTTATTTTCTCTCTAACCATAATACTTCCTAAACTCATTTGGAAGACCTGTCTTATTTACTGTAGTTCCAGTTGACCTGTCCCATATTTTAGGTCTTTTTAGGCATTTACACATTCTTATTTTACATTTACCACTTTACGAAGCAATTTTGTAAAATCAAAACTATAGACATACATTATTTGGCACACCAAAATAAGATGAAATAGTATGAATTTCCTTTTATTTATTTCAGATACTACTAGGAAAGAATGACCTTAATGAATTTTAACTGCATTTTTCCAATGCTCACTCAAAAAAAAAAAACTGTCTATTTCATATTCTGTCAGCAAACCCTCTTGGCTCTCTCTCCAAAATTTATTACAAATATGACTGCTTCTCACCATTTGCACCTCTGCTATGCTCATTAAAGCCACCATTATCTCTCATCTGGACTGCTTAATGAGGCTTTCACTTGGTTTCTCATTTCCCATCTTGCCCTCCTATAGTCTGTTCTCCATAGAGCAGCCAATGTGATTCCTTTAAATTGTAAATCAAAGACTCTTATCCCTCTGCTTAAAATTATCTAATAGCTTCTCATCTCTCAGAGTAAAATTCAAAGATCCTAAATGATCTGCATCCCTGCTACCTCACTGGCACTATTTCTAACCACTGCCCCTTTTAGCTCACTCTGTTCTAGCCACACTGGCCTCCTTTATGCTTCCTGAACCTGCTAAACTTACTCCTAGTCAGGCCTTTCCTATGGGTCATGTGTCTCTTCTTTATAGAAAGCTTTCCTGCAATCATCCAGAGTGCACTCCTTAGCTTTAATCAAATCTTTGCTTTCATTTCATTTTCCAGATTATTTCTGTGCTTTTTTTTTATGTCATAACAGTTATCACAACCTAAAATGCTATATATTTGTTTATTCTTTTTGTCCTCTTTGTCTTCAACCATTGAGAATAAGATCCATGAGAATAAGACTTTTTGTTTTGTTTTGTTTTGTTTTGTTTTGTTTTGTTTTGTTTATAGCTGTAACTCGAACACCAAGAACAGAGACATCCAAAAATCAATTCATGAGTGAATGAATGAATGAATGAATGAATGAAATTATGTATGGATATAATTGTTCAGAAATAAGACCTATTTTAAGAATACTTCTATGTATTAGCATGTATTTAGTTTAGACCATGTTAGGTGCTCATAGTTTTCTCTAGCTGATAGTAAGTGACAAGTCTACCTGGTGTTAGGAAAGTGCCCTGTAGGAAAAGGATTGGGGACCAGAGAAGAAAGGATTTGACAATTGCTAGATTGTATGTTTTTGTAAAGGCTCCAAGAAAACAAGTCTTAATAGGATAATTCTATTCCATTATGAAGGAAAAGTTAAAATAAGCCTGGAAATTTTAAGTTAAACAAAAACATCACCTGATATTAATTATTCATCTATAGAAAATAGCTATTTAATTGGACTTTTATGAATTAAAAATAACTATTTCATTGGAGTTTTATGAGTTAAAAATAAGGTTTCCAATAAAAAGATAGGCATAGAAAGAGTTCTCTGGGAACAAATCACAATTAATATCAGAGATTCTAATTTCACATTCTAAGTTCTCCTTTATGCAAGTATGATGTTTGTTAAGTTACTGAAATTCTCTGAATTTCAGCTGAATCAACTATAAAACATGCAGTCATTACTATCTATTTTGTAGTCTTATAATAAATAAAATTTGTATATGATTCTGTTAATATACTGTGAACTGTTATATGAACCTTATTAGTTAATATTTTAATGGCATAAATGATCATGGTTTAATTCATTCACAATTTGCTATTAGTCAAAGAACCCAGGGTCTACTAGAATAACAGTGCAGAATTTGCTTTATTTATTTTTATCCAATCCTGGAGATTCTTGTATTAACAGTTATGTCTCAAGATCCCTTCTTTAGAAGATCATACAAAACTCACTGAAGTTCAGTCACAGGCACAAGTGATTTATTTTAACTTATGTTTTTTAAAAGGTGCCGGATTTATGTAACTCTAAATATTTTCTTTACTACTGGGGAAGCAGTTTGAAAGAGCAATGAATTACTTATCATAGACATCAAATTACTTTGTCAAAATTGTCTAAAATTTCCTACACTTACATAAATTTGTCCATTGCTAAGGTTAATACACCCCAGTGGTTTGTCACCATTCACAGAGCCAAAAGGAGTATTATTAGGAAAATTAGCACATCAAATTTTAAGTGATAGTTCATGGAGCATTTGTGGGTGCTTAGCCTTAAAGAATAGGAAAGAATAATAATTTGCTTATCTCCCTCTACATATTTAGAATAATTATGAGGCTATGATTGGCAAATCCTATATTTTCAAGTACAAACTATCATTCACATAGTACTTTTCTTTATAGTTTGTTTTATGGTTAGTATGATAAAATAAAGTTCTACTTGCTTTAAATGTGCTAAATTTTCTACCTACATGAAAATGGTGCTATCATTATTTTTAGTTTTATGCAAGTATTTGCTTTTTAAAAAATTTACACGTTTAATACTTTACAAATTCGTTGCCACAAATAATTATTTATTTAATACTGTTCATATTTTATAGTAAGCAATAAACTAAATTGTTTATGATAAGTTGCTTATGACAATTTATTGGAAGTTTATTATTTATTACTTATGGATATATAAAATATAGATTGCCAAAAATGTTGCTAGCTAGTTTATGTTAAAATTATGGACTGTCGTCATATTTTCTTCAATATGTTTAATTTGATTTTACTATAAAACTATATATTAAAAATAAAATAATGATAATATAGGGAAATGTGAGGTTTTTAAGAAAAATGAGACTTGGCATAATCTCAGTGCTTTGTTGAGTGTTCAGTGTATTAATATGATTAAAAAATTAAAAACTAAGAAAGAATGAACTTTTTTTTAAATTTCAAAAACGTACCTGTTTAAGCTTTTGTTATATTTATTTAAGATTTTGGAAATATTTCTTGTATTCTAAATCTCTGTGTACATTTTTTTTACTATGGTAACAATGTCCTGAGGTATTTTGAGACACAGACAAAATATATAATCTTGTTTTTCTAACTGCATTAATGTAAATTAAATTTCATTTTTAATGTCTACAAATTTCTTTTCTTGAAATGATCTGTGATTGCTTATAACTGAAGACAATCTGATGCATCCATAAATGACTGCCCTGTACTAAGGGCCTTGTTTAAGGACAACAATAACATCATGTTGACCATTTGTTAGTGTTTAGGGAGATACTTTGGAGGACAGCATATGCAAAGATGTTTGTTGAAGTCTATTCAGTTTATCTCTTTCCCTAAAATACTACAATCAGTTGCTTCTGGTTCTGTTTCTTTTTTAAGTTTCCTAAGTAGTATATGTTCATTTACTTTTAGAAATGGGTATATGTTTAGAAAAGGGTATTTTGGATTTCTAAATATGAATGAGACTTGTTAGGCAAATAATTATTTCTACAGATAGAAAAGAAGATAAGTTAATAAAATCAAGGTACGATGCACTGTTTTCATATATTTTTATATAAAAATATAACACATTATATTGCATTCTGATGAGTTCTACAATTATTAGGGGCATGTGGGTGGCTCAGTTGGTTGAGTGTCAGATTCTTGATTTTGGCTCAATTCATGATCCCAGGTTCGTGGTATTGAGCCCCACATCAGGCTCCATGCTGAGCATGGAACCTGCTTAAGATTTTCTCTTTCTCTCCCTCTGCCCCTATCCCCTGCTTACTTTCTGTCTTTCTTTCTCTATAAATACATACATACATACATACATACATACATACATACATACATACACAAATAATAAAATTATTAAATAATTTACTCTATGTGTGTTCTTTTTTAATTTAAAAAATTAAATATTTTAATTGAGATATAATTGACATATAACATTGAGGAAGATTAAGGTCTACAGCGTGTTGATTTGATACACTCTATGTCTTTTGATTGTAGAATTTTATTCATTTACATTGAAAGTAATTATTATTAGGTAAGAGCTTATTAATGCATATTGTTAATTATTTTCTGACTGTTTTGTAGTTCTTTTGCTCCTTTCTTACTGTATTCTTTTGTGAGTTGATATTTTTCTACAGTGGTATACTTGGTTTCCTCCTCTTTATCCTGTGTACCTACTGTAAGTTTTCACTTTATGGTTATCCCAAGGCTTAAATGCAACATCTTACAGATATAAAAGTCTGTTTTGTTGTTTATACCAACTGTTTATATCAACTTAAATTCAACTACCTACAAAAAAATCAACTTTTGATTCTTCCATCCCTCAACCATTTAAGTTTTTCATGTCATAGTTTACATATTTTTATATCATGTATTCATTAAATTATTACAACTATAAGCTATTTTTAGTACTCTGTTAATACCCACCATAGTACAGTATTGGAATATTTTGATTTTGACTTTTAACTTAGTCTTACTTGTATACTTTATATTGTCATATGTTTTCATGTTTCTAACCAGGGGCCTTTCATTTCAGCTTGAATAATTCTTTTCAGGAGTAATTTTAGGCAGATTTAGTGGTGATGAACTCCTTAGTTTTTGTTTGTTTGTTTCATCCCTTTGAGTTCACCATTCTTTTCTTTCCTGGCCTTCAAGGTTTCTACCGAGAAATCTACTGATGGAATTATGACAGTTCATTTGTTAGTGACAAGATTTTTTCTCTTACTGCTTTCAAGATTCTTTCTTTGTCTTTGAATTTTACAATTATAATTTGTCTTGGAGAAGATCTTTCTAAACTGAATTTATATGGGAACAAATGAACTCCATGAACTTGGATATCCATATGTCTTCATGTTTTGAGGATTTACCAACCACTATTTCATTAAATAATCTCTCCCCCCCCTTTTATCCATCTCTTTTCTTTCTAGAACTGTACCTTTTGTAGATTTTTTTTGGTACAAGCCCTGTAGGCTTTCTTTATTCCTTTTCATTCTTTTTTTTTTCTTTTTGTTTCTCTGACTGGATAATTCCAAATGACGTGCATTTGTGTGCATTAATGCTTTCTTCTGATTGGTCCAGTCTGCTATTAAACCTGTCTGTTGAAGTTTTCAGTACTGTCATTGTATTCTTCAGCTTCAAATTTTCTGTTTGGTTCTATTTTATGTTTTCTATCTCTTTGTTGAGCTTATTTTGCTTTTGTATTATTTTCTTGATTTCATTAAATTATTTCTCTGTGTTCTCTTGCAGATCTCTGAGCATCTTGAGAAAATTATTTTGAATTTTTTGTCAGTCAATTTATGTATATTCCTGTCTTTGGAATCAGTTACTGGAGGCTTATGGTGTTTCTTTGATGGTGTCCTGCTTCCTTCATTCTTCATGATCCCTATAGCCTTGTGTAGGTGCACATTTCACAAAGCAGTCACCTCTTTCAGACTGTATGTACTGACTTTGTAAGGAAATACATTCAACTCTTTGTGAAGGGACACTTCAGCCTTCTGTGACTCTAAGTGTAGAAGTGCAGGGCATTAATTGGGGTGGGGATGTGTGGTGATTCTGGGTCCAGAGAAACATGATATCTCATTGGCTCTGGTGGCTGGGGTCCATGACTTCAACAACTTCATGGGCCTTTGCAAGTGCTACAGGGTATCTTGTAGCCAGTGGAGTGCTTGCCAACAGCTAGTGTCCCTGTGGTCTCTGGTATGCTCACAGTAGGCTCTCACCCTTGCTGCTGGTCCTGACCCTTGCCACTTCATATGTGTCTGAAACTGGCCTCTATCACCACATACACATGAGCAGCCAGCCCTCACAGCTAAGTCTGTGCACACCACTGGCTCCAGCCATCACTACTTCCTGCCCTCGTCCCTAGCCTAGCCATTGGGCCTGGAGGTACTGCTGAGAACAGTATTCCTCACAGCTACTACAGACCCACTACCGTGCTTTCCAAGGGCCACACAGTTGTTGATGTTGTAGACTTCAGTGGCCTAAGACAGTGAGGCATCATTCCCTCTGCAGACCTGGAGCCACCGCAAGGGATCACAACATAACACTGCAGGGGAAGCTGGTGATGGGAGTTTGGCCAGCAGGGTGCAGGTGCACAACCTTATGGGCTAGCTGCAGTTAAAGACAACAGTGCAGGCCAATGAAAGGAGACAGGGCTGGAGCTAGGCCCATGAGCAGCTGCAGGGGTCTTGGTTGTTGTCATGCACTCCACGGCTGTAGAGTCTGGCCACTGGCATGCACAGCAATGAAGGCTGGTGGCAGGAGCTGGGCCAGCAGTGTGCAGGTGCATAGTTGTACTGGCTAGCTCCTAATCCATACACAGCGGTGGTAGTTAGCTGTGGGATCTAGATTGGTGTCTTGCATTTGTATAGCTACAGAGGCCAGGACTGGTTGTCATTATGGGGGATCCTAGATTATAACAGGAGGTAAGATGGAAGCTGTGGGGACACACTGAAGCAGCTGGTGCCTGTGAACACAAAAAACCTGGGGTGGGGGTGGACCTTGGTGGTAAAATATGCAGAGGGTCCACAGTGGCTGTGCTGGACACTGGTTTCTTAGGTAGCAAAAGCTGCTGGGGTTTCCTGGAGACCAGGTCATGGGGAACTGGAGTTTGTGTTGCTGCATGGCTGGTATTAGTAGACACGGCTCTTCTTCCTAGTTCCAAACCTCAGGTTTGCAAATTTGCGAATGGGGCAGAACTGAAGCAGGTCCTTTGTCAGTGCCCCAAAAGCTGTGAATGCTGGTTACTCCCCCTATCCTCCCTTTTCTGGTTAAAGGAACTCTTTTGAGCCAGGGAGTTTTCTCTTGACATTGCATAGTGCTGGCTGGGGGAATGATGTGCAGACAAAATGAGTTTGCTCTTCCTTCTCTTTTTGTGCAGCTATTCTTAGGGATTTTTGTTGTTGTTGTTGTTCTTGTTCCACTCTTTTGCTAAAATTTCTTAAGCGGACACCTGATCTCACCCAGAGCTCTTTTTGTTCACAGATAGCTGTCTGTGGGGGAATAGAGGCTAGAGTCTCCTATTCTGCCATTTTTAGTGACATTTCAAAAAATGGTGCGACTATTCATAAAGGAAACTGTATCTAAGGTTTTCCAATTGTTTGCATTTAATACAAAATATTTCTCATTTAGAGTACTATGTTTTATAATATTTTATAAACATTCGTCCTCAAACTTCAAATGTACTTAAGGAGAAACAAAATCTAACCTAATAAAAGAGCATATTTCTGTACTTTAGAATCTCTAAAATATATATTAAACTGGGTAAAGAGTGAAAAGTTTTCCTACTTCACAGCCATTATGAAATCTCATTGTTTGAATCCTAAATAGATAGCAGTCAGCCATTATGTAGCATATGGGATTGCTATAGAAGTCCATATGCTTTGTAACAGTTGGTGTTCAAATGAAAATGTGTGAAGTCAAATAAAAATGTGGTCCAGATGACGAAACCTAATTACCAGCAGCATCAAACTGCAGAATTTCTTTCAAACTACCTATGTCACTTTTTTCTGTTGTTTTATAGAAATTTCCGTGGTAAAATAACTTTCAACAAACTTGTAGATTACAATGATAACCATCTATTTTGAGAACATAAGATATAAGAATAAAATATAAGGTCAATTCTAGCTTTCATAAATAGATTAATAATGATGATTTCCTTCTCTAAAACCTACCCCAAAGCAAAGCAAGGTAGCAAGGTAAATAGAACAAGAAAAAGCCATAATCAATGAGACCAGGGATATTGATATTCCACAGCTCGCTCTCTCTCTCTCTCTCTCTCTCTCTCTCATGCAAACACACACACACATACACATCCATACACACGCACACACACACACACACACACACACACACATACATATGTGTGTGTATGTGTATCTGCACGTGTATGTGTGTGTCATTCAAGTATTCAGGAAGGTCCTTAAAAGGGATATTCCTGGATAAATACATAAAATAAGGCAAATAAAACATTGCTTTTAAAATGTTTTTAATATTTATTTATTTTTGAGAGAGAGAGAGAGAGAGAGACAGAGACAGAGACAGAGACAGAGCATTAGAATGGCAGGGGCAGAGAGAGAGGGAGACACAGAATCTGAAGCAGGCTCCAGGCTCTGAGCTGTCATCACAGAGCCCCATGCGGGGCTTGAACCCACGAACCGTGAGATCATGACCTGAGCCAAAGTCAGATGCTTAACCGACTGAGCCATCCAGGCACCCCACAAAACATTGCTTTTTGAAATAAGTGGCAGAATGTGAAATTAAAATCTAATAATCCCTCTATGGAAACATGAAAATGTATATGCAAGCTAGCTGGGCATATTTTTTGAGTCAGATTTGGTATTAATTATTCAGAACCTGGAAAAGCAGGGTTATGAAAGGAATCTTATAAACAAATAAAAAAATATTTGGAGGAAGCTTCTGACTAGAGAGAAGATGAGACATTCTGCATTGTGTATAGTTTTAGTGAATAGTAGTTTACTGACTGTAAAGACAAAAATTAAAAGAGCTCACACTAAATGGTAGGTTACAAGAAAAAACTTTTCATTTTGGAAGATATCTTTGTTCATGTTTTGACATGAATGTCCAGAAAATAATTTGTCTACAAAGCATTAATATTCTTGCAATAAAATAGAAATTAGCTAAGAATAAATATGCATCTATTACAAGATAAAAGGAAAGATTTAAAAAAAAAACTGATGGCATTTGGTGAGCTCTTTATAGATTTTGGATACTAGCCCTTTGTCCGATATGTCATTTGCAAATATCTTTTCCCATTCCATTGGTTGCCTTTTAGTTTTGTTGATTGTTTCCTTTGCTGTGCAGAAGCTTTTTATCTTCATAAGGTCCCAGTAGTTCATTTTTGCTTTTAATTCCCTTCCCTCTGGGGATGTGTAGCAACATGGATGGAACTGGAAAGTGTTATGCTAAGTGAAATAAGCCATACAGAGAAAGACAGATACCATATGGTTTCACTCTTATGTGGATCCTGAGAAACTAACAGAAACCCATGGGGGAGGGGAAGGAAAAAAAAAGAGGTTAGAGTGGGAGAGAGCCAAAGCATAAGAGACTCTTAAAACTGAGAACAAACTGAGGGTTGATCGGGGGTGGGAGGGTGGGGAGGGTGAGTGATGGGTATTGAGGAGGGCACCTTTTGGGATGAGCACTGGGTGTTGTATGGAAACCAATTTGACAATAAACTTCATATATTGAAAAAAAAATTAAAAAAAATAAAAAAAATAAAAAACACTAATGGCAGTTGAAAAACATAAGTAAATGTGGCACAGGGGAAATGAAAATTGTTGCTTAATATATTGCCATCAGTTAAAAAAATTTTGCTAACACAATCTCATTTATAAAATAAGGATGTAAAACAAAGATAAAATAGAACATGTAGACGTATGTGTTTGTGTGTGAGAGATTGTGAGATGGCAGAGTTGAATAACGGAAGCACAGTTGGAAACAGCACAAAGAAGAGAGACTGCTGAAACACAGTGATGCACTTGTAGGACAGTGTTGAAGGAAAAATAAAGGAAGAGAGCAAAGATTTTCAACTGCTCAAAATTAAAAGATAAAACCCTGCATGGTATCATCATCCATAATCTATTTACCTGAGTTGTATATAAACATTCCATTAACCCCGGCCTGCAAAAGTACACAATCTTACCGCTTTGTCTTGCTTACAGTCATTCATTACTTACCCATTTATTGGATATATTGTTGTTACTTCTTTTTTCTTTAAAGATATAGTAAATGGGGTGCCTGGGTGGCTTAGTTGGTTAAGCATCCAACTCTAGGTTTCAGCTCAAGTCAGGATCTCAAAGTTTCGTGAATTTGAGTCCCATATTGGGCTCCGTGCTGACAGTGTGGATAGTGCTTGGGATTCTCTGTCTCCTTCTCTCTCTTCTCCTCACCTACTCACACTGTCTCTGTCTCTCAAAATAATGAAACTTAAAAAAAATAAAGATATAGTAAATAAAGTTTTATAAAGTCACAAAACACATATATATTTATTTTTACCTAAATTTGTGTTTCTAACATTACCATAAAATTTTTAATAGGAAAAATTCAATAGAAAGGATATTTATTACTTAGAAAGTAATGAAAAACGAATACAAAACTGGTAAAAATTTGATATAAAAACAAAAATAATTTAGAAGAGATATTGAAGATGCACCAAAAGCAGCAAATGCCCTGAAAGAGAAAATTTACCAGAAGTTTATAAATTAATAAATTTAAATCTTGAGTTTTCAAATTTCTGAAGTTTAGGATAATTGATAATCAAACCATCAAAACATATACACATCATTTTAAGGAACACTCAAGTGAAAAAATCAGAGCAACTATTAAGTATAATAATATATGGGGAAAATTCTCCATACTAATATATATTTTTTCAAGGAGATAAAGTGTAATGAATATTAGACACAATTTATATTTCAGACTCTAGAATTTTATAATGGAGAGTAAACATTTTCATGCTCCCATAAAATATTCATAATATTGACAATTATTTAGACTAAAGAAAATCTTAATTATAAAAAATGTTTAAAATTAAAGATAATACTTTTTGGTCATAATGAGGTAAGAGTTGAAATTAATTTAAGAGGAACACTCCATAGAAATTGAAAAACCTAGCTCCCAGATGTTATAATGAAATTAACACACCTAAAAACACCACACACACTAAGTTTCAAGGTAAACTCAAAACTCAAATGGTAGAATATATAGGGAAAAAAGGGAGAAAACACTATAACTAGAACCTAATAGCTATAAAGGAAAATCCATAGCCTTGAATAAGTATATTGTTAAACAAGACAATTAGAATAAATATGTTAATTTTCCTCTAAAGGAATTTAAAAATGAATATAAAATAAATCTACAGAAGTAGAAGAAAGTATTAGCTGAAGTGAAAAAAAGAATAAAACAGTACAAAATGATGGATACATTAAGCTATTTTCTTAGTGGAGCAAGAATATAACCTCAAAACCAAGGGAAAAAGTTATGAAACCACAAGATAAATGTCAAAGTGGTCATATGTCAGAGAGGAACTTAAAGGAATGATAAAATAAGTTTTTAGGAAACTGTATGCAATTTAAGGAATCTGGATAAAATGAGTAATTTTAATATATAAATCAGCTAAGAGCTTCACAGAAGAAATAGTCATCAAAATAGACCAGGTCCCCAAATTTTTGTCATGCAATTCTATCATAACTTTAAGAAAGAGGAAACTAATATCATGTAACTAAGTGTGAAGAAGGGTATTTCCTAAGCATTGTAGAGCGATGTTCATGCCATGGACCTCTTTTGTAATTTGGATAGCTACTGAGATTTTATTTTTCTTAAATTTAAAATATATTTCATAAGATTATTAAAAGCAATTATGCTGAAATATAAATATATTACTTTGTAAAAATGTGATATAGAAGTTATATGTTGCTCAGTACATTACATTAATACCTCACATCTAATTCAGTAACCACTGTTGTTTTAATAGAGCTAACCATAATTTAAAATATGTATAATATGTATGATTTCATATGAAACTATGTGCAACATCTACTAGTGACCAAGTCAAGTTATAGTTAATACTCCTACCTATTACTGTCTACTGTCATAATGAAAGGAAATACTAAATTTCAGGTTAGTGGAAATATAGCTGTCATTTTTTTTTTCCAATCAAGTTTATGGGCTCTCTGATATCTTAATGTAAGGTTTTTTTTTTTACATCATAGAAATAAAATAAAAGTTTTCAATTTTTAAGATAGTAGCAGTAAGAGTTATACACAAAGACAATATAGAGGGTCTGTAAGATTATCCACTAATAAAATAGCAATAACAAATCTAAATAAGCATTATCTATCATAGTGCCTGTCATTAAGGACATACTGTACATACTGTATCGATATGGAAAAATTGCTGTGAGTTGCAGAACATGTGTGGAATACGTGTGTAAAATAATAATGCAAACACACATATTCATATATATGTGAATAATGCATATATACTTACATAGAAATATATTCATATAGATATATGGATAGCTCTGAAAGTAGACACACTGTGAGGGAAAATGAGAACCTGGTGACTGGGGCATTAAGAGACAAAGTGAGGCAGATTACTGTTTTCAGGAGTTTAATTGGTCAAATGTTGATTCGAATTGATAGCACCAAATTGAAGATGGTTAGGACTGCTTCACCCAGAAGAAGCTCAAGAGAAGTTTTTATATAAGCAAAGCAAGGAAAGTATCTGATTAGCTATAATGTAAGAAGTTGCTTTATTTGGGAGAACCTAGTTAGCTATTTGTGATTGGTCGTACTTAAATTTCTCGGTTTTCTTTTCTCAGTTTCAGGTGCATTGATTCTGGCTTAGGTTTTGGTTTCATGCATAGGGTACCAAAGCATTAGATCCTCCTCAGTCGACTGGCTTCTTTATTTAATTCCTTAAACAGGGAGGTGAGAGTAGACAAGACTTACATTCGTTGGGTACCTTTTTTACCTCTGTATTTGTAAAATGTCTAAATGTTACTACTTTAAAAGTAACAAACAAACAATGAAAAAGCAAGCAAAACATAAATGAAATCATACTAGCCATTCTTCACTTTAAAAAAGGAATTGTCCCAATTATTAGAAACTATTAAGCAAATAGTTTAGATATACTTTATACATACATTAAATATACATACTTTATATAGTTATATGTAAATTATATATAAAATATATATATATGTATATATTAAATATATACACTTCAGATAAACTTAATACTTTTAAAGTGCTTGAATACTTTCTTTCACTATGCTAAAACTTATGTAGATATAACATAGATATAATTCTCAAGCTAACTGATAATACTAGGGCATGTAGAATGGACATTTTTGAAAAGGATAAGTAGTCTAACATTTTTTAAGTTTCCATCAACTATGTATTTGACAGCCCAATGATAGCTGGGAGCGTGGCCTTGGCATATGTAAAATATCTCCACATGTCACTTTTCTTCAAGCCTACAGATTTCAGGCTAGTGACAGTATTAGGCAGCTGGGACTTGTTGATAGCTTTCTGACAAAAATAAAACACGGCAAAGTACATGTTTCTTCTGTGTCTGTTCTGTCCAAGTCCAGCGTGTCACACTGCACAGGAAAGATGCTGCTTGGCTTTGGGTTATGTTCATAATCATGAGTTTACAGGTGTCTGGAATATAGTATTACAGTGAAAAACCAATGGAAGTAATAGCACACACCTTGATTTTCTTCTGCTTAATGGTAGAAAATTAACTGCTCTAGCATGAGCCAAATTTCATTGAATGCCCTATTATTCCTTTTTCTTTAGCAGAAAAATATGCCAAAGGGTTCATTAGCATCCTTTACTACATTAAGCAGTAGACTAGTCCAACGGATACACTTTTAGATCCCAGCTGTGCACTACATAGGTGTGAACCACTTCAAAAATTACTGAAACTCTGTAAGCCTCAGTAATCTCCTGTCTAAAATAAGGATAATTATATGTACCTCATGTTGTGGTAATGAGAATTAAATGATATAATGTACATAATCTACTTAATAGAGTGGCTGACACATTATGAGCTTTCAACAAATGAACTATGTAGATAGAAGAATGTATTCTACCCTCAGACCAGCTGAGTTTAAATCCTTGCTTCACTACTTAACTAACTGTGTCACCATTGTTCAATTGGTTAACCTTTCACTTACTCAGTTTGCTTTTCTGTTACAGGCACAAAAAAAAGGATATACTTCCGGGGACTGTTGAAAAAATTAGAGATTACACACACACACGTGTGCACACACACACACACACAATGATTGAAGCAAGGTCTGCAACAGTAAGTGCTAACTAAATGCTATCGTTATACCTTAAAGTACAATATTAAATTCTCAATTCATGTTTCCATTCTGATGGGTATTTGATTCAAACTTTTGACCTATCAGTCCCACAACAAAGACTCAAATAAATTTAAGAAGTTTCCAATTATTGCCAAAATTTAAGCAGTTAAAATAGTTTTCTTTATTGCTAAAATTTAAGAACAAAGAAAATAAATTTAAGATTGAAGAATACTAGAGGCTTATAGAGATTACAAACATAGTACTTCAGAAAAAGTTAGTTGTTATTGCCAATATTATTTTTGCTATCATATAAAATATTTACCTGAGAAATCCAGTAAAGAAAATTCTTCCAACCTCAGGTTCACTAAAGAGAAGTTATATAGTATAATATCAATAACTGAGTGGTTTTCCATCACATAATTAATTAATGTGTATTTTTGTCAAACCCCAAAAAATATACTTAGGTTTCTTAATGTCGTTGCTATCATTCTTATCACGCAACAAATTTTGTATTATAATTATGTTAAAATTCCATATTGCACATAAATGAAATGCTTCATATTATTCATGTCTTCACTATAAAGGACAGTTATGTACTTTAAGACAGCCTAACTAAAGAAATAATCACTTTGCAAAGTTCCCAAAATAAGTGCTACAACTGAGTATGTTATGCTTCTTATAGATTATTTTTGTATTTTAAAATAACAGAAATGAAAACCTTATTTACAACAGAGTCCTCACCAATTGCATGGGGAGGTGTGCAGTTGGGATGGCCCTAAAGCGTTTTCCACGCTGAGAAAGGAGGCCAGGCCTCTTGGCAGCTCTCCCTCATGTTGACTAGCTACTAAATGTGGGCCTCCACAGATGAAGGGCATATAACCGTGAGCAAGGCTGCTCCCATTAGACAAGGACAATTCATAAGGACACCTGGAAGCTGAAAGAATGATATCTAGATCTTGAAGCATGATTCTGGAGGCACACGAACAGCATTCACATTGTGGAATTTATCTGTTCAGCATATGTACCCCAACTGTGATAGGCATAGTACCTAAAATGGTAGGCTGCCAAAGCAATTCTACAAGAGGTGGCATTAATTTTGATGTTGGGCAGCAAGTAATAAGAAAGCCATTAGAGGGTGCACAAAATCATGTCATTTTGTGTTCAAACACACAGCAAGATTTCATCCACTATAACTTACATAGCAGATGTTTGTGACTATCATTCTGAGGGGGAAGTTTGAAAATGGTAAAATAGGCAGTAGATGTTGTCTGTTATTTGGATGGATATTGGAATATATAGGACGGACTCAGGAAGGGACTTGCCAGTTTTTAAGCAGGAATAAAAGATAATGAAGACAATCTAGAATATGACGTTTTTACAGGATTGAAGAATCTAAGAAACTCTAGATCGTAAATCATAACAAATAGAATTCCAGGAAGACATCTATAGACAAAAATCCAGTAAAACTTTTTTTTTTCTTTAAATATGTATTTAATGTGTTGTTAGTTAACATATAGTGTAATATTGTTTTGGGGAGTAGACTTTAGTGATTCGTCATTTACCTATAACACCCAGTGCTCAACACGACAAGTACCCTCCTTTATATCCATCACTCATTTAGCGCATCCCCTGTGAACCTCCCTCCATCAATGCTCACTTTGTTCTCTATCATACAGAGTCTCTTATGGTTTGTTTCCCTTTCTCTTCTTTTCCCCTGTGCATGTGTCCATCTGTTTTGTTTCTTAAATTCCGCATATGAGTGAAATCTACGTTATTTGTCCTTTTCTGACTGACTTATTTCACTTAGCATAATACATTCTAATTCTATCCACATTCTTGCAAATGGCAAGATTTCAATCTTTTTAATGGCTGAGTAATATTCCATTGTATACCCCATCTTCTTTATCCATTCATCAGTCGATGGAAATTTGCATTCTTTCCATAGTCTGGCTGTTGTTGACACTGCTAATATAAACATTGTGGGAAATGCACCCCTTGTTTTAAAAACTTCTAATTAAAATAAATGTTTTAGTGCAAAATTCTGACTAAGAGTGTGTTAAGTGTTAGGAACAAATTGAACAACTTAATCAGAATCTATGAACTTTTTGAGAAAAAAAGCATTACCAATACTTTTGATTAAAAATGTAATTGTATTCGGGATAATGTTCTCTTACTCTACTTGAACAGGTGACAAGTTGCTAAACTATACTGTCCTTCAAGAGTGACCTAATCTCCAACCAATAATAGGTTATAGATAGGTAGCTAGCTTTTATTGCAGAATTTTGGTTATAGGAAAATATTGAAAACAAACTGGTTTAATAAAATATAGAATATGTTTAAATATTGAATGTTAGGAGGCAGTTGAAAAATAAGACACCTCTTGTAAGAAAGGGCCTGGGTGGCTTAGTCAGTTAAATGACCGATTCTTGATTTTGGCTCAGGTCATGATCTCACAGTTCATGAGTTCGAGCCCTGTGTTGGGCTCTGCACTGTGTCAGTGCAGAGGCTGCTTGGAAGTGTCTCTCCCTCTCTCTCTGCCGCTGCCCACATGCTCTCTCTCTCTCTCTCAAAATAAATAAATAAACTTATTTTTTTTAAAGAAAGGACATAAAAAGTCACCAAAATAAATTTTGCAATAAAAATATCAAGATGCTATTTGTTTACTAAAAATAATTCCTTGCTTTCTTCTTTAATATGTTCTTTAAAATACATTGGATAGCAAATTTTTAGGTAACATGAGCCTATAATCCGTGCTTTTAAATAAGTAAATAATAATAAGCTATCACACATTCAAAAATTACATTAGTACATTTATTACTTTAAAATCAATTTCACTTCACTCTTTTTAATCTATATATGTATATCATTAAACTGTGAGCCTGTAGTATATATTTTTTAAATTTTTTAAAATGTTTTTTATTTATTTTTGAGACAGAGAGAGACAGAGCATGAGCAGGGGAGGGGCAGAGAGAGAGGGAGACACAGAATCTGAAGCAGGCTCCAGGCTCCGAGCAGTCAGCACAGAGCCTGATGCGGGGCTCAAACTCAGGGACTGTGAGATCATGACCTGAGCCGAAGTCAGACACTTAACCGACGGAGCCACCCAGGCACCCCTAGCCTATAGCATATTTTATGTACTGTTCATCTGTAAGAACAGTGGTCTAAACCCAAAAAAAGATCACTTGATAAGTCAAACTTGAGTTAAAATTTCATTTTTAGTATTTTAATGAAGCCTACTTACCAAATCTTTCTTTTTTTTCACACCCTGTTACTCATGGGTTTGTAAAAGTAAGCTTTTAGACTGAGATGGGTTTTAATCCAAAAACTAGCAATAGTGCTACACAGACATTAGAATTTTATGCCACTAATTTTTTTTTTTTTTCTGCCAGGGATATGACTCATCCCCAAGTAGACATCAAATAGCTCAACCTAAAGAAAAATGTTGAAAAATCTTATGATGCCTGTGATTATTGCTCTGCCTTCCTTCTTTCACCTAGCTAATGGACAAGAGTAATTGTGCTAACAAACCTGGATCCCTTATGATAGACTAGTTGTCCAGCCTCATTTTAGTAAATGCAGGCACAAGTTGGGATTCTAGATGATGCAAAGTAAGCAGAAATCATGTATGCCACCTCATGAAGTCTATACATGATCTTCATACTCCTTTTCACTGTCTTCATGCAGATCAGCATGAAGGCACCTAGAAAGGCATGTTTCGAAATGCCTGAACTACAGAATAAAGGGAGCTGGGGGCTTAAATTATTACTTGGAGAGACATCACTGATCAGGAACACCAACTTTGGAGTGTTTTTAATGAGTAAAAAAAAATTATGATCTCTGAGTGATTATACCTTTTGAGGCTTGTTTGTTACAGTTGCCAGCTTGAACTAGACCATCACTAAATTTGGATGCATACAAATCCATGTGATAGATTTCTGTTCTTTGGTTTTATTCCCCTACTAATTGACACACAATTACAAATTAATAGCAATATCTGAAGCTGGCACTTAGATAACCATTAGAGTCTTTCATTAAGTTGAATTACCTTCAGAATTTTCTTGGTCAATCTATAACTACAAGGAGTTATCACTTTCTGTAAAGTGTTCTTTGATAGTGTGACTTTAGAGACAAGTTTTATTTTTTTTAAGTTTTATTTTCATTTATTTTGAGAGAGAGAGAGAGAGAATGGGAGGGCAGAGAGAGAGGAAGATAGATAATCCCAAACAGATTCGCACTGTCAGTGCAGAGCCCGATGTGGGGCTCAAGTTCATGAACCGCAAGATCACGACCTGAGATGAAATCAAGAGTCAGATGTTAAAGTTTATTTATTTATTTTAATAAGGGAGGGTGGATAGGGACAGATTGAGAGAGAGAGGGAGAGAGAGAGAGAGAGAGAGAGAGAGAGAGAGAGAGAGAGAGAGAGAGAATACCAAGCTGGCTCCACACTGTCAGCACAGAGCCCAATGCAGGGCTCAATTCCACAAACACGAGATCATGGCCTGAGCTGAAACCAAGAGTCAAATGCTTAATAGACTGAGCCACCCAGGCAGCCAAAAGTTGTAGAATTTTAAATGATTAAAAATGGATAAATGGGAGAGGTACATTTGCTCTTTTTCAGAATTTTATTACCCATATATTAGCTTATCAGTAGTTCTCACTTTTAATAAATAACTGAGGATTTGTTCTTCCCTTCCTGTTTTCTAACAAAACCTCAATGTTTTTAGGTAATCCTCCTCCCAAAATCAGGGCAGGTGATTCAGGGTGAATAGAGACCATACCCAGGAACAGAAAAATAGTTGCAAACAATATACATAATAATAACAATTCATTTTCTTTTATAAAAGCACTTAATGTGTGCCTGGTATACACCTTTTATAAAAACCTGAGTGTTGGTATTATTGTCACTAAACTAATTGTCTAAAGTGAGTTTCACAGCAAAGTTTTGAATTGTGGTAACTTAATTAGTGTGGACCCCAAAAAACTCCTGTTTGTGTGGTTCATATTAATCAAGATTTATCGTTTTAATATATAAGATTAAAAGGTGAAAATAAATATTTACTAATTTACTTCAGTAGCAATAAGAAATTATTAATATAAATGGAAATAAGATGTTTATGGAAAAAACTATATCTTCCAAAAAATTATTGAGAAAGTGGCAATATTTATAGTTTTTCAGATTTCTTTAACATTTGGCTTAAATAGAATGCCAGGATTCTCAAATTTGTTTCTGTGCTCAGTCTGTTGAAATATGTTCTTCTGTGTATGAAGAAAACTTGTGTACGAAGAAAACTTTTGTGTATGAAGAAAACTCAGATACATGCTTAAAAATGGGAGGCACATTTACTAGTTTTCAGATAATTGTCATACGCTTCTTGGATACTACACCAAAATTTGATAAGTGATATTTTCTTAAAAGTTAATTGCCATGTGGAATCTGAAACTATGAATGGTAATTTTATAATCTATTGCATTATAATTCATTGGTCTATCTTGCACTTTGAATTGATCTTTTAGCCATGTGTGATTTTGTCACATCATATTTTGTCAATTGGAAAATATTAGTTCTGGCAGTTAGGTAGATCTTTAAAAATCAATATACCTTAGGATATAACATCAAAAAATCATATTAACTGACAATACAACCAATTTTGTCAGTACAATTTTAACTACCCAGAAATTTTTTAATTTACGGTAGCTGTTTTTTTAAATTTTTTCCAGCTCAAGTTTACCATTTTCAACTAGTGCCATCATCATTTGTTTTCTTTCAAGTAACCATTCATTTGCCAAAAAATGATTGCATAATACCTAAGTCTGAATATCCATAATTTTCTTTTGTCAATATTTCTTTCCAGTAAAAATAATGTTTCATGAGAAAGGTAGCTAGTTCTTTTTCTAACTAAAGCAATCACAATAGTGCTTTTCCTCCAGACACTATGGCATTTTGGCATGCAGCAGAAGTGCTATATGTAAATTTCTCTTTACATCAAAGAGGACACTTAAATAAGTGTGTCCATTTTTGTATTAAAAAAAACCAAAAAACAAAAAACACCTAACTCCTGGGTTTTAGAAATTAAAATTCAGTATTTTCAGTTACTTTCTCTTGTAGGAAGACTTTGCTAAAATAATAAATCTAAGAATATATATTCAAAAACTAGGTGGGGGGCAACCGGATACCTCAGTCGGTTAAGCATCTGACTTTAGGTTGCGACTCAGGTCATGATCTCACTCTTCGTGAGTTAGAGCCCTGTGTCCTGCTCTGGGCTGACAACGCGGAGCCTGCTTGGGATTCTCTGTCTCCCCCTCTCTCTCTCTCCCTACCCCCTCTCTCAAAATAAATAAATAAATGAAAAACAAAACAAAACAAAACACTAGGTGGTGTTTCAAGGGAATAAAATAATGCAATTTGAAGTTACCTGTTGGTAGTCTTACCATACATAAAAATAGACTTTAAAGTACTTGAAGAATTAATTGACTATAATTAATTCCATTTAGGTGCTATAATTATGAGTTATTTCAGCCAAGATTTTGAAAGGGCATAGTATATGGTAAGATATTTTAGTCTCAGGGAAAGAAAATGAATCTTACTATGTTTTGCTTATTAGATAAATTTATTGAGGGAGAGGCAAGCAAAATAAACTTAAAGTGCAGTTGTAAATGTATATTACATTATGTCAAATTAGAAGATATATATGGAGAAAATGAAGACTACAGTTACATACAGCATATATAGTTATAATCACATACATTTGAGGTCTTTTAAGAGCTACAGGCATTCTTGTGTTGGGGATATTAAGATTGCCCCTTGGGCAATGATGAATTCCATACCAAACAAAATTACATAGAGTGGTTAATAAACATATGATTCTCATAGTGACTTTTTTCACCTTTACAATAAAATTATATTAAAATAGTATTGTATCAAAACACTCGCGAGTTAAGTGTTATAATTATAGTTATAATTAATGCCCTGGTGAAATTCCAATGTGGAACCCTCAATATCTTCCTGTTTTGCTTTAAATCTTATATATAAATTTTGTTCATCTTGCTTTAAGAATGTAAGTAATTTTTTAATGAATATAGTAGCAAGAAATTATAATCTAGTAAAGAAAGAAAATATTTAAAACTTCATATAATCATTTCAGTAGTTATCAAACTGATTGTAACTTCTTCCATATAGGATGTTGTAGGGAGCACTAGATCAGTGTCCCTAATGACCACTAATAAAGTGGGAAAATATTAAATAATACATTTAAAGCCATCAGCAACTTGTGGAAGACATACTAAAATTTCAGAGATGAAAGAGCAATTAATAGATGAAATAATAACAGTCTTATTTGTTTTTTGTTTTGTCCTGCTTTCTGGGAGCATTTGCCTTTTTTTTTTTTTTTTTTTTTTTTTTTTTTTTCATGGACTGAAGGGTAGGTAGCCAAGAAAGAATTTGCTGCTGGGGAAAACAAAAACTTTAAAGCTGTTAGGTGTACAACACTAAATGTACAGAACTATTTTTCTTTAAAATTTTTTTAACATTTATTCATTTTTGAGAGACAGAAACAGACTGTGAGTGGGGGAGGGGCCGAGAGAGGGAGACAGAATCTGAAGCAGGCTCCAGGCTCTGAGCTGCCAGCACAGAGCCCCATATGGCGCTTGAACTCATGGACCACAGGATCATGACTTGAGCTGAAGTCTCAGGACACAACTGACTGAGCCACCCAGATGCCTCCAGAACTATTTTAGAGTGGCAAAAATAAAAGTTTGAAGGTCTCAAGTGCACAAGTAATTGTTTCAAACAATACCTTTGCTGAATTCTGAGGCTATGCAGGAAGGTGAAAAGTTAGATCCAAAGCTTCTTTGCTGGGCAAAATTGATTTTAAAAAATGATGCATTTTAACAGTGAAGTGAGAAGGTTTAAAGTGTTAAGAAATTAAAAATATCTGGAGTGTTATATACTCAGTGAATTTAAAAGTAAATTGTACATATTACAAAATGAAATTCATTAGTTGGAAGAAAGATTAATAGAAATATCCTAATTAAAACAGAGAGGAATAACAAGAATGGGAAAAACAAAAAATCAAAATGGAATAGAGTATTGTGTGTCACATATTCGAAAGGTCATCAATATAGATGTAATTAGAAAATGATCTGAGATGGAAAGATGAAAATGCAGAAAACAACAGAAGGGGTTAATGTTAAGGTAAATTTGCATATTATGGAAAAATCAATGATCATATTGTCTTATAGTGTTTAAATATATGTAGAAGTAAAAATATATGATAAAGATAAGACTAAATAAGAGATAAGTAAATGTAATTAAAACTGATAAAAGAAAAAATAGGAAAACTGAATAGTCAGACATTTTGTAATAAATTGAACATTAATGTATTTATTAAAAGACTTCCCAGAGAGAAATTTCAATGGCTTATCAGTGACTTTTTCCAAATATGTAAGTTAGAAATAATAGTGAACTTTTACAAAATCCTCTACATAATAGAAAAAGAGCAACTGTTTCTCAACAATTTTTGACGCCACATAATTTCAGCGACAAAACCTATCATGTAAAAGGAAATTATATAATGGGAGAATCACAGGCAAATCTCTTTCATGCATATTTATGCAAAAATATTAAATAAAATATTAGAGAGTTTAATTTGGTAATATATAAAAAGCCAATATTTTAACAGTTAGGTGAGGTTTGTTATGTGTATTGAAGATTAAATTGACATTCAAGTAGTCAACCAACATAATTTATCATGTTAATAAAGGAAAACATAAAATCTTTTCCACGGATTCAAGGAAGCCATTTGATAATATTTCAGTACACTTCTGATAATTTTTCTCAAATTGTGAATGCTTTCTCAGTCTATAAAGAATACACATATGTGCCCACACAGACAAAACTTTAGCAATGTTATTTAATGATAAAATAGCAAGTGATTTCCTTAAAGTTCTGAAATGAGAAAGTCTTCTTTTATCATCAATTATTTTTAACATTGAAATAAAACTCTTTCTTAAAAGTGAGATAGGCAATAGAACACTTGTTTAAAAGTGAAGTAGGCAATAGAAATAAATAAAAGGCAGGACAGATTAAAGTTGTCATTGATAGATGGCATGATTATTTACATAAAGACCCAGAATAATCTACAGATGTTTTACTAGAATCAGTGAATTAATTTATCATGGTCACTGAGTACAGAATAAACACAAAAATGAATTTTATTATACAACAAACATAACATACACATACAGTTTACAATAGTATAAAAAATCTATTGTCTAGGAATACATATGAAAACTATCTCTAAAAAGTTTATTCTGAAAATTATGATTTTATTAAGAAAAATTAAGTATAGTGTACAAATAAATGAATAAAGGAATATATTTATGGATTGGAAGACTGAATGTTAAGATATTATTTCCCCATAAATAGTCCATATACTCCAGTCTCATTTGAAATTTCAGAAGTTTGTTATGCAGAAATTGACAAGCTCATTGTATGATTGGTATGGAAATTTCTTTTTAATAAATGGCATAATGTGAGAAAAAATAGTTATATGCCATCTTCTTGAAATGAGACATTAAAGAGAAATATAAAAATATTTAAGAAAAAAAATATGTAGAAATTGAGTAATTTATTTGTTACAGTTTTCTCTCAGAGATGTAAACTGCCTTTTGGCTTACCATTGTGTGACTCATAACCAGTAAAAGTGCCTCATGTAAATAAAGTTCATTAGACTTATGTTTCCATTGAAAAATAAAAATTGAAATGTAAGGGCATATTTAATTGAAATAAATTTCATTTGAACAATATTTTGAAACTGTTTAATAGTATGGTATAACTTTAAAAAATCTGAGACATGATATAGTCAGGGCACTGGTGTTGGAAGAACAAAAATTTTCCACAAGAAAAACTGTTTCAATGATATAAAGTAAGCCCAAATAATTTGAGGGCTTAGAATTTACTCCCTGACAATTTTGATGAAGGTACCACATGTTATATTTTTCTTTTCCTTAAATCAGTCACTCTTCTTTTCTTACAATATTTTCAACTCAACATCTGCATTAACAAGATATGAGTATTTCCATGTATCACATGGACAATACCTTTGTAGCACCCCAAAACAGATCCACATAAATACAGTCAACTTATCTTTGATAAAGAAGCAAAGTTAATAGAATGGAGCAGTCTTTTCAACAAATGGTGCTAGAATTACTAGACATCAAAATGCAATACTGTAAAGCAGAACTTTCAGCCTTGTATAATTTAATTTAAAATAAATCTCACAAACCTAATATATAAATATAAAATATAAAATTATGAACTTCTAGAAGATAATATTGGAGAATATCTAGATGGCCTAGGGTTTCATGATGACTTTTTTAGATACAACACCAACAGCATGATCTATGCAAAAATAATTAATAATCTAGACTGTATTAAAATGAAAAATTTTAGGGGCGCCTGGGTGGCTCAGTCGGTTAAGCGGCCGACTTCGGCTCAGGTCATGATCTCACGGTCCGTGAGTTCGAGCCCTGCGTCGGGCTCTGTGCTGACAGCTCAGAGCCTGGAGCCTGTTTCAGATTCTGTGTCTCCCTCTCTCTGACCCTCCCCCATTCATGATCTGTCTCTCTCTGTCTCAAAAATAAATAAACGTTAAAAAAAATTAAAAAAAAAATAAAATGAAAAATTTTAATTTTTCTGAGATGACACTATCAAGGAAATGAAAAAAGCCACAGATGGATAAAATATTTACAAGACACATGTTATAAAGTACTGTTATCCAAATATTCCAATAACTCTTAATTTTCAAACATCATAGAAAAACAGCTGGATTAAAAAATGGGCCAATGACTTTAGCAGACATCTTACTGAAGAAGATATACAGGCGATCATATGAAATGATGCTTCATATCATATGTCATCAGATAAATGCAGTTTGAACAATAATGAGATGACACTGCACACTTACTAGAATGGTCACAATGCATAATACCAGTAACATCAAATACTATTAAGGATGTGGAGTCACAGGAACTTTTGTGCATTGCTTGTGGGAATGCAAAATGGTATAGCCTCTTTGAAAGACAGTTCGGTGTTTTCTTACAAAACTAAACATAAGAGACTGATAAAAACTGAGAACAAACTGAGGGTTGATGGGGTGTGGGAGGGAGGGGAGGGTGGGTGATGGGTATTGAGGAGGGCACCTTTTGGGATGAGCACTGGGTGTTGTATGGAAACCAATTTGACAATAAATTTCATATATTAAAAAACAAAAAAAAACACACAAAAAAAACTAAACATATGCTTATCATACAATACAGTAGTCGTGCTCTTTGGTATTTCCCTAAAGGAGTTGAAACTTATGTCTACATAAAAACCTGTACACAGATGTATATAGCTGCTTTATTTGTAATTACATAAGCTTGGATGCAACAAAATAATCTTCAGGGGGTGAATAGATAAATATACTATGATACATCCAGACAGTGGAACATTGTTTAGTGCTAAAAAATGAGCTATCAAGCTGTGAAAATACATACAGAGAACCTAAATACATATTACTAAGTGAAAAAGCCAAGTGGAAAAGGCTACATTTTGTATGGTACAAGCTATATGACATTCTGGTAAAGGCACAACTGTGGAGAAAGTAAAAAGATCAATTTTTACCAGGGGTTAAGAGGGAGGAGGGATGAATAGACTAAGTATAGAGGATTTTAAGGCAGTAAAAGCATTCAGTATGATACTATAATTTGGGATACATATCATTATACTTTGGCCTAACCTATAGTATAACGTATTAAGAGTGAGACATAATGCAACTAAGGATTTAATTAATAATGATATTTCAGTGTAAGTTCATCTATGGTAACAAGTGCATATCTATGGTTGAGGATAATGGCGATGGGGGAGGTAATGCAAGTGTGGGAGCAGAGAATATATGGGAATTCCTCTGTCTTCCATACCATTTTTTTTATGAACCTAAAACTACTCTAAAAACAAAATATACTAAAATTTTTTTTAAAAATCAACCCTACAGTAAATCTGCCTTTCTTGGTTATTTATTTAATTATAATTGTTTATAAATAAAGAGGTTACATATCATTTAAAATATAAGAACATGAGTAAACATTTTAAAAATAGGTATATCAATAAACACTTTAAAAGTATTAAAATAGTCAAGAAATACAAATGACATACTACTGTGATATTTTAACTTAATTTCAAAAATAAATTTGACATGGTAATGCAAATGTTTGTAAAGGATTGAGGATTAATAAATACATATTAAGAATATATAGATATACAGCCTTTCTTTCATTTTCTTACACTTGGACACATAGTTGACATGGACAGAAACTTACTTCTTCTAATCATGTAAAATTCTTAAATATGTATCTCTCTCTATATATATAAAGGTATAATACCTACTTACCTAATATATGAACCATAATAACATATTATATGTGTTTATTGCCTATGTATAAAATTCTACAAAATTATTAACATTAATTATCTTCCTTATTTCAATATTTTATCTTTTCCTCGGCTCTTTGACATGCTCTCTTTCCTATATATCGCCCATTATTTTTATGTTCTCTAGATCGGGTGAGTTTCCCATGCTTTTGGTTTTGAAAAATCCTTTGTATTCAAACTGTTGTCTCTGTCAATTGTCAATACCTTGTTTTCAAAGTCAAAAATTAATATTCAAAGATTTTGTCATCTGTACTGTTTAGTGACGTCCTTTCATGAGGCACACAGTTTTGGAATTCCCTACACACAATAAGGAGGTGAGGACTTTAAGTCAGGAAACACAGGGAAGAAAAGTAGCTTAATTCCCATCAATAGTGCATGATGCTTGCTTTTTCTCCACATCCTCCCCAACACCTGTTATTTCTTGTCTTTTCAATTTTAGTAATTCTGATAGTTGTAAGATGATATCTCATTGTTTTGATTTTCATTGAGTATGTTGAGCATTTTTTCATGTGTCTGTTGGACAGACAAATGTATGTCTTTGGAAAAATATCTATTCAGAGTCTCTGACCAGTTTTTAAGCAGATTATTTGTTTTTGGGTGTTGAGTTGCATCAGTTCTTTATATATTTTGGATAATAACTCTTTATTGGATATATCATTTGCAAACTTCTTTGCCGATTCAGTAGGTTGCCTTTTTGTTTTGTTGATGATTTCCTTTGATATGCAAAAGCTTTTTATTTTGATATAGTCCCAATAGTATATTTCTGCTTTTGTTTCCCTGGCTTTAGAGGACATCAAGAAAAATGTTGCTATGGCCCAAGTCAGAGAAATCACTGCCTAGATTCTCTTCTAGGATTTTAATGGCTCAGATCTCACATTAGGTCTTTAATCCATTTTGAGTTTATTTTTGTGTACATTATAAGGTGGTCCATTTGTAACTGTCCTGTTCTCCCAGAACCATTTATTGAAGAGACTCTTTCCCCATTATATATTCTTGCCTCTTTTGTCCTAGGTTAATTGACTATATAAGTGTGGGTTTATTTCTGAGTGCTCTATTCTGTTCCATTCATTTATGTGTCTGTTTTTGTGCCAGCCCATACTGTTATTTTGTATTGAAGTATAATTAACATACAGTGTTACATTAGTTTCCAGTGTACATTATAATGAATCAGTAATTCTAGGGCCTGAACCTGGCTGGCTCAGTCTGTAGACCATGTGATTCTTGATCTCAAGGTTGGGAGTTGAAGCCCCATATTGAACATTGAGCTTACTTTAAATAACAAAACAAAGTAATGATTCAGTAATTCTGTACATTACTCAGTGCTCATCATGATAAATGTACTTTTAATCTTCTTTATCTAATTCACCCATCCACCCAACACACCTCCCCTTTGGCAACACTAGTCTGTTCTCTTTATTTGTCTATTTTATGTTTGTCTCTTTTTTCTTTGTTATTTTTCTTAAATTCCACATATGAGTGTAATCTTAAGGTATTTGTCTTTCCCTGATTTATTTCACTTAACATTATACTTCCTTTGTCCATCTGTGTTGCTGCAAATGGCAAAATCTTACTTTTTTTATGACTAATATCCCATTGTGTGTGTGTGTGCGTGTGTATACATATATATATATATATATATATATATATATATATATCACATTCTTTTTATCCATTAATCTATGGATGGACACTTGAATTGCGATTGTAAATTGTATTATATTTATTGTATTTATCATATTTTTATTATAAATTTATGTACTGTATTTATATACAATTGTATTGTATTGTATTGCTTGGCTATTGTAAATAATGCTGCAGCAAACATCGAGGTGCATATATCTTTTCAAATTAGGGCTTTATAGTATAAATTGAAATCTGGATTTGTGATTCCTTTAGGTTTGTTCTTCTTTCTCGAGATTGCTTTGGTTATTTGGTGTCTTTTGTGGTTCTATACAAGTTTTAGTATTATTTGTTCTAATTCTGTGAAAAATGTTTGCATTTTGATAGGGATTGCATTGAATCAGTAGATTGTAAATTGGTATAGTATGGAAAACAGTATAGACGGTCCTCAAAATATGAAATATGGAAATCCATATGACCAAGTAATTCCAATACTGGGTATTTACCCCCCAAAATGAAAAAAAGTAATTCAAATGATATGTGGACCCCTATGTTTATTGCACCATTATTCACAATAGCCAAGATATGGAAACAACTTAAGTGCTCGTTGATAGATGAATGGATAAAAAAGATGTGGTGTGTATATATATATATATATATATATATATATATATATATATACACGATGGGTTATTATTTAGAATAAATAGAATGTCTTTCCATTTGTGACAACATGGGTATAATGTAAATGAAATAATCCAGACTATTAAAGACAGATACCATATGATTTCACTTATATGTGGAATATAAAAGACAAATGAAGAAACAAACAAAAAGCAGAATTAGAGCTATAAATACAGAGAACAAACTGATGGTTCCTGGAGGGATTAGGGGTGGAGGGATGGGCAAAGTGAGTAAAGGGAAGTGGGAGATACAGGCTTCCAGTTATGGAATGAATAAGTCATAGGAATAAAAGACATAGCAGTAATAGTGTTGTATGGTGACAGATGGTAGCTACACTTGTGGAGAGCATAGCAGAATGTATGGAGATATTGAATCACTGTATGTATACCTGAAACAAATGTAACATTGTGTGTCAACTATATTCAAATAAAAAAATTAAAGTAGCTTAACTCTTCAAAATATTGGCTATCCTACTGGTTACAACAAAATCTAAGTTGTAGTTGTAATTTTGCCAGTAATTTAGACTGGGGTTTTCAATATATGATACAAAATACTTTTATAATTATATAATTTTTATAAAGAAATTTATAAAAAAATTTTAAAAATTCTATCAATTTTTCCTGGTCCTAGGAGTTAAAAGGTACTGGAACACCTGGATAATAATTTAAAGAAACAAGTAGACTCATATTTCATGTGCAGTGTAGACAAAAAGAAATATATTTATTAGAAAACAAATTACAGGGGCGCCTGGGTGGCTCAGTCGGTTAAGTGTCCGACTTCGGCTCAGGTCATGATCTCGCGGTCCATGAGTTCAAGCCCTGCGTCGGGCTCTGTGCTGACAGCTCAGAGCCTGGAGCCTGTTTCAGATTCTGTGTCTCCCTCTCTCTCTGACCCTCCCCCGTTCATGCTCTGTCTCAAAAATAAATAAACGTTAAAAAAAAATTTTTAAAAAAAAGAAAACAAATTACATTTATAACTTAATAGAAAAGAGAGAATACAATTAGTTGTGATGGTAAAGCCTTTGAAGACTCCAAATCTAGAAACCATTAAATTAAATATTAATAAGTTGGCCTATTGTTTTAAAAATAAAACTGTAAGGGGAACCATATATACAGTTAGAGACAACATATATATATTATATTCATACATATATATTTATATATGTAATTTTTTTCCAAGAGCCAAGCCTATGAAGAAAGATAAATTATTTTACTGATGATGGTAAAGTATTTAGTATTACTTTGTTATTAACATTTATGAAATGTTTCTGCTCTACAAAGCTTTATTTTAAATGGGTTGTATATATTAATTTATTTAATCTTTTATAGAGAAGAAAAGTATCACAAAGGGGCTAATTTTTATTTCCAAAATCTTACAATATCATTTGGAGCTTGATAGAAGTAAATTCAAGATTGGATTTTTCTTTGATATCTTTAAAGTATAATATGTGTGTGTGTTTATACATATATATGTATAAGATATATTTACATATATATCATATATGTATAATTATATACATACATATATGATTGTAAAAACCCTTACCTAATGCACTGATTTAAAAAAATATAAGGCATAAAAAAGCATTCACAAGAACAGTGTGAATAACTGAATCATTACAGTAAGATAAATATAACTTAGAAAATAATGTTGACATCTTCCATTTAATCAGCACATTTCAAAAAGTCAGTATTTATTATACCAACAAAGATATGACCTGAAAGGAAACCTTTGTGGATTATGTTCAGGATTATAAAATGGAGCAACCCTTTAGAAGACAATTGATAATACATAAAAAAAATGTTTTTAAATGTATATTATTTTCTCTAGAAAAGACTACATCTACAAACACTCTCTAGTGAAAGAGGCAGATAATGTAAAGTTCTTTGAAGTTGGTTAGAGATGAATTCAAGACTGGATAAACGAGTTTATTTTTGATAAAGGAGATAAAGTTGTTTCTTTGAGCTCAGAGGAAAAAGAAAATAATGAGTAGGTATAGGTACTGACAATGATAAACTGAGACATAAACCTAAGACATCTTCCTTTTGAGGAGACCTTTTCTCTTTTACTTTTTAGAAATTAAGAATGGCCTGAAAATTTTGCACTGAAAATCATGTCATCTACATTTAACATTTGTATGTATGTGTGTATTCATGTGTTTTTGTGTATGTTTTGCAACATTCCAGATACAAACTATGAAAAAATACACAGATATGTCAGTAGTGCATTACCTAATAGGCATTCCTTTTGCAGTACCTCTTGTACCCAATGTCACTGAACCAAGATAAGAAAACTCCTATGATGATGACTCCTTAGGCCTACTGTCTGCAGGGATGATTCTTCTGTACTCTGCCGGAATGAAGGGATAGAGTCAAAGGCATTCATCTCTGCTGCCCTCTTGGATAAAAAGAAGAGACTAATATTCAGTATGATATTCATCTTCACCCATGAAGGTTCTGTAAGAACACTTGCCAGCAGTGAGGAATGGCATCCTCTATATTAACTATCTTATATAAAGCATTACTTCAGGGCCATAGTAATCATCAGTAAGTGATGATCAAAGTCTTCCAAGTGTAGTGAGGTACAACCCATTAGATAAATTTTATGGAAGAACTGCTGCTGGTTCTCTCTTCTGTAAAATAATTAATCATATAGCTCTTTCATTTTGTAACTATTTTAATTTGAGGTTCAACAAGTATGCAACAATAGCTGGATATTGTATATACAGACAATTCCACATCTCTGTTATTTGGGAACTTAATGTTATATAGAAATTTTTATTGTTGTTAGTCTACTTTTTTTGTCCCTTAAGGTTGTTAAGGAAATTCTAACAGAGTTTGCAATTCATTTGCCACATTAATGACTTTAAATTCTTTCCAAGACACCTATGAAAATATAAATATAACTACAGAATATAACATCTTAACAGTATTTTTGGTTCTCTTTTCTATTGCTGAATTTCACCTCAGAGTCATGGAGTGATGAATTACCAAATGACTAGAGGAAATAATTAGTTGAGGGGCATAGATCTTTGCAAGTACACCATTTTTCACTTTCTCCTCAGACACTCAACTCCTTTATTCTTAACTCGCCAATCAAATATCAGTTATATACATTATATTATCAGATCACACACTTGACCCTTATTCTCCTTGCCTTGAGACTGTATGTTAAGATCCCCTCTCCTTTAAACCTACTCAGATCATCCCCTGATCTCCTAGATCACAGCTTCAACCATGGCCATTTTTCTTTTTCCACTCCCCTGACTTTGCTTTACCTAGGCGTATATAATTTGTCATGTCCTATATTGTTCCACGGGAAAAAACAAAGTTATATTTCCTATATAAGAATTAATTTCTAGGGGCGCCTGGGTGGCTCAGTCAGTTAAGTGTCCGACTTCAGCTCAGGTCATGATCTCGCAGTCTGTGAGTTTGAGCCCCGCATCAGGCTCTGTGCTGACAGCTCAGAGCCTGGAGCCTGCTTTGGATTCTGTGTCTCCCTGTCTCTCTGCCCCTCCCCTGCTCATGCTCTGTCTCTCTTTGTCTCAAAAATAAATAAAAACATTTAAAAAAATAAAAAAATAATGACTTTTTATATGTAGTTATCTACTGAATCTACACAATCCAGTATATAGTATTACAATGATTATGTTTGAATTTCTTCAGATCAGTTCTTACTTTATTAAGTTTCCTCACACACAGAGATATCTTACAAAAATGTATAATAAACTTCAGAGTCTAGAAATACAATCATCTTCATAATTTGGTAAAATAAGAACATTCCACAGGTACAAACATATATAAGATAATAGATGAGTAATGTAATATGTGAGCATAATATTAATTGCTGCTGTTGAGTCATTGTAACTCAGCTATGTTTAAATGACAGTGCTATGATAATAGAAATCAAACAACTGTTTGTTTATCTTTAGGAATTTATACAAATAATTAGAAACCATTATCTCATTTTCTTTTTGCTTGGTGTTTTTACCTATTTCTTGCATTTAATTAGTTTTATTCTTTAGACAGCTTTTGTTTATTCATACCATATCATGTAAATGTATATGTCTACTGCTGTCTGAGTAGTTTCACATGATCATGCTACAACCGATTAGCCTTGCCTTAATCGTTGTAATTCACTCCTGCCCCCACGTTTATTATAATCTAGCATTCAGATACCTGCTTTCTAATTTAGAGTGAGCCAGTGTTTATTTCCTGAAAATTTCATTACCAATCACTTTCCCTTTTTTTTAATAGTGTTCTTACTCTGATAAGTCTCTTTTTAAGTTTTCAAGTGGGTACTCATTGATTTTAAATGTTCAAAGTATGTGCAGGTTATTCTATGTTAAAATAACTTGTAGCTATAGCTTTATGCTATATTGTGTATTTGTTTCTGTTTAAGATTTCAGGAAGAATTGTGTATGAGTTCTTGTAGCACAGGGCCTGCCTATCTGTATTGCTGAATCTGAAAGTCTACTACTGCCTTTTGATAATGATTAATAACAATTAAAAACAAGGACATCATTATCAATTTAGAGAATACAACCTTTATAAACATTGAATAACATCAGTATACTGTTGGTTTACAAACTCCAGAACATATAAAATGTAGTGATAAATCCAAAGGTGAGTGAACAATAAATTAGGATTCATAATATTATACTAAGAAAATATATCAAATGAAAATAAGGGATTCATTTATTATCAGAATTCCAATAAACCTGGAAGCCCTCAAGATTTCTCCATAGTGCTTTGTAGAAATAAATGCTTAATCTCTTCGTTTTGATTGAGCAATTGCATTCCTCATAAATGCCTTATAATCTTTTGATAACTGTCCTCATATAAAGGATGATTTCACTAATCACACATTTCATCATTTGAATTGCTCCTTATTTGCATCGTATAGCTGACTTTTCATGACCATATATTTATATTTAGTTATCTCTCATAAACACCAGTCCATGATTAAGGGATTTTTCACAATTAATAAACAAATATATCAAAATAGAAAATATTTATTAATATCAAACAGACTCTGAAAGAGAGACTCTGAAGAGACATATTTAAAGTCTTCTTTCCAGCATTAACTAGGCTTATTTTCATATTTTACCCCCTTGGCCATACACAAAGTTCTCTGCTCATGTACAGTTGTTTTAATTATCTGACTTTCTAGGCTTACCAACTGGAAAATATGGAGAAAATACAGGAAATTTTAGAACAAAATGTTTCAACTGATCCTAGCATATACACCAACAACATTTAGATCTACTGCTCTGAAACTTAAGCAGATCTGTGTCCAACAACAGCTCTGAGATACACTTTATCATTCCATCCAGTGGGTTGTAACAGACATGTGTCTAGGACACTTTGCCTATCGTTTGTTCCTTCTAAACTCTTCTGTTTCTTCTTCCTAAACTGCATGAGAAAAGGTGGTTGCTCTCTTCTGCTTTTGGTCTTATATGGCAGTGTTAGCGTTCTACTGTAATAACAAATTAACAAATCTAGTGGCTTAATAAAAAAACATTCACTTATCATCTCATAGTTCCATAAGTCTGAAGTCCAGCATGGGTCTCAGTAAGGTAAAATCAAGGTGTAGGCAGGGCTATTTTTCTTAACTAGAGGCTTTGGGGATGAACTCAATTTCAGACACACTCAGATTGTTAGCAGAATCGGCTCTGCGGTTGGAGGATTGAGGTCCCTGTTTCCTTACTAGACGGCTGAGGATCACTCCTATCTAGCTCCTGAGGCTTCTTTCTGCTTTTGCATCTAGGGGCTTATAAAGGCATGTTGATTCTTCTCCTGCCAGGAATTGCTCTGACTTTACCTTCTGCGCATTTTACTGACTTCCCTCTTCTGCTGTATTTCTGTTTAAAAGGTCATGTAACTAGATTTGGTCCACCTGGATAATCCAGTATAATCTTCCTATTATAAGGTCTGTAACCTTAATGACATCCGCAAAGTCTCTGTTGCCATGTAATGTTACATTTTCACAAATGCCAGGGATTAAGTCATAGACATCTTTCAGAGGGATCATTCTTCCTTTCACAATTATATAAGGTCTCAGCATACATTCCAACTTCCCTCTGTAATGTAGGGAAAGAAAAACATACAATATTGGTAACATTTCTTCCAAGCAGCATAGTGGGTCTGTAAAAAAATTCAGTGTAAGTTACATTGGATGATGAATTATCAGAATATTTTCTCTAAAATGAATTAAGATTTCAGAATATTTTTCTTTTTATAATTTTAGTCATGAGAACAAAGTATATATTTTAATTACATTCCTCAATAGCTGGATTATATTCTCTGATTAAATGATATTTTCCACAAAAATCCTTATATTCACATTATTTGCTGGAAAGTATTTTTATATTTATTGAAAATCTTCAAATTGATTAATTATATGGAACAAGTTTTAATTTAAAAAAAATTTTAACGTTTATTTATTTTTGAGATAGAGACAGAGCATGAATGGGGGAGGGTCAGAGAGAGGGAGACACAGAATCCGAAACAGGCTCCAGGCTCTGAGCTGTCAGCACAGAGCCCGACGCGGGGCTCGAACTCATGGACCGAGAGATCATGACCTGAGCTGAAGTCGGCCACCCAACCGACTGAGCCACCCAGGCGCCCCAGAACAAGTTTTAATTTAAACAGAAACGTAAAATCACAAAAAATTTTAGCATCATTTATTTTGAAAATTCTAATCATATGTATTTTATTCATATTCTATAACTGAAAAGGCTGAAAAACTATAGGTTATATTATTGAAAGTTATATGGTGTAAGATATCTAATATATTGTTTTGATTTATAAGGAACAGGGAATGATTACCCAATACATGTTATTTATCTTATTCTTTTTTTATAATTTAAAATTGTGGAAGTGTATTACTTTATGGGGATTATTATTTTAATATTTAGAAATTTTTCTATGAAGAATATGCTTAAGAAAAAGAAGTTAGAAATGCATTATGTAGCATCAAATATAGTTTTTACTCTCTGTGTATACATACAAACAGACAAAACCACTCTTTTTATTCCTTGTATATCTGCACCAGGCCCAATATACACTTACTCCTTCCTCAAAGACAAACACCCCATTACTAAAATATACAATGAAGAAATTCAGTTCACTTCTGAAGGAATTCAGAAATTCAGTTCAGTTCAACTGTTTTTATCCATAGTTGACATTATCATGTATTTATAAAATCCAAGTTGGGTTAACAGCAGTTACTACTGAGATCCCAGGTATACACCAACATACACACACACACACACACACACACACACACACACACACACAGGAAATCAGAAGTATCAGTTTTCAATCCAGATTCCAATGCATGGAAATTTTGCTGTTCATGTTGTTTATTATGTTTGTTTTCTCAGTTAGTTGAGGAGAAAACAGTTTGTATGACATAAAAAAAATTGTGAGGCAAAAATACAGAGGAGGAGGATGGAGAAGGTAGGATATATTATACATTCAGTTAGACCTTGTGGACTGTGTATGAGTCACTATCGTTAAGCAGTGAGAAGTGCAAATATGCTAAGATCTTTCCTAGGTGGTATGAGATATGGAGCATGAGCAGAAAATGGATTTCTGATGCTACCTTGCTTAGTGTATTTATATTTCCTGTATGTCAAGTAGACTATAATAAAATTATTTACACCTATGTCATGATCAAAAATTGCTGAAGGGGCGCCTGGGTGGCTCAGTTGGTTGGGCGTCCAACTTCAGCTCAGGTCATGATCTCACGGTTTGTAGGTTCGAGCCCCGCATCAGGCTCTGTGCTGACAGCTCAGAGCCTGGAGCCTGCTTTGGATTCTGTGTCTCCCTCTCTCTCTGCCCCTCCCCTGTTAGCACTTAGTATCTCTCTGTCTCTCAAAAATGAATAAAAACATTATTTTTTTTCAAATTGCTGAATTTACTAGTGTGTATATATATATATATATATATATATATATATATGAAAGTATATCATTAATTCTTCAATTTTTTCTTAATCTAAATTCTTATTTTCTACCACTACTATTTGGAAGTGTTTCTCTGTCTCATTCTATAATTCCATGTGTATGTAATTTCTATAAGCTTATCATTCAAGCTCTTATACCACCTATTTTGGAAAATTGGAAAATAGGACTAAAGATTCCACCTGACTGGTAAGATAGATTAATCTGTAGCTCTTTTAGGTGGCCTCAGTAATTTCTTTTTCAGATTTGTTCTTCAGTTGGCTTGCATTAATCACTTTGCTCAGCTGGGCTAGAAAGCCCTTGAAGACTTCATTTGCCCGCTTGGCACTGTGGTGCTCCTCTTTTCAGTAGCCTCTACTGTATTCTACTTGAAGCAGAGCAGCAGGATTTCCTAGAGAGAAAGTGGAAGCTCTCAGGTCTTAGTATCTACATCTGTACCACTCACAGTCTAAAATCTACCGCATTTCACATTTTATGAACTGTAGGATTGCACTGGAAATAAGAAAGTATAGGGGCTCCTGGGTGTCTCAGTTGGTTGAGCGGCTGATTTCAGCTCAGGTCATGATCTCACAGCTCATGAGTTCAAGCCCAGTGTCAGGCTCTGTGCTGACAGCTCGGAGCCTGGAGCCTGCTTCAGATTCTATCTCTCTCTCGCTCTCTCGCTCTCTCTCTCTCTGCCCCTAACCCACTCGCATTCTGTCTCGTCTCTCTCAAAAATGAATAAACATTAAAAAAAAGAAAGAAAATATAGACCAGTGATTGAGAGTGCTGGTACTGGAATCATACGAATGTTAAGTTTGTGCCCTGGCTTTGTTATTACTGGCTGGGTGATCTCCCAACAATTTATTTAAAATCTCTAAGACTCATTTCCTCTCTTATAAAATGAGATTTAAAATCATTGATGTTAAAAGGAATTTGGATTCCTTCATCAATAATGGTTTTTGGTAAATATATACTTACATATTTTTTTTAAAAGCCCTAAAATTAACCAACATCATCAACAGCAATTGTCTTAGTGAATTAACATTTTTGTAAATCAGTTGGTCTGAGCTGAATGATGTGATTACCTGTATGTTCCGTTCCTCTTTAAAAAGATGAGAACCGGGGCGCCTGGGTGGCTCAGTCGGTTAAGCGTCCGACTTCGGCTCAGGTCATGATCTCACGGTTCATGGGTTCGAGCCCCGCGTCAGGCTCTGTGCTGACAGCTCAGAGCCTGGAGCCTGTTTCAGATTCTGTGTCTCCTTCTCTCTGTGACCCTCCCCCATTCATGCTCTGTCTCTCTCTGTCTCAAAAATAAATAAACATTAAAAAAAAAATTAAAAAAAAAAAAAAAGATGAGAACCATAGTCACTTCTTTGCAGTCCCATCATCTAATGTTACTTAAAATAATGAAATGATCAGGGATAACTAATTATTACCATAACCCATAAGACTTTAAGTAATTAATAATCAGCTCTGTTGTTTTATCCTGTATGACTAAGTTGAAAAATAATATAACATAGCATTCTTTTAATTTTCTGGATGTTTTTGCTATTGCTTAATTTTGAGTCGGAAAATCAGCACTTGAGACACACACAGAACTGTGTTCTACTTCGGTTATGTGGGTGAACATGGCCATGTCTCATATATATGTTGCATAAAGAAATCGACATTTAATGTTGTGCTGGTGGTATTCTATACATTTATCCTTAAATCTTTCAGAATACATTTTCCAAGTATTTGTAACCCTGGTATAATGATCAAAATTATTAATCAGAACATGGATTTTAGTAATTTTATTTAATCACTTGTACACATTCACATTTTGTAAATTTCCTCAATAATACACTTGTTAACAATTTTTGTTTTCCCAGTGCTGGTTCCAGTTCAGACCATGTATATTTATTTGCTATCTTTCTTTAGTCTCCTTTGACCTGTATGTGTTCATTAGCCTTTTTTTTTAGCTTTCATGAACTTGACATTTAACAAAAAAAATTACAGACCAGTTATTCTGTAGAACATCCCTCATTTTAGTTTTAATTCATGCTTGCTAATGATTTCATTCAAATATGCATTTTTGAGAGCAATATCACATAAGTGATGCTGTGTCCTCGATGACTGATAAGGGGGCACTTTCTGTCAGCTTGTTCTGTTACTGCTGATGTTAACTTTGATGATTTGCCTAAGGTGATAACAACTAGGTTAATCCACTGTAAAATTGCTAGTTCCTCTTATAAAAAAAAAAAGTAATTAGAGGGGAATTACTTGGAGAGTATGTAAATATCTTGCTCCTCATCAAACTTTTACCCATGAGGTTAGCTCCCACTCATGATTTTGTCTCATTTAATTATTATGATAGATGCCAAATGGTGTTATTTTTAACTCTATCATTCCTTTCATATATCAGTACTTGTGTAAATTATATTCAGCTGGACTAGGACAGCTCGGTGCTTATCTCCAGGGCTACCTGGAAGTATGGAACTGATTCTTGACCAGCGAAGGGTGAGAGTGCTAAGATTTATAATATGCTGTTTAAAGTTCAAAACTTTTCTGGTGTCACCAGGCGGGTTTGGGTTTCAGTCCCCTGGTGTACCAGTTACACAGGGTGGCTTGGCTGTGTGACTAGAAGGGCATGAAAGATCCCACTGGGAACATTTTGGAAGCTCTTCTAAAACCAAGATAGCTCACACAAATGTAGTAGTTCATATTCCAGAAATGAAGTACATTATGTATGAATAGGAATAATTCTGGAGACTATGCCTGAAGTTCTCTCAGGCTATTAATGCTTGTCAGCATATTCTTTCTATATCCTTTGACTTTATTAGGGCTTTTGGGAATATGCTCTCTGAAGTTTCTAAGTCTTCAGTTATCAAGTCATGTGAAATCATTATAGCACTTTCTAGTAAGGAAGATTTTTTCCCTTTCTCTCACTTATTTGTTTATTCCTATCAGTGTTCACTCATAGATTTTTGCTTTATTTCACAAAAATTATGTTAATATTATTATTTCTTTTGATACTCATATTTTCTACAGTCTGACCATTGGGAGTTCCTTCAAGTTAGTTCCATTGTTTTATTGCTATATTATTATTTTATGTGCATTTCCTTGCTTCTTTTGTTTTGTATGGTAGGAAAATACCCATGTTTATGTGTGTGGATGTATAGGTGTGTACATAGGTTTTTAATATCCCAATTAAACTCACAGAAGAGTTTATTCTAATATTCCATCTTTTTAAATATTCTAACTCTTTTTCCTCATATTTTAACTCTGATTATCCTCAATGCATTTATTCAATTACCAAATCCTTAAATACACAGAAAGCACTTTTTTGATTGCTTTGTGAAAACAAATCTCTAACTAGACTTCTATATTTGTTTATAGACATTTTTGTCTTTAGCCTGAACATATATAGAAAAGTATTGTGTTTGAAATGTAGGTTAGGTCTTTTCTCCCTTTAATGTCCTGTTATTTTTTGCTTTGGTTTTGTCTTTATTCTATATCAGTATTTATTTCCTTTTCTCTTTTTGTTTTGGTTTTTAAGATTAATAATCACATGGTTCCAACAGTCAAAACTATGTATATCAAATATACTGAGAGAAAAGGTCACTTCCCTTTTAACTTTTCACACCCACTCTTGTAACTGTTGTACCATTTTGAATTCCAGTCAGCCTATATCCCAAGCCTTACTAGCAGTGTTTGTTGTCAGGTTTTGCCAATCTAATAGGTGATAAATGATAGTCTTTGTAGTTTTGCTCTTCATTTCTCTCATACCTGGCAAAGCTGAACATTTTTAAACTATTAAATTATCTTTATATAATTTTGCCTTATCTATTATTGATTGTTGACTGTATTTCTGTTTTTTGGGGGGGTTGCTCTTTCCTTAAATTTTAAAAGATATTTATTTATTAAAAATATCATATTTTGTCTATGATTTATGGTGCAAATATCTATTATAACCATCGGTTGTCTTTGGAATTATGGCATTAAAACACGTTTCTTTTTGTGTAAAATTTTTAAATGTATTTGAATTTATTCTTTTTTCTTTTATTCCTTTTGAATTTGAAGTCATAAACTCTTAATACCTATGATATGTAAAATATTTTCTTTTGTTACTTACGGTGTTTCCTTTGTTATATCTCTATAATATTTAGAGTTTATTCTTATAAATTATAATGTTTATTATCTTTTCCCAACTGGGTATGCAGTTTTCTGAACACCATTTGTTAAAAAAAAAATCAATCTAAGCCCTAGTAGTTTCAGATGTTACCTTCATATCAAATACCCCTTGGCAACTCAGATCTATTCTGGACTTCATAATATATTTCATTCGTCTATTTGTCTGTTTATGCATCAACACCACATTATTTAGAATAACATAGCTTTAGATAATATTCAATACTGTGTAAGTCTTGCTACTCATGTTTCTACTTAACACTAGTTGTTCCAGTGCAATTGTAAACAGTGTGTCTGGGTTTGTAAAAATTTCTAACTACACTGTTTTCCTTGGCCATCAACATTCTCCTATTTTTTGCATGACTGACTTGTGTATTCAAGTTGAAAAACACATTTTTTAAAAAAAGAATTATTTTTATTTTGTCTATAGTGATCACAGTGAGAACATAGTTATCCCATGTTCTCATGAACATAAATTATTACCATATAACCTAAAAGAGTCCCAAAACATAGGTTCTGAGGACAATTATAGCAATTTTAGAAGGTGAATATTTCACATTTTCACATTTTCATGGTGTTGAGAAAAAGGGCAGAAAATTAAATTCCTAGAACATCAGCTTGAGTTCTTTCTTAGAAAAAAAATTCCGAAGCAAGTTTATTGAGGTTACCTCTGGGACTTTTCCCAGATGTGCACTAAATTGGTGTTTATAGAGGAAACATGTTCCATGAAATCAGTTCCCCTTCTCCAAATTTTTCTATTTTTGTCAAAATGATTACTACACTGAATGTAGATATCAAATTCTTTGAGATGTGTATATTAATTCAGTTTTACTTTTCATTTGAACCATCCTTTTGCTTCATTTACCCACTTTTTAATATATGGCACTCAAATGTTGAGAGCAATGACAACTGTATTCATGAACCCCATTGATGTATAAATGTATAAATAACCATTTAACCTTTAAATATCTTGATAATCATTCAGCAAGCCAAAGGCATAGATGTCACCAGTTTTAATGCACACACTGATTTGCTCTTGGGTTTTATCACTTACAACCATTAAGAATTGAAAGGATAATTTATCTTGAAGGTTGAAGCATGTGTCTTTTAACAAAGTGTTATCTAGGGACAAAAAAAGGAACCATAAACAGATGGATTAGTTCTCTGTGCACTAAATCTAAAGGGTACTGAGCTGCATGATATGTTCTTTTTTTTTTTCTTTTTTTCTTTTTTTTGCTTTTTCTTTAGCTCAAGGTCAAAAGTGGAAAATAGTAATTCTTCCCTGAAAGCCTCATACCCTAGGAAAGTAAATTTTATTATGAGTATGCTAGCCTTACATTAATTGTTTTGTTCCTCAGAAACTATGCAGAAAATTATATTAATTATATTTATATTAGCTCATTGCTTTTCCCCTGCTTTATGTATTTTAAAGGGTTACTTTATTAAAATAATATCCAATAAAACCAAGCAAACATCTAGTGCTAGATAGAATAAAGAACAAAAAGAAATAACATTTAATGAGAATATATATTAAATGTTATTTACTTTAAATAAGCTAGCTCATTTAATACCTACATTACTCCTATAATTCAGATAATTTATGGCAATTTTATAGATGAGGAAATGGAGGTTATATCCTCTATATAACTTGTACAATGTCATAGTCTTTCTGTTAAGTAGTATAGCCAGAAAAATACCAGGTTTATGAGACACTTTTTGTAACCTGATACCTGTAGAATATTAAAGGATGTATACAAAATCTATAAGCAATATTTGTATTTAAAGAAAATGCAGTTATTATGCACTATAAGCTATTTTGAATATGCTGTCAAAGGAGTTGATACACAGATCAGTAGAACAAAATAGACAATCCAGAAATAGACCCACACATGTAGCAAAAGATTTTGACAAGGAGATACAGGGGTAATTCAATGGATAAAGGATTCTTTTCAACAACTGATGCTAGAATAAATGGATATCCATAAGCTTATAAGTAAATGCAGCCTAAACCTTGCATATCTTATCCAGTAGGCCAAAGTGTATTATAAATATAAATGTAAAATTATAAAACATTGGAGGAAAAAAGGGAGAAAAATCTTTGTTCCCTGGTGTCAGACAAAGAATTCGTAAATGTGACAGGAAGCAACAGTCTGGGAGAGAATATTTACAAATCACATATCTGAATTGTATCTGGGTATATAAATAACTCTCGATATTCAACAGAAGGAAAATAAACCCCAATTAATTAAAATGCGTAGAAGACCTAAATGGACACTTCATCAAACAGGATATATAAAAGTTAAAAAAAGACATAAAAAGTCATTCGACATTATTAGTTACTATGGAAATGCAAATTAAAAGCATAACGAGATGCCACTAAAACACCTTTCAGGATGACTATAATAAAAATTATTGACAACATCAATTGATAATAAGGATGCTAAACATTTGGAACTCTCATGCATTACCAGTGGTTATGGAAATTGGAACATCTACTCTGAATGAGAGCCTGACAATTTCTAATAAACTGTATGGCCCAGTAAACACATTCCTACATGTTCACCCTAAAGAAAGAAAAAACACTATTTCTTAAAATAAAACCCTGGGGCAGCTGGGTGGCTCAATTGGTTGAATATCAACCTCAGATCAGGTCATGATCTGAGTTCGAGCCCTACATCAGACTCGTGTTCTCAGTCTGTCAGCGCAGGGCTCACTTCATATCCTCTGTCCCCCTCTCTCTGCCCCCCCCCCCCCGCTCTCACAAAAATAAATAAATATTAAAAAAAAACTGTACATGAGTATTCATGTAATTTTTAATTCTCTAAAACTAGAAACGACCTAAATATTCTTCAACTTTGATGACTCTCAAAGCACTATGCAAATGAAATAAGTCAATCTCAAAAGTTCACATACTGTTTCATTTCATTTGTGTGACATTCTTGAGAAAATACTTTTGATATTCAATCTTTTGAAACTCACAATACCAGCTGTTCATATGTTTTACTTGAATACACAGATACTTCTTTGTTTTTTTATGGAAGTTCATTTTTGAAAATAATTTTAAATATACTATAAGCTTTTTAATAAGTTCACATAATAAAATCTATTTTTGGGCAACAAAAAACAACTTAAAAATAATATGTTATTTTAACTTAGAAATGAGTCCTGGTTTGGACAGCATATTGTTTTTTAAATATGTCTTTCAAGAAGTTAGTTTTGATCTCAATTTCCTACTGAGACACAGAGCATTCCTTTTTATACCTTATACTATATTTCCTTTCTTCTCTTCATCTAGCTAAAACTCTCTCTTCATTTGGTTTAAATCCAGCTCCATTTTCTTTTGTACTTTTTTTCTTCGCTCTGATCCCCTATAGATCTTGTTTGTATGACCTTTTTAGCAATGATCAGTTGTTTCCTGATATTGTTCTATTCCATCATGTTTCTTATTAAATAATTCAAAAATTTCTTCGGGGCAAGAAAACTTCTTTTATTTCTTTTCTATAGAAGCACAGTGTGTATCTAGCATATTGTTATTTTCTATACTGTGTTTGATGAATTTATGATGATTTCACCAATAACAGTAGGATAATAAGATTAACTTTTATTTCCTTGGTAAATTAAAAAAAAAAAAAAAGAAGAAGAAAATAGGATGTTGCAGAGAAAATGTTGGGCTGGTACTCAAAATGTGTGTATCTCTTCCAAAATAGGTTATGGTATTTAAAAGAAACAGGTGAACTTAGAAAGTTAAGCTGCTTGAGAGCTAACAGCTGCCCTGTCCTATTATAGAGAGATTTCCTGGGCTTGCTTGAATAAGCCCTGAGAGTCAGCTGACTGACTTCCTCTTGTCATAGAGCAATTGAGCAAGTTCTGAGTTACAAGAAATGTGTCAAATTACACGTGTATGCACAGAGCACCCACATTCCAAGTTTACCACTGTAGCATGGCAAAATACCATGGAAACTAATGAGAAGTGGGCCATGTCTATACATGTGTATGAGTATTAGTTTGATACGAACAAAGAAGAGTCTGGATGGGAGTGGGGTGACAAATTTTCGTATTTGGATGAGAAATCCCATAAATCCATTAGGGTTAAATACTTTCTGAATATAAATTAATGGCTGCATTGCCTAAGATATCCAGCCCTATCCCTGGCTGTAGATGTGTACCTTTCATTAGTAAGCAACTGACTCAGCAGTAAAGAGTTTACTGAAGAGAGGGAGAAAGGACTCCAGTTGTTTGAGACAGTCCATATGTATGTATACACATATATATTGAAATGCAATGTTACTTCTTTTAAAAGTTCTAAGTTCCTTGATACTGTACTTATCTTCAAGTCTTCCAATACCTTGCAACACTATAAGCAAAGTAGATAATACATTTTATTGCATGGATGTTAAATACATAAGGTGCAGTTTCTAGGAGTTATATTTTGATAGAAAACATTTTACACATATAAATAAACTTTAGCTCTTCTTCATATCAAAGTGTAAGCATACCATGAGTTATCTGCTATTATTCTATGGTAGTTCTGAAAAGGTAGAAAACTAGTTGGGATTAGGTGGAATTCACGATGTTACAGTTTTGTTACTGGTGGACACAATGAGACACACAATGAGATAAGGGTTTTGAAGTGACACTTGAATAGTAAACTGTTGGGCTTGAAAAGCATGCTATTTTAGTTGGTTTACAGTCATATTTCTGAGGTCCAAATATTTTCTGGAGCAAGTAGTTACTTTTTCCTGGAATCAGATTATTCAATACAAAGACGTGCTCTCCGAAGCATGCCTGGTCAAAGAATCGCTTAACCCAAGGACAGGAAAATATATTTGGTCCTAGTATTGGTTTGGATAGGGACAGGGGGTTATGTTAGTTTCAGTTTTCATTATTATTTTTATGTTGTTGCTTCTTATTTCTCTGCTGAGCACTCATTTTTTGAATCTCCATTACACTTGTATTGAATTTCTTCCACCCTTTCCCCTGTGTCTAACCTTTCACTTATCTTTTTCTGTGACTCATTCTTGTCTTCTGAAGGGATTTCTTGGGCTAATGCTCTCAATCAGTAAATCTATTTTCTACAGAATTCAGTATTTTATCTACTGTCTCTGTAGTATTTTTAAACTTTGTAATGTTTTGGTTTTGTATTTGTATGTTTTAATAATTAAGCAGTATTTTCTGATCTCACATATCCTAACACTTTATATGACAGGATCATTTGGTCAACCAGCCAAACTATATTTTTTTGTGACAAGACTATCTTCTTAAGTTAATTATGTTCAGGGATGCCTGGGTGGCTCAGTCAGTTGAGCATCCCACTTCGGCTCAGGTCATGACCTTGCAGTTCACGAGTTCAAGCCCAGCGTCAGGCTCTGTGCTGACAGCTCAGAGCCTGGAGCCTGCTTCTGATTCCATGTCTCCCTCTCTCTCTGCTCCTCCCCTGCTCATGTTTTGTCCCTCTCTGTCTCTTAAAAAATAAAATAAAATGTTACAAAAAATTTTTAAAAAGATAATTATGTTGATATGAAATCACATCTGATTTTGTTAGGAAATAAATAATTTAGGTTTGTGAAAATGTTGCATTTTCATGTGTTTTACTAATTACATTGCCATTTTTGAAATATCAGAACAGTAAAATTAAAAGCTATTATTTCTAAGCATTAATTATCTGCCCAAATGCAGATTTGAATGATTTTTTTTCAATTAAGATGTTTATTTTTCCCCAGGTAGGAAACTGGAGAAAGGATGAACACAATGCTAGAGAATAGATAACTTCCCCCAAGTGTTTAATAAGAAAAAAAAAGATAGTAATTTGACCCTATTTTAATATTATACTAATAAATATATTTAACAAATTATTTTGCAAAGACTTTGAAAGATTTTGTTAAATAGGTTAATGGTGTTCTATAGAACTAATACTTAAATTTCAAATGTGTTTCAAATATATCTTCCCAACATCGTTGCTTTGAATTTTTTAATGCACTCATTTTAAGTGCTGAAGGAAAAAAAATATTGCTTAATCTGGCACTATTACATATCCATTGCATTGACGTTCACTGCTTTCCAGCTTTATTTTGTCCCAATAGAGCATTTCATTTTATGGCAGGTGAAACTTGTGTCACTGTTTCTTTCTGCCCCTGAAGCTGACTAGCTTTGTAATGTAGCATGTTCATCCTCATAGGAAAGAGGACATATCTTAATTGCTTTACTTCAAGGGAAAGCAAACAAGACCTGCTTATTGAACTTATTCAATTGTTTGTAAAAGCAGAACAAAGGCAACAATATCCAGAATTATAAAATCATATTCTCAGAATTATCAGGTCACATGTGCAACTTTACTCAACTAGAAAGTTTCTAAAATAAAGCAATAGCAGGAATGTGTTCCTACTGTAAAATCTATAATATTGGGAATCTAATTTTAAAAATTACTATGCTTGCAAAAAGGCAGGAAAATACGATTAAAATGAGGAGAAAAAAGAGTCAATTGAAACTGACTCCAAACTGAACAAAGATAAATACAACTGAGCTCCATTTAGTGGGTAGTTCTTCAAATACAGGGAAGCTAGAAGAAGCTGGGTCATGTAAAATTAAAAGTAATTATTTTGCCTTGGGCATGTGTTTAAATGTAGGGTCATAAAATGAACATCCATTGAGAAATACTGAGTATCATTTTATAAAAGACTGTACACTGGAGGTTCCTAAGGTGGTATAAAACATGAAGTCAGGCACCTGGGATCCAGGTTCTGAATATTAGAATTTCTCTTACAGAAAGACTTGGGATGAGTGGAGTTCATATTTGGGACCCAAAAAGATAATTATATTCTTTCACATTTTCAGTAACACAAAGAACAGCATGGGGAATATTAGGAGATCAGTGATGTAGCCCAGATTGGGTTGGATGTAGCCCCAATGTCTTATTTTTCCTAGGAAAGAATTAGAAGAAACCTCCAAAGGAAGTCATGTCAATACCAATCCCTAAAGCAATTATCTGACTTAAGCGGAGTGTGATATAGAGTGTCAAAGATATAAAGTCCAACAAAAAATTATTCACTGTATCATAATCAGTAATATATTAAATTGTAGGACTGCATCGATGCTTTGTAAGCTTAATAGATTAGCAATTTATTTTTTAACTGAAGGAGCAGATATAATTTCAATCTTATAGGAAATTACAAATTTCCATCTAGTACATAATTAATTCTAAATTCCTATTTAATAAAAATCAACAAGACAAAGGCAGTATATTCAATAGAAATAAAAATAAAATAAGCCAAATACATGGTTTGAAGAAATTAATAAGAAAACAGGAAACCAAATGCTATTAATAAGTGAAGAAACCCACACCTTAGTAGAACTCAGAAAAATAAACACTAAAATTATACCACTTCATATCCATCCAATGGTAAAAATTAGAACTTTCTATTGGAGGAAAGATCTTTCATATGCTGCAAGAGATAGTATAAATTGATTGAAACATTCTGGAGAGCAATTTGGAAGTACTCTTGAAATTTGGTATGCATGTAACCTTTGGACCTGCTATTTCACTCTATGGCACATTTAATTTGTAACACAATTAGATATCACACAGGCCCATTAACAGATATGTAATTGTTATCAATCCAGTGTCTTCTGTAGTGGAATATAATTTGAAATAAAATACATTTAACACAATACAGTATAATCCTAAGAAATAATAAAATAATTCAAAAGTAAAATATTAAATGAATAGGCAGATATAACAAAATATATTTTTCCTAAGAATATGCATGTTTTAAATGAAATCTAAGAGCAGTGATTAGACATACATAAATTAAATACTCTAAACCAGGGTATCGTATGTGTTGAGATGATAAGAAATTAGAGATGGAGAATGACAGGCGCCTGGGTGGCTCAGTCGGTTAAGTGTCTGACTTCAGCTCAGATCATGATCTCACAGTTTGTCATTTTGAACCCCACAGTGGGCTCTGTAGTGACAGCTTAGAGCCTGGAGCCTGCTTCAGATTTTGTGTCTCTCTTGCTCCTTGCCCCTCCCCCACTTGCACTCTGCCTCTCTCTCTCTCTCTCTCTCTCAAAAATAAATAAACATTAAAAAAATTAATGATGGAGAATGAAATGAATAAAACTGAAAGAAAATAAATTTAGAAAAATAAAGGATCTTATTAGGCAGGGTGCTATGGATAAAAAAGTAGAATCAGTTTAGCTCAAAGTATGTCAGATCCTTGTTGAAGCATCCAAGAAGAGCATAGTATTAACTTCTGGTATTTTTTATATAGACAGCATGGATATTGGAAGCGGGTATAGTGTGAGCAGCTGAGACATGAAGTTTTTAAGCAGCAAACCAAAATCTTTATGGATTTCTAAGAAACTTAGTCTTTAATTTGAAAACCTGGAAGACACAATAAGTATTTCTAAACTGGGAAGTGACATGATCACATTTTTTGTTTTGAGTTTACTTATTTCAGTAATCTCTATACCCCCATGGGTCTCAAATTCACAGCCCTGATATCAAGGGTCACATGCTCCACTGACTGAGCCAGCCAGATGCCCCTTGCATTTTCTGTTTGAATGATCACTCTGACAAAATAAACAGATTAAAATGGGTAGGAAATAGATGTAAGGTCACAAAATATGATAAAAGCATTCACTAAGGTATGCATTAACAAGAAAAGGACTAGATTATATTTAATATATATAAAAACCTTAGAATTTTTAGAAGGTTTATAGTTTTGTTTGCTAGGTAGACATAGATAAGAGAAAGGGGTAAAAGATGACTCTTGGCATTATGAATTGAAGAACTGATTTTATAATCTTGAAGATGGCCAACAGATGAGCAAGTGGAAGATATACTGAGTGTAAGGTCCCTGTGGCCTATACAAAGTGAAGATATTCAGTAGATAGTTGGATATATGGGTCTTGAAACAGCTGAAATTTAATTAGATATATTTTGCTTTCCTAATATAGGAAGACCATCTCTCGACTCCACTGAACAGGTAATGCTTGTGCATGAAATTAAAAAGATATTAGAGTATGTCATCCAAATTAAGTCAATAAAAAGATTATAAGTGATCTTTGCTACTACAAATTTTCCATAAGTAAACAAGTGGATTTGAAATAGATATTTAAAACCACAACATGGTTTCATAGCTAAATAAAGGAATTAGTAGCTTTTAAATTATTTTCAGTAACTATTATAGTCATAATTATTTTGACAGAAACTTTAGATATTGTCTTATTGATTTGGCAGAGGGAAACTCAGATTTTGAACCAGGCTCCAGGCTCTGAGCTGTCAGCACAAAGCCCAACACGGGGCTCAAACCCACGAACCATAGGATCATGACCTGAGGCAAAGTTGGACCCTTAACCAACTGAGCCACCTGGGCACCCCAGGATTCACATTAATTCTTTAAATGTTTGGTACAACTCACCAGCAATACTATTGGACTGGGCTTTCCTTTGTTGGGAGGTTTTTGATTATTCAGTCTGTTTATTCATTACTGTGTTGTTTGCATTTTCTATTTCTATATCATTTCTTCCAGGTTTTCCATTTTGTTGCATATAATTTTTCACAGCTATCTCTTAAGATACTTTTTTGTTTCTGTGGCATTAACTGTAGTGCCTTCTCTTTCATTGGCAATTTGAATCTTCATTGACTTTTTCTATTATTCCAGCTAAAGGTTAGTTGGTGTTGTTCATCTTGTCAAATGCCAAATCTTAGTTTAGTTGATCTTTTAGATTGCTTATCTAGTCTCTGTTTCACTTACTTCTGTTCTTAATGTTTATCATTTCCTTCCTTTTGTGATTTTTGGGTGTTGTTCTTTTTACCTAGTTCCTTAAAGTTGTACAGTTGTACAGATAGACTGTGTTTGAGATCTTTTGCTATACATTTTCCTCTTAATTGTGCTTTTGCTGTACCTCATAATTTTTTGTATGTTATGTTTTCATTTTCATTTGTCTCAATATGTTTTTTATTTCCTTATGATTTTTCTTTTGTTCAAAAATGTCTTGTTTAATTCCACGTTTGTAAATTCAATTCCAGTTTCATACCATTGTATTCAGAAAACATACTTGATATGATTTCAGTCTTCTTGAGTTTTTAGAATTTGTTTTGGAGCCTACTATGTGATCTCTTCCAAAGAATGTTTGGTGTGTGCTTGAGATTTATGTGCATTCTATTGCTGTTGAAAGGATTCTGTACATGTCTATTAGGTCCATTTGGCCTAAATGTTCAAGTCTGCTGTTGTCTGATTGATTTCTGTCTGGATGATCTATTTATTGTTGACGGTGGAGGACTGAAGTGTCTTAATAGTACTGTCAATCTCCCCCCATTAACATTTTCATTGTGTATTTAGGTATTCTTATATTAGATGAATATATATTTATAATTTTATATCTCTATAAATAAATTTATACTTCATCATTATATAATGAACTTTGTCTTTGTAACAGTTTTTTAATTAAAATGTGTTTTTTTCTGATACAAATATAATCATCTCTACTCTCTTTTGGTTATAATTTGCATGGAATATCTGTTCCATCACATGGAACTATGTGTATCCTTAAAATGAGTCTCTTATAGATGGCATAAGATAAGAATTGTTTTGTTTTTTTTTTTTTTATCCTTTCAACCACTGTATTGATTGGAGAAATTAATCCGCTTAAAGTAATTGTTGATAGGTAAGGAATTACTATTGCCATTTTGTTAATTGTTTTTTATTTTGTAGTTTTATTTATTTATTAAATTTTTAATTTTAATTCCAGTAGAGTTAACATACACTGTTATATTACTTTCAGGTGTACAATATAGTGATTCCATAATTGTATATATAATTCAAGTAGTGCACGTTATGATTAAGTGTACTCTTTAAGCCCCATCACTTATTACATCCATGCCCCCACCCACTACCCCTCTGGTAACCATCAGTTTCTTCTCTGTAGCTAAGAAGTCTGTTTCTTGATTTCACTCTCTTTGTTTTTTTTCCCTTTGCTCATTTGTTTCTTAAATTCTACTTGTGAGTGAAATCATATGGTATTTGTCTTTCTCTGACTTTCTCTGATTTTGCTTACTCTCTAGCTCCACCAGTTTTGTTGTCAATGTCAATATTTCATTTGTTTTTAAGTCTTCATAATATTCCATAGTGTATATATATATATATATGATACATATATACACACACATATATATTATACATATATATACACATATATACACACATATATTATGTATAATATATATATTATATGTATAATACATATATATTATGTATATATATATACATATATATATACATAATATATGTGTATATACATACACATATATTATGTATAATATATATATTATATGTATAATATATTATATATAATATATGTGTATGTATATATACATATATATTTTATATATATACACATACCACATCTTATTTATCCATTCATCTATCAATGGGCACTTGGGCTACTATGAAGCTAGAAATCACCACAAGAAAAAATCTGGAAATAGCACAAATACATTGAGGTTAAATAACATGCTACCAAACAATTAATGGGTCAACCAAGAAATCAATAAGACATAAAAAATTACATGGAAACAAATGAAAATGAAAACACAATGGTCCAAAGTGTTTGGGATGCAAAAACAAAAAAGCGGTTCTAAGAGGAAAGTTTATAGCAATGCAGGCTTACCTCAAGAAGCAAGAAACATCTCGAGGCGCCTGGGTGGCTCAGTCGGTTGAGCGTCCGACTTCAGCTCCAGTTATGATCTCTTGGTTCGTGAGTTTGAGCCCCACATTGGGCTCTGTGCTGACAGCTTGGAGCCTGGAGCCTGCTTTGGATTCTGTGTCTCCCTCTTTCTCTCTTCCCCCTCCACCCCCAGCTTACACACTCTCTCTCTCAAAAATGAATAAACTTAAAAAAAATAAAATAAAAAAAGCAAGAAACATCTCAAATAAACAGGCTCCAGGCTCTGAGCTGTCAGCACAGAGCTCAATGTGGGGCTGGAACTCACGAACTGGGAGATCATGACCTGAGCTAAAGTCGGACGCTCAACCAACTGAGCCACCTAGGTGCCCCAATCATAAAAGAATATTATGAAAAATTATATACTATGCCAAAAAATTAGACAACCTACAAGAAATGGATAAATTCCTAGAAACATATAACCTACTAAAATGAAGCAGGAAGAAGTAGAAAAATATGAACAGACCAATTTGCAGCAAAGAAATTAAATCAGTAATCAAATAGCTCCCAACAAACAAAAGTCCAGAATCAGATGGCTTCATAAGCAAATTCTACCAAACATTTAAAGAGTTAATACCTATTCCTCTCAAACTATCACAAAATATAGAAAAGGAAGGAAAACTTCTGAATTCATTCTATGAGGCCAGTATCACTCTGATACCAAAATCAGATAAAGACACCACAAAAAAAGAGAACTACAGACCAATATCTTTGATGAACATAAATATAAAAGTTCCAAATGAAATACTAGAAAATTGAACCCAACAATACATTTAAAAAAAAATCATTCACCACAATCAAGTGTGACTTATTCCAGGGATGCAAGTATGGTTCAATATTTGCAAATCAATCAACATGATACATAACATCAATAAGAGAAGGGATAAAAGTCATATGATTATATAAATGCAGAAAAAATATCTGACAAAGAAAACATCCATTCATGATAAAAACCCTCAACAAAGTAAGTTTAGAGAGAACATACATCAACATAATAAAGGCCATTTATGAAAGAGCAACAGGTAACATCATCTTCAGTGGGAGAAACTGAGAGCTTTTCCCCTAAGGGCAGGAATAAGACAAGGATGTCCACTCTCACCACTTTTATTTAAACATAATACTGGAAGTCCTAGCCACAGCAGTTAGACAACAAAAAGAAATAAAAGGCATCCAAATTGGTAAGGACGAAGTAAAATTTTCACTATTTGTGGGTGACATGATACTATATATAGAAAACCCCAAAGACTCTACCTGAAAACTACTAGAACTGATAAATGAATTTAGGGAAGTTACAGTATACAAAATCAATACATAAATCTGATGCACTTCTATACACCAATAATGAAATAGCAGAAAGAGAAATCAGGACAGCAGTCCCACTTAACAATTAAACCAAAAATGATGATGCCTAGGAATAGACCTAACCAAAGAAGTGAAAGACCTGTACTCTGAAAACTATAAAACGCTGATGAAATAAATTGAAGAGGACACAAAGACATGGGAAGCCATTCTGTTCTCATGGATTTAAAGAACAAATATTGTGAAAATGGCTATACTACACAAAGCAGTCTATACATTCAATGCAATCCCCATCAAAATACCAACAGCATTTTTTTACGGAACTATAACAAACAATCCTAAAATTTGTATGGAATCACAAAAGACCCTGAAGCCAAAGTCATCTTGAAAAACAAATCAAAGCTGGAGGCATAATAATTCTGGACTTCAAGTTATATTACAAAGCTATAGTAATCAAAACAGTTTGGTGCTTGCACAAAATAGACACAAGGAGAAATGGAACAGAAGAGAAAACCCAGAAATAAACCCACAAATATATGGTTAATTAATGTTTGAGAAAGCAGGAAATAATATCCAATAGGAAAAATATAGTCTCTTCAACAAATTGTGTTGGGAAAACTGGACAGCAACATGCATAAGAGTGACATTGGACCACTTTCCTATACCAGACACAAAAATAAATTCAAAATGGATTAAAGACCTAAATGTGAGACCTGAAAACATAAAGATCCTAGAAGAGAGCACAGGCAGTAAAGTCTCTGAAATCGGCCATAGCAATTTTTTCCAGATAGGTCCCCTGAAGCAGGGGAAACAAAAGCAAAACAAACAAACAAACAAAAAAAAAAAAAAAAAAAAAAAACTATTGAGCTACATCAAAATAATATTTTTCTGCACAGTGAAGGAAAAAATAGTCAAAACTAAAAGGCAATCTAAGGAATGGGAGAAGATACTTATTTGCAAATGAAATGTCCAATAAAGGGTTAGTATCCAAAATATAAAAAGAACTCATAAAACTCAGCACCCCAAAACAAATAATCCAATTAACAATGGGCAGAAGACATGAACACACATTTCTCTAAAGAAGACATACAGATGGCCAACTGACACATGAATAGATGCCCATCATTACTTGTATCAGGGAGATGCAAGTCAAAACTACAATGAGATATCACCTCATAACTATCAGAATGGCTAAAATCAACAACACAAGAAACCACAGGTTTTGGTGAGGATGTGGAGAATAATGAACCTTCTTGCACTGTTGATGGGAATGCAAATTGGTGCATCTGGTGTGGAAAACAGTATGGGGTTCCTTAAAAGTTAAAAATAGAACTACCCTATGATCAATCAATCACACTACTGGATATTTACCAAAAGAATACAAAAACACTAAATTGAAATGATACATTAACCCCTGTATTTGTAGCAGCATTATTTACAATAGCCAAGATATTGTAGCAGCCCAAGTGTCCATCGATTGATGGATAAATAAAGAAGATGTGGTATATATATATATATATATATATATATATATATATATATATATATAAAGAGATATTATTCAGCCATAAAGTAAATGAAATCTTGCCATTTGCATTGACATGGATGCAGCCAGAGAGTATAATGCTAAGCAAAATAAGTCAAAGATAGACAAATACCATATGATTTCACTTATATATTGAACTTGAGAAACAAACAATCAGAAAAAAAAATAAGCAAAGGGAAAAAGAGAGACAGAGAGAGCCAAACCAAGAAATAGTCTCAACTAAAGAGAACAAACGGATGGTTACCAGAGGGGAAGTGGGTAGAAGGGTATCCAAGATAGGTGATAGGGATTAAAGAATGCACTTGTCATGATGAGCACTGAGTGATTAAAATTAAAAAATTAAAAAAGTTTTCTTTAAAAACAATAAAATATCTAGAAATATACTTAACCAAAAAGGTGAAAGATATTTTTATAGTTCTTTTGAAATTTTATTATTATTTTGATTTTTTCCTTGGTTATTTGATAATTTTTTATATTTTTATGCTTTGATTCCTTTTTCTTTATCTTTTGTGTATTTACGGTAAGGTTTTCCTTATTATTGCCCTGGGGCTTACATAAATCATCGTAGACTTATTTTATGTCTATTTTAAGCTGATAGCTTAACTTTGCTCAAATACAAAACCTCTATACATTTATTCCCCTACATGCACTTTATGTTTTTGATGTCACAATTTGCAACTTTGTATGAAATGTATCCTTAATGTTGTTATAGCTATTTTTAATATTAACTTTTAACTTTTGTACTAGAGTTAAAAGTGATTTATGCACCACTATTGAAATATAAGAGCATTCTGTATTTATCTATATATTTACCTTAAACAGTGATTTCTTTATAATTTCACATGCTTGTGTTGCTATTTTTTGTTTCAATTTAAAGAACTTTTTTTTTGGTATTTCTTGTAAGGCAGGTCTAGTAAAGATTAACTCCCTAAGAATTTGTTTATCTTAGAAAGTCTTTATTTTTCTTCATTTTTGAAGGAAAGGTGTAGCTAGAGCACTTAAGCAAGAAAAATAAAAAAGTGTCTGAATCAAAAAAGAAATAAAATTACCTCTTTTTGCAGATGGCACAGTCTTATACATAGAAAATCCTAAAATACTACAATAAAATTGTTAGAACTAAAACCTAATTTATTAAAGTTACTGGATACACAATCAACTAGATACACATGTAAAAACCAGTTTTGTTTCTATACACTAAAAATAAACTCTCCAAACTGAAACTAATAAAATAATAGTATTTAAAATAGCATCAAAAAGAATAAAGTTCTTGAGAGTAAACTTAACCCAGAAAGTGAAAGACTTGTACACTAAAAAGTATCAAACATTGATGAACGAAATTAAAGCAGATGCAAATAAATGTGAAGACATCCTGTGCTCATGGGTTGGAAGAATATTAAAATTCCATACTTCTCAAAACTATCTACAGATTCAATACCATCCCCATCAAAATCACCATGGTATTTTTACAGGAATAGAAAAAAACTATCTTAAAATTCAAATGGAAATATAAAATACCCAGAAAAGGCAAAGTGATCTATCTCGAGAATGTGCAAATTTAGAAATTTCACACTTCCAGGGGTGCCTGGATGGCTCAGTAGGTTGAGCATCTGACTTTGGCTCAGGTCACGATCTCACAGTTTGTGAGTTTGAGCGCTGCATTGGGCTCTGTGTTTACAGCTTGCAACCTGGAGCCTGCTTTCAATTCTGTGTCTCCTTCTCTCTGCCCCTCTCCTGCTCATGCTCTGTTTCTCTGTCTCTCTCCCTCTCTCAAAAATAATAAATGAACATTAAATTTTTTTTTAAAAAATGAAAAAAATCCCACGCTTTCTGGTTTCAAACTATATTACAAAACTACAGTAATTAAAATGGTGTGATACTGGCATAAAGATAGATATATACACCAGTGGACCCAAAGAAAGAGACCAGAAATAAATCCACATACATAAAGTCAACAGATATTCAATTAGAGTGCCAAAACACACAATGGGGAAAGAATAATGTCCTCGACAATTGGTGCTGGGAAACTGGATATCCACATACAAAGAATGAAATTGGAACCATATCTTATATACAAAAATCAACTGAAAATGAATTAAAGACTTAAACATAACATGTGAAATTGTATAACTTCTAGAAGAAAACATAGCAGAACAGTTTCTTGACATTGGTCTTGGAGATTTGGATTTGACACCAAAAGCACCAACAACTAAACCAAAAATAGACAGGTGGGACAACATCAAACTAAAACATGTCTCCACAGCAAAGGAAAGAAATCACAAGTGAAAAGAGAAAAGAATCCTAAGGAATGGAAGAAATTTGCATACTATCTGATAAGGTGTTAATATACAAAATATGTAAGAATCTACTGAAACACAATTGCAAACAAACAACAAAAAACATACTTTAAAAATGGACAAATGACTGGAGATGGTTCTCCAAAGAAGACATACAAAAGGCCACCAGGTATATGAAAAGATGCCCAACCTCACTACTCATTAGGGAAATGCAAATCAAAACACAATATCACCTTACACCAGTTGATATGGCTTTTATTAAAAAGTCAAAAAATAACAAATGTTGGTGAAGATATGGAGAAATTGTAACCTTTATACCCTGTTGGTGGGAATGTTGAATGGCATAGCCACTATGGAAAATATGGAGATTCCTCAAAATCTAGAAATAGAACTAGCAAATTGATTCAATAATCACACTTATGGCTATATATTCAAAGACTTGAAATCAAGATTTTAAAGCAATTATATGCATTTCCCCATTTGCTGTGGCATTATTAGCAATAGCCAAAATGTTAAAGTAATCCAAATCTTCATTGATAGATGAATGGCAAAACAAAATGTAGTATATACATACAAGGGAATATTATTCAGCCTTTAAAAAGGAGGAAATCCTGACATCACAATAATTGGGATAATCTGGAAGACTTTAGGCTAAGTGAAATAAGCCATCATAGAAGGACATGTGCTGCATGATTTCACTTTTATAAAGTATTTAAAATAGTGAAACTCGGGGCACCTGGGTGGCTCGGTCGGTTAAGCATCCGACTTCGGCTCAGGTCATGATCTCACGGTCCATGGGTTCGAGCCCCGCGTCGGGCTCTGTGCTGACAGCTCAGAGCCTGGAGCCTGTTTCAGATTCTGTGTCTCCCTCTCTCTGTGACCCTCCCCCGTTCATGCTCTGTCTCTCTCTGTCTCAAAAATAAATAAACGTTAAAAAAAATTTTTTTTAATAGTGAAACTCATAGAAAGAGAGAAAGGGGACATAGGACTTGTAGCTCAAAGGGTATAAAGTTTCAGTTATGAATGATGAATAAGTCCTAAGATCTATTGTACAACATAGTATATATAGTTACAATACTGTATTGTTCATTTAAAATATGTTAAGAAAGTAAATCTCCTGTTAAGTGTTTTTATTAAAACAAAATGCCCAACAGAACATGATGAAAATTTTGGAGGTAATGGATACTTTTATTACATTGGTTGATGGTGATGGTATCATGGATGTATATATATATGCCCAGACTCATCAAAATATATACATTAAGTATGGGTATGTTTTTAAAAATATCAATTATACCTCAATAAAACTAATAAACAAAAAAATATAATATAAAAAATAATTTAAAGGACTTTTATTTTATGTTACTATGTTGTGGGACTGCTTGTCAACAATGTATAATTAGACAAGACTAAGATTTATTAATAAAGTGGTGATTGAGTTAAAAATAAGAGATATAATTAAATACTTACACTGTGCCACATCTTGTTATTACTTTTCCTGTATTAAATATTACAAAATAATTAAAGTCATACATATAAAACAAAACAGTGCTCATCATCATAACAAGATTTTTGGAACGTTGAAGTTGTAATTACATTATTAAGGTATTATGAACTATTAAATTACTCAAAAAACAGGCTAAGTCAAGTTTTTTCTATAATACACAAAATTTATTTTTATAAATAAGTGAAAACATTCTGCTTCAGGACTCCTTGGAAATTAGTATTTTTAATTGCTAAGAAGATATCACTAGCAACTAGACCACTAATCTAACAGTTTTAGAAGGGGAATATTGTAGTGGTTAGTCAGGAATAATTTTACAATATCAACAATAAGTCAAGAGACCTCAGAATTCTGAACTGGCTCTTTATGATTTCATACATATGAAAGCAAGAGTGAGAAAAGTCACAAATTTGGAAGAGACATACTTGAGTCAATAATGACAATGTGAGTGCTCAAAGACGCTACAGTGACTACTCAATAGAAATGGTGGAATGGGGAAAATATATAAGAAAGATATGACTAGAGTATATTTTTAGAGTTTATTTCTTAGGAGTGAATTGGGTCTGAGTAATGAAGTTAAGCATAGACTATGGACTGAATTGTGACCTGTCTCCCAAAATTCATATTAAAACTGTACCAATGTCATGATATTTGGGGGTGGGGCCTTTGGGGGGTAGTTACATTTAGATGAGGTTTATAAGGGTGGCCCTCATGATGGGATTAGTGGCCTTATAAGAAGAGACACAAGAGTTTTCTCTGTGTTCCACCATGTGAGGGCACAGCAAGAAGGTGGTCATCTCTAAGCAAGGAAGAGATTTTTCTTCAGTCACCAAATCAGCTGGCACCTTGATCTTGGACTTCCCAGATTCCAGATCTGTGGGAAATACATTTCTGTTGTTTTAGCCACCTCCTCTATGATGTTTTGTTATGGTAGTCCAGCAAATTGAAGACAACATGGCACAGGCATACCTCGTTTTATAGTGCTTTCCTTTATAGTGGTTCACAAATACTTGTGTTTTTACAGATTGAAGGTTTGTGACAACCTTGTGAGCAAGTCTATAGACACTATTTCCCAACATCATTTTTCCACTTATTTCTCCCTGTTAACATTTGGTAATTCTCATAATATATCAATCTTTTTCATTATTTTTAGATTTTTATGGTGATCTGTTATCAGTAATTTTTGATATCACTATTGTAATTGTTTTGGGACACCAGGAACCACACTGATATAAAACTGCAAGCTTAACTGACAAATGTGAATTTGTCAAAGTCAAATTCTGACTGCTCTGTGGACTGGCTATTCCTCTATCAATTGTCGTAACCTCTCCCTATTCCCCGAGACACAAAAATATTCAAATTAGGCCAGTTAATAACCCTACATTGGCTTCTAAGTGTTCAAGTGAAAGGAAGAGTATATGTCTCTTATTTTAAGTCAAATGCCAGAAATGATTAAGTTTAGTGAGGAAGGCATGTCAAAAGATGAGATAAGCCAAAAGCTGAGACAGGCCAAAAACTAGGCCTCTTGAACCAAAGAATTAATGAAGTTGTGAATGCAAAGGAAAAGTTCTTGAAGGAATTTCAAAGTGCTACTGTAATGAACATACAACTGATAATAAAGCAAAACAGCCTTAATGCTGATATGGGGAAAGTTTTAGTGGTCTAGATAGAAGATAAAATCAACCACAATATTCCCTTAAGCTAAAGCCTAAACTAGAGCAAGTAGCTAACCCCCTTCAATCTAGAAAGGCTGAGAGAGGTGAGGAAGCTGCATAAGAAAATTATGAAGCTAGCAGAGGTTGGTTCATGAGGCTTAAGGAAAGAAGTTATCTTTATAACAGAAAAGTGCAAGATGAAGCAGCAAGTGCTGATAAAGAAGGTACAGGAAGTCAGGGTAATTAAGGATAATTGAGGAAGGTGACTACACTAAACAACAGGTTTTCAATGTAGATGCCATCTATTGGAAGATGCCATCTTGGACTTTCACAGCTAGAGAAAAGTCGAAGCTTGGCTCCAAAGTTTCAAAGGATAGGCTGTCTCTTTCATTAGGAGTTAATTCAACTGCTGACTTTAAGATGAAGCCAATGATAAATTCCTAGAAACATATAAATTACCAAAACTGAAACAGGAAGAAATAGAAAATTTGAGCAGATCCATAACCAGCAAAGTAATTGAATCAGTAATCAAAAATCTTCCAAAAAACAAGAGTCCAGAGCTGGATGACTTCCCAGAAGAATTCTACCAAACATTTAAAGAATTAACACCCACTCTTCTTAAACCTTTCCAAAAAAAATGAAATGGTAGGAAAACTTCTAAACTCATTCCATAATGCCAGCATTATCTTAATTCCAAAACCAGACAAAGTCCCCACTAAAAAGGAGAATTACAGACCAATATCCCTAATGAACATGATTGCAGAAATTCTCACCAAGATAATAGCAAATTGAATACAGCAGTACGTTAAAATAATTATTTACTATGATCAAGTGGGATTTATTCCTGAGCTGCATGGGTGTTTCAATATCCACAAACCAATAAGTGTGATATACCACATTAATAAAAGAAAGGATAAGAACCACATGATCCTATTAATAGATGCAAAAAAAGCATTTGACAAAATACAGCATCCTTTTTTGATAAAAACCCTCAACAAAGTAATGATAGAAGGAACATACCTCAACATCATAAAGGCCATATACAAAAGACACACAGCTAATATCATCCTCAATGGGGAAGAACTGGGAGCTTTTCCCCTAAGGTCAGGAACAACACAGGGAGGTCCACTCTCACCATTGTTGTTCAACTTAGTGCTGGAAGTATGGACTCAGGAATCAGACAACAAAAATTAATAAAAGGCATTCATCCAAATCAGCAAGGAAGAAGTCAAACTTTCACTCTTTGCAGACAACATGATACTTTATGTGGAAAACCTGAAAGACTCCACCAAAAAATTGCTAGAACTGACATATCAATTCAGCAAGGTCGCAGGAAATAAAATCAATGTACAGAAATCTATTCCATTTCTTTACACAAATAATGAAGCAGCAGAAAGAGAAATCAAGGAATCAATCCCACTTACAATTGCATTAAGTTGAAGCCAATGCTTACTTACTTACCATTCTAAAAATCATTAAGAATTATGCTAAATCTACTCTATGCAATCTAATCTATCTAAGATTATGCTAAATCTGTCTGTGCTCTTTTAAATGGAACAAGGAAGCCTGGATGACAGCACATCTGTTTACAACATGGCTTACCAAATGTTTTAAGTCTCCTATTGAGACCTACTGCTCAAAAAGAAAAAAATAAAATAAAATAAAATAAAAGATTCCTTTCATTATATTACTGTTCATTGACAATGTAGCTGGTCACCGAAGAGCTCTGATGGAGATCTACACTGAGGTTAGTGTTGTCTTTATGCCCGCTAACACAAGATCCATTTTGCAATCCATGGATCAAGGAGTCATATCAACTTTCAAGTGTTAGTATTTAAGGAATCCATTTCATAAGACTATAGCTGCCATATATAGTGATTTGTGTGATGGATCTGGACAAAGTAAATTGAAAACCTTTGGAAAGAATTCACCATTCTTGATCCCATTAAGAATATTCATTTTCATGGGAAGAGATCAAAATATCCACATGAGCAAGAATTTGGGAAAAGTTGATTCCAACCCTAATGGATGACTTTGAGGAGTTCAAGACTTCAGTGAAGGAATGAAGTAACTGCAGATGTGGTGGAAATCGCAAGAGAACTAGAATTCGAAGTGGGCCCTGAAGATATGACTGAACTGCTGTAATTTCATGAGAAACCTTGAGCAGGTAAGGGGTTGCTTCTTATGGATGACCAAAGAAAGTGATTTTTTGAAATGGAATCTACTCCTGGTGAAGATGTTGTGAAGGCTATTGAAATGACAACTAAATATTTAGAATATGACATAAATTTAGTTAAAAAGTGGTGGCAGGTTTGTGAGAATTAACTTCAATTTTGAAAGAAGTTCTACTGTGAGTAAAATGCTATCAAATACATTACATGCTACAGAGAAAATATTCTAGAAAGGTAAAGTAAATTTATGCAGTAAAATTCATATGGTAAAAAAATTACCATAGCCACCTCAGCCCTCAGCAACCACTACCTGATCAGTCAGCAGTCATCAACATCAAGACAAGAACCTTCCCCAGTAAAAAGAATAGGACATACTGAAAGCTCAATTTTTAGCAACAAAATATTTCTAATTAAGGTATGGGCATTGTTATTTTAGGCATAATGCTATTGCACATTTAGTAGACTATAGTATACTGTAAACATAATTTTTATATGCACTAGAAAGCCAAAGAATTACTTTGGCTTGCTTTATTGCAATATTTGCTTTGTTACGATGGTCTGGATCTAAACCTACAATATCTCTAACGTATGCCTATACTGATAATACTTTTTTTTTAAATTTTTTAACGTTTATTTATTATTGAGAGACAGAGTGTGAGCAGGAGAGGGGCAGAGAGAGAGGGAGACACAGAATCTGAAGCAGGCTACAAGCCTGAGCTGGCAGCACAGAGCCCAACGCGGGGCTCGAACTCACAAACTGCGAGATCATGACCTGAGCCGAAGTCGGAAACTTAACTGACTGAGTCCCCCAGGCACCTTGGTAATACTTTTTTTTTAAATTAATGTCTCAATTGAAGCAAATGAAGACTAGGTATGGGTCAGCTATAAGTAACTAATAAAAGGGTTAATTATTATTATCTACATGTACAAATATGTACCACATGTGTACCACGAGTGTGTACCACACTGAAATACAAGACATCCTTATAAATATACATATATATTTATATTTAAGACATAATCACTTTAAATTAAAATATACTTAGTATATATGGAAATATATTTCAAAGGAGTACTGAGTTCAAGAAAACCAGAATCCCTGATACTCATTACTTTTCCTATTTCTGTATTCTCTGTGTTTAGGTAATCATATCTTCAAAATCTACAGAATATTATATTTTTGGTCTCATTTTTTTAACCAACTTAAACCCTATTCTGTCAGCCCAACACATATCATTTTACCTCTTCCTTTTATATACTTTTAGAAATGTGCTAGAGTAGCAGGTCTCTCATGTTATACTCCAGTTTTCATAGGTAGGCTATTAAGTTCAGTAAGTACGGATGTTGAAGGGGGATGAGGAGTTACCTCCTTTGTTCTGCTGGCTTTACATTTTACACTACAGGAAAATAGTTCAGTGTTTCCTCTCTTTGAATTTCTATGAAGTTTACTTTTCTTCCATCAAAATTTTTCTAAAAAGTTTCTCATTATAGAAGCTCAACTTAAGAAGACATTCTTCTCTAAAATTGATGGACAGTGAATGCTATATAAAAGCTAAACCTCGGGGCGCCTGGGTGGCGCAGTTGGTTAAGCGTCCGACTTCACCCAGGTCACGATCTCGCGGTCCGTGAGTTCGAGCCCCGCGTCAGGCTCTGGGCTGATGGCTCGGAGCCTGGAGCCTGTTTCCGATTCTGTGTCTCCCTCTCTCTCTGACCCTCCCCCGTTCATGCTCTGTCTCTCTCTGTCCCAAAAATAAATAAAAAAAAAAAAAAAAAAAAAAAAAGTTGAAAAAAAGCTAAACCTCAAAGAACTATTTCATCTACAAGATGTCAATTAACAATTTTGATTGTGTTTTTACTGAATCAGCTAAATTGTGGTATGTGTTTAGATGATTCAAATACAGAATAAATGGGTTTTGACCTTCAACTGAAAATTTCTTTTGGCTAATTAAAATGGAAACACCACTCTTGTTTTTTTTAGCAGATCTTCTTGTTAAAATATTAGTAAGATGTGTTTAAAAAAAGAAACAGAGGCGTTTTTGTGCTTTTCTATACATTTGCTTACCTACTTTTCTATACATTTGTTATCAAGTGGTATTATCAATAGAATTCATCAATTGGCTTTGCCTATATTACATTTTTCATACTAGATCTTTAAAATTTGTATATAGAAATAATATTAATAATGCCATACATTTAATGAAGTTTTCTAAGGAAACATCAAAAAACAGAATAAGGAAAACCAAAATTTCTTTTCATCTATCAAATGTGTACAAGCTGAATATGCTGATACTTTATTAATCAGCAAATATATTATAAGGCATCTAATAAAGTGCTAATATTTATACTATTTAAAGCATGCCTACAATTTTTCAAGAAAGAAAACACAATCAAATATTAAAAGGAAAAAAATGGAAAGACATGCCTCAAACCAAAAAAATCAAAATTATTAACATAGGAAAAGATGCTCAAATTTATTAAGCCAGAAATATTCATATTAAGTTACGCCTAGTAGTTTGACAAAAAATATTGTTGTATAACTTATTCCTTGGTCAAATGGAGGAAAAGAGACATTTTCATTTATAGAGACATTTTAATTATTGTCTTTTTAAAAAAAATTTTTTTTTAACATTTATTTATTTTTGAGACAGAGACAGAGCATGAGCGGGGGAGGGGCAGAGAGAGAGGGAGACACAGAATCAGAAGCAGGCTCCAGGCTCTGAGCCATCAGCCCAGAGCCTGACGTGGGGCTCAAACTCACAGACTGCGAGATCGTGACCTGAGCCGAAGTCGGATGCTCAACCAACTGAGCCACCCAGGCGCCCCTTAATTATTGTCTTTTTTCTCAAATTAACCTGTAAATATTAATATAAAATTATACGCATACTAAAGTAAGCAATCCAACTTTTGAGGATCCATTCATTGTAACAAATGTCTAAGAGTATCAGTATGTTTATAGGAGGATGTTATCTTTAAAACAAATTAAAGAAGGGGCTCCTGGATGAATCAGTCAGTTAAGCATTGACTCTTGGTTTTGGCTCAAGTCATGGTTTCGCGGTTCATGAGATTGGAGCCCTACACTGACAACACGGAGCCTTCCTGGGATTCTCTTTTTCTCCCTTTCTGCCCCTACTACATGTGTGCTCTATTTCAAAGTAAATAAACAAGCATTTTTAAAAAATTCATCAGAAATTTAATGTTAGTTTATTGATAGATAAAAGGTAAAGGAGGTAAAAAAAAATGCATAGAAAGGAATAAATGTCCCCATGATTTAAAAATAGTGTTATAATGGAGTTATTTATGCAAAATTATTATATATGTCTGTATGTATGAAAGGTGTAAAAAAATAAGATCACTATAAATATCAATGTTGGTTACCTTATGGTGGATAAAGTAAAAGGTATTTAGTTCTTTAAGATATTATTTTATTTCCTATTTCTTTAAATATGTTATCAATAGAACACTCATCTCATTTTTTTCTATAATTAGTCTTCTCATGTTGTTTTACTACTTCACCATTCCTCACTCTTACTGTTTTATTTATCTTTTATATATTTAATCCATATGTACTGGAGGTCTATAATCTAAATCTATTTCTCTTGCTGATGATAATACCTCCATTAAGATATTGTGAGGATTTTATTATTTTTTTAATGTTTACTTATTTTTGAAAGAGATATGGAGAGCGAGCAGGAGAGGGGCAGAGAGAGAGGGAGACACAGAATCCAAAGCAGGCTCCAGGCTCTGAGCTGTCAGCACAAAGCCCAATATGGGGCTCAAACTCACAAACCATGAGAGATCATGACCTGAGCAGAAGTCAGATGCCTAACCAACTGAGCCACCCAGGGACCCCTAGACATAGGGAGGATTTTAAAAGTGAAAGTTATTGAAGCATAATTTACACATGACAGTATAAACACCATTGAATTATACGGTTCAATGAGTTTTGGCTGTTCTTTGACAACTGTGTTGTTCCCAGTTTGGGAGCTTTCTGAAAAGTATAAATGAATATGTATAACTGGGTTGCTTACCAGTAATTTCAGATCACTGACGATACTAAAACTATAAAAGAGATGAAAGAGAAAAGCTAGTCCTCATTCTGAAAGAAAATTTTGTGACTGAGTTTAAGAAAATGTTGAATATCTTCTAAAAGACAATTTTTAATCAAGTTATTTGTTTGTTTTCCTTTTGAGTGAGTTATAGGAGATTCACACATATTTTGAGTATTAAGCTCTTAGAAGAAAGAGGGCTTGATATAAGGAAATTTTTAGAGATTATGAATATGTGTAGTACCTTGTTTATGGTATGGTAATGGGTGTATGCATGCATATGTCCAAATTCATCAAGATGTATATATTAAATATGTGCACTTATTTGTATATCAATTGCACCTAGACAAACCTTAAAAAAATAGGAAGTGACTAAATTATGCTAAAGTAAAAGGTAAGGACAAATGAGTATAATGTACTTTGGATTAATACTGAAAAATGTATAATACTGGATAATGTAATTAATAAGGTTGATTTGTATCATAATTATTCTTTTTAATCAGTACATGAGTTTTGTGATGCAAAGAGTAATTCTATTTCCCCCTGAGAAATATTCACATTCCTTTCACTGTAATAAGTTAGCATTTAGCATCTTTTTACCTGAGAAATATTCCCCCTGAAAAATATTTGCATGCCTTTCCCTGTAATAAGTTAGCATCCTCTTCTCAATATAGTAATCTGGAAGAAAATTAATACATAGGATAAACTATGTGGTACTTTATACCTCCTCTACATATAAATATATCAAGTGATTTATGGTAAAAACTCTGAAAAATGTTTCACATGTGTTTCTCTTGTTCTTTAAACTTAAAACCATTAATTCACATCTGATATATTTATTATAAAAGTCTAGTCATTGATTGAGAACTTTTTAGGGATATGTACTTAATTTTAAATTTCTTAATTTTTTAAGTGATGGAGTTATTAACATTTTCAGTATTTTGATAAGTGAAAAATTGAAAAAAATTTCATTTTAACATTTTAGGTTTAGTAAAACTCAAATTTATATTTAGCAAATGTGACCCATTTTATTTCCCAAAAAGGGCTGTAACAATATCTCCATCCCACATTCTTCAAGAAACTTCCACTACTCTATGAAGACCTGAAGTCTAATTTCCTTCCCTCAAATTTGGGCAAGCATGTAACTTGCTTATAACCTAAAGAATATGGTAGATATAAAACTGCAAGACTTTCAAGGCTATACCTTAATAGGTGAGGCAACATTCACCTTTATTAGATAGGTTATTGTTTCGGGGGCATTCTATGGCATGTCAAAAATTCTACTACTCTGAGATTCTCTTGCTGAAGAGACCATATTTAGGGTTCAGATTAACAGACTGCTGAACTCCCAGCTGACAGATGGCCACAAGAGTGAGCATTTTGGATGGCCAACCAAGTTGAGCCTTCAAGGGGTCTACCACTCTAGGCAACATCTGGCATAGCCTCAGGAGATTGAAGTGAGAATCGCCCAACCAAACCCTTTCTAAATCTTTGACCCAAAAAATCATGGGCAACATGAAAATGTTTAGCTAAGTTTTGGAGTAATTTACAATGTAGCAATGATAAATGAAATATTCATTAAATAGAAAGTGTAGAAGATGTAGGCAATTTGAATCAACCTTTCACTTGTCTTGAGAGTCCAAATTAGACACATAAATATTTGTAGGAACAGCAGGAACATCAAGTGTAATCCTTCATTTCAATATTGAGGCACATGGCCTAGAGAAGATAGCTACTCATCAGTAGACTAAGGACTGGAACACATTTTCATGATTGCTGGTGTAGTATTTTTGAGTAGTTTTAAATATCTCTATATCTGGAGTATTAATCAACATTTTATTAATTATTCCTATTTTCTATCTTTTACAAAAATCAACCCCTGCATAACTTTCTTTGATTCTCAAACTCATTCCCAACACCTATATTTAAAATTCACCTTATATAAAGTACTATATTAAATACTTGGGCATTAAACATGAAGATTTCAAGTGAGGGGTTATTGTTTAATATACAAGGCATTTAAATCATATATTGTGAATAAAATGTGATTAGTTACATAAGAGTTCCATTTAAAAAATTTTTAAGATTTGGGGAGAAGATGGCGGCATAGGAGGACGCTGGGCTCACTGTGTCCTGCTGATCACTTAGATTCCACCCACAACTGCCTAAATAACCCAGAAAACTGCCAGAAGACTAGCAGAATGGATTCTCCAGAGCCAAGCGTAGATGAGAGGCCCACGGAAGAGGGGCCCCTCTGGAAGCGGATCACTGAAGGAAAAGCAAGCTGAGCCTACCCCTCCTGCCCCTGTGCACCTTGCCAATCCACCCCAGCTAATACGCCACATCCCCAGCACCACAAGCCTGGCAGCGTGCAAGTAGCCCAGACGGGACACACCACCCCACAGTGAATGCTGCCCCTAGGAGAGGGGAAGAGAAGGCACACACCTGTCTCACTGTGGCCCCAAGGGTGGGCTGGGGGCAGACATCAGGTCTGACTGCGGCCCCGCCCACCAATGCAAGTTATTCAAGACAGCACAGGGAAAGTGCCCTGCAGTTCTGAGCCACTGCAGGGACTATCCAAAATGATGAATCGGAAGAATTCCCCTCAAAAGAAACTCCAGGAAGTAGCGATAGTTAACGAACTGACCAAAAATGAATTAAAAATATAACAGAAAGTGAATTTAAAATAATAGTCATAAAATTAATCGCTGGGCTTGAAAACAGTATAGAGGACAGCAGAGAATCTATTGCTACAGAGATCAAGGGACTAAGAAACAGCCAGGAGGAGCTAAAAATGCTATAAATGAGCTGCAAAATAAAATGGAGGTGACCACAGCTCAGATTGAAGAGGCAGAGGAGAGAATAGGTGAACTAGAAGATAAAATTATGGAAAAAGAGGAAGCTGAGAAAAAGAGAGATAAAAAAATCCAGGAGTATGAGGGGAAAATTAGAGAACTAAGTGATGCACTAAAGAGAAATAATCTACGCATAATTGGTATTCCAGAGGAGGAAGAGAGAGGGAAAGGTGCTGAAGGTGTACTTGAAGAAATAATAGCTGAGAACTTCCCTGATCTGGGGAAGGAAAAAGGCATTGAAATCCAAGAGGCATGGAGAACTCCCTTCAGACATAACTTGAATCGATATTCTGCATGACATATCATAATGAAACTGGCAAAATACAAGGATAAAGAGAAAATTCTGAAAGCAGCTAGGGATAAATGTGCTCTAACATATAAAGGGAGACCTATAAGACTCGTGACCGATCTCTCTACTGAAACTTGGCAGGCCAGAAAGGAATGGCAGGAAATCTTCAATGTGATGAACAGAAAAAAATATGCACCAGAATCCTTTATCCAGCAAATATGTCATTTAGAATAGAAGGAGAGATAAAGGTCTTCCCAAACAAAAACTGAAGGAATTTGTAACCACTAAACCAGCCCTGCAAGAGATCCTACGGGGTATCCTGTGAGACAAAGTACCAGAGACATCACTACAAGCATGAAATCTACAGATATCACAATGACTCTAAACCCATATCTTTCTATAATAACACAATGTAAATGGACTAAATGCTCGAACCAAAAGACATAGGGTATCAGAATGGATTAAAAACAAGACCCATCTATTTGCTGTCTACAAGGGACTCATTTTAGACCTGAGGACACCTTCAGATTGAGAGTGAGGGGATGGAGAACTATCTACCATGCTACTGGAAGTCAAAAGAAAACTGGAGTAACCATACTTATATCAGACAAACTAGACTTTAAATTAAAGGCTGTAACAACAGATGAAGAAGGGCATTATATAATAATTACAGGGTCTATCCATCAGGAAGAGGTAACAATTATAAATGTCTATGCGCCAAATACGGGAACTCCCAAATATATAAAACAATTACTCACAAACATAAGCAACCTTATTGATAAGAATGTGGTAATTGCAGGGGAACTTAATACTCCACTTACAACAATGGATAGATCATCTAGACACACGGTCAATAAAGAAACAAGGGCCCTGAATGATACATTGCCAGATGGACTTGACAGATATATTTAGAACTCTGCATCCCAAAGCAACAGAATATACTTTCTTCTAGAGTGCACATGGAACATTCTCCAAGATAGATCACATGCTGGCTTACAAAACACCCCTTAATAAGTATAGAAGTGGGATTCATTACTGGGATGCAGGGCTGGTTCAACATTCACAAATCAATCAACGTGATACATCACATTAATAAAAGAAAAGATAAGAACCATATGATCCTGTCAATCGATGCAGAAAAAGCATTTGACAAAATTCAGCATCCTTTCTTAATAAAAACCCTCGAGAAAGTCAGGATAGAAGGAACACACTTAAACATCATAAAGCCATTTATGAAAAGCCCACAGCTAACATCATCCTCAATGGGAAAAGACTGAGAGCTTTTTCCCTGAGATCAGGAACACGACAGGGATGTCCACTCTTGCCGCTGTTGTTTAACATGGTGTTGGAAGGTCTAACTTCAGCAATCAGACAACAAAAGGAAATCAAAGGCATCAAAATTGGCAAAGATGAAGTCAAGCTTTCACTTTTTGCAGATGACATGATATTATACATGGAAAATCCAATATAGGCTCCACCAAAAGTCTGCTAGAACTGATACATGAATTCAGCAAAGGTGCAGGATACAAAATCAATGTACAGAAATCAGTTGTATTCTTATACACTAATAATGAAGCAACAGAAAGAAAAATAAAGAAACTGATCCCATTCACAATTGCACCAAGAAGCATAAAATACCTAGGAATAAATCTAACCAAAGATGTACAAGATCTGTATGCTGAAAACTATAGAAAGCTTATGAAGGAAATTGAAGAAGATATAAAGAAATGGAAAAACATTCCGTGCTCATGGGTTGTAAGAATAAATATTGTGAAAATGTCAATACTACCCTAAGCTATCTACACATTCAATTCAATCCCAATCAAAATTGCACCAGCATTCTTCTCGAAACTAGAACAAGCAATCCTAAAATTCATATAGAACCTAAAATTGTAATTTTGAAAGAAGTAATTTTGAAGAAGAAGTAATTTTGAAGAAGTAATTTTGTAGAAGAAGACCAAAGCAGGAGGCATCACAATCCCAGACTTTAGCCTCTACTACAAAGCTGTCATCATCAAGACAGCATGGTATTGGCACAAAAACAGACACATAGACCAATGGAATAGAATAGAAACCCCAGAACTAGACCCACAAACGTATGGCCAACTAATCTTTGACAAAGCAGGAAAGAATATCCAGTGGAAAAAAGACAGTCTCTTTAACAAATGGTGCAAGGAGAACTGGATAGCAACATGCAGAAGATTGAAACTAGACCACTTTCTTACACCATTCACAAAAATAAATTCAAAATGGATAAAGGACCTGAATGTGAGACAGGAAACCATCAAAACCCTAGAGGAGAAAGCAGGAAAAGACCTCTCTGACCTCAGCCATAGCAATCTCTTACTTGACACATCCCCAAAGTCAAGGGAATTAAAAGCAAAAATGAACTATTGGGACCTCATGAAGATAAAAAGCTTCTGCACAGCAAAGGAAACAACCAACAAAACTAAAAGGCAACCAACGGAATGGGAAAAGATATTTGTAAATGACATATCGGACAAAGGGCTAGTATCCAAAATCTATAAATAGCTCACCAAACTCAACACCTGAAAAACAAATAATCCGGTGAAGAAATGGGCAGAAAACATGAATAGACACTTCTCTAAAGAAGACATTCACATAGCCAACAGGCTCATGAAAAGATGCTCAACGTCGCTCCTCACCAGGGAAATACAAATCAAAACCACACTCAGATATCACCTCACGCCAGTCAGAGTGGCCAAAATGAACAAATCAGGAGACTATAGATGCTGGAGAGGGTGTGGAGAAACGGGAACCCTCTTGCACTGTTGGTGGGAATGCAAACTGGTGCAGCCACTCTGGAAAGCAGTGTGGAGGTTCCTCAAAAAATTAAAGATAGACCTACCCTATGACCCAGCAGTAGCACTGCTAGGAATTTACCCAAGGGATACAGGAGTACTAATGCATAGGGCCACTTGTACCCCAATGTTATAGTAGCACTCTCAACAATAGCCAAATTATGGAAAGAGCCTAAATGTCCATCAACTGATGAATGGATAAAGAAATTGTGGTTTATATACACAATGGAGTACTACGTGGCAATGAGAAAGAATGAAATATGGCTCTTTGTAGCAACGTGGATGGAACTGGAGATTGTTATGCTAAGTGAAATAAGCCATACAGAGAAAGATAGATACCATATGTCTTCATTCTTTTGTGGATCCTGAGAAACTTAACAGAAACCCATGGGGGAGGGAAAGGAAAAAAAAAAGAGGTTAGAGACGGAGAGAGCCAAACATAAGAGACTCTTAAAAACTGAGAAAAAACTGAGGGTTGATGGGGGGTGGGAGGGAAGGGAGGGTGGGTGATGGGTATTGAAGAGGGCATCTTTTGGGATGAGCACTGGGTGTTGTATGGAAACTAATTTGACAATAAATTTAATATATTAAAAAAATAAAAAAATAAAACAAAAAAGTTTTAATTATTATTTTTGAGAGAGAGCAAGTTGGGGAGGGGCAGAAGAGCTGAAGTGGGCTCTGTGCTGACAGCAGTGAGCCTGATGGTGGGCTCAAATTCACAAAATGAACCATGAGATCATGACCTGATCCAAAGTTGGATGCTCAACTGAGTAAGCCAACCAGATGTCCCATCCATTTAAAAATTATTATAAAATAGGAAAGTTTTATTCAATTAAACATCAGATTTACTAAGGCCACCAATGGTGTTTGAGGTAGCTTTTGAAGAATGAACTGTGTTTCAACAAGTAGAGGTGAATAGTTATAGCTTTTTAAAAAGAGGATATGCTGAACAAAGGCATAAAAATAAGTATAGTCAGGGGATGATGAGTGTTTTCACATGCCAGGATATAACATATGTTTGTGTATACTGAGTGGTACTGGAAGATGATAATGGACATGTAGATTGGGGCCATATGGCTAACTATCCTTGATGCCATACTAAAGGGGCAGGAGGGCAATATCAGAAATTAATTATGATTAAGGTATGTCTCAGGAATATGAAAAACTTTTATTACTGACACACCAGCAATAATATATTAGCTTAAACTTTTGATTGTGCTTTTTAAAATGTATTACTGCCCAGGTACTATTATTTTAGATTTTTCAGAATAGATCAATTTTAATCGTGATTTTAATTTAACATAACCTGGTATAGCAGTCAGCTATTTGATAAGGCTTTTTACCACTTTGGGCAACTAGTAACTTTCGAGTCACAAGCATCACTCAATAACAAATCTAGCTGGCTCAAAGAAATTACTCAAATAAGGATCTAAAAGGTAGATACGACATGATTGCAAATGATCCACTCTAAGAAATGAAAATTTCATGTCTGTGAAGTATTATTTGTCTTTATAAAGCAATTATTCTATGCTAAGGAGTTTTGTCCTAGAAACTTTACTTTTTTCAGAGCGCAATTTCCTTTTCATAAACAGCCTACTTAGAGTGACTGGAAAATCAACTAATGCATTGATTTAGCTAGTCCGTCTTCTTAAGGCAAATACTTGCTATGTGCTTGACCCTGTTTTATGAGTTGGGAAAAAAAAAGGCACACAACATCCCCTGCCCCATTTTTTTTTTTCTTTTTATAGAAAGTCTTCAGTGGGAAGTCAAAGATCAACTTTCTAATACTAGGGATGCTGGCCAAAAGTTACCCTGACACAACTGGAAAGCTAAGAGCAGAAGTAAAATTATAATCTTGTCATTTTATAGAGAAAACATGTATCTGACCACTAGTATGTAAATACACAAAAAATGTTTTTTTTTGGAAAATTTACTTAACTCCATTCTCCTACTTACATAAATATAAATTTATATAATTTATGCCTTATTTTTCAAGTGTAGTATTCTATAAAATTCATGTATTTAATATTTCTTTTCAGCCTAGTAAACATCTCAACTGAAGATACATTTGAGTAAATGAAAATTCCTAACCAAAGGGATTTCCTGATATCATGAAATAGAGAAAATAAAAAAGGAAATAACTCATTGCACAGAATATAAACATAATCATTTGACTATACGTATAGGTGTTTAACAAAGAAATAGTTGGCTTTCAGATGATTAGCTTCCTTAGTCTGGGAAGTAATAGGAGATTATAAATCAACTTCCCCTGTATCTACTGGACTCAATGTGGATAATGGACTCAATTAGTTCAATATATAACAGCAGATAAAGAGTGTCTTGAAACCATGCATGGATCTATCATTGTCCCTTGAATCAGAATTTTCCAAGTAAATCCAAAGGGAGATGCATTTTAAAAATATTAGGTGATTTTGCAAATTTAATTTAGAAACAAGAGATAGATGGTCTCTTGTTTCTCTTGTACAAATAACAATGTTCTACATACAGTATGGCTTAGTGGCAACATATGGAGAAATTCTACAGCTAGAAATCCAGCCTTGTTGCTTACTTTCCTTCATCTCCTAACAATGAGATAGACACACTATATCTAGCTGAGGTAGCCTTCTATACCCCTTTAATGCCTGTGAATACCTACAAGAATTCTTGAAAAACTTTAGGAGAGATTTTTAGTCAGCAGAAGAATTACTGGGGGGATGGGAGTGGGCAAGTCAAACACCCTGGAGATGCTCATAATCAGAGCCAGCCCTGTTACACATCAGGGAGAGTAACAAGCTCAACACAACATGGTTTACTCAGAGTTCATTTACATATATATTAAGTATATATTACTGCTTGGGAGATAATCACAGTTTTCAATATTTATAGTTTAGAATCAATGACAACATCACTTGCTGTGTATGGCATTAGGGCAAAAACTGGTAATTAGGTGGAGTATTCTCAAATTAGTTTTATTTCACTGACTAGCTACAGGGTAATTAGACTATACATGATGGAATGGAAATATCTATATTATGTGAGACATGTCATGTTGAAACACCGAAAAAAAGAAATAAGCAGGTTCAACAGAATGATAGTAGCGTGACTTGCATCTTTGTTGTGATGCAAGCAGATCATCCATAGCTATGAAACACCTAATTTAACACATATGGTAGAAAACCCCTAATTTTAGTTTACCTCTAAATTCCAAACACCCTGGAGGTAATGACTTTATGGTGAACAGAACTATTACATAGTAATTAAAGTGTAAGCTCTAGACTTGGATCCTCTGGATCCTAAAGTTATCCCCACTGCTTACTACATGTATGGTCTTGGGCAAGTAACTTCCTTCCCCATGCCTAAGTTATTTCATGTGTAAAGTTATGGTATCAACTCTCGATTTCATATAGTTGTTCTAAGAGTTAAGCGAGCCAACTCCTGTAGGATTTATAATTGAACATGGCAGATTCACAACTAATGTGATCTACTAGTGTTATGCTCTAAAATGCATTCTATTTGATTTGCTTGTTTTATTACTGATTCTAGCTAGCTAGCTAGCTTTCAATTATCTATCTAATTTTTTCTGGTTCCAAAAAAAAAAAAAAATATCCATCACAGGCTATTTTACTAACAGGAAACACATACAAATTTCTTTGATAAATATTGTCATGACACTCTAAGCTTTCAATAATTATTCAAACTTTTTTTGTACATTTTGTAATTGTCATGAACAATAGATGTAAATTCCACACAAGACATCCATGCAGAGAATCCATGAAGAGAATTGCATTTCGTTTTAGACAAGAATACTGCATTACCTACTTTGAGCGGAAGTGTAATTACATATATTTTTAATGATTATATAAAATTGAAGGAGTGAGTTTTCGTCCAAGTCCCAGTGAAAAATTAACTTTCTGCAGTCGCTTAAAACAGCTTAGGAGAAAAAGTAGATTTTGTCAGAGATCACAAAAGACAACGCGTTTATTAAAGAGAGTCACAGAGCTGAAAAATAATGCGTTATTTCAATTATGTCAGTTAAGTGAGTGGTAAGACTTTTTATGTAGATACTTCTTGCACTGAGGAAGTAATATTCAAAACAATGAAATAAAAATGCTTGGTGGTTGATCTCCAGGAAAGATGGGAGTATAAGGGCAATATTTATTGGAGTAGACTATTTCATATACTCTGAAGAGAAACAGCTTCAACCTCAATCACAAATTCTGAACAACAGCTGGTAAATAACAATGAAACTTCAAATCCAGGAATTTATACATAACAATATGCAGTATGTACTTTATGATACAGTGAAAGGTATAGGAAGTAGGTGGAAGAAGTTATAAAAGACCCTGTTGAACAAGTTTGAAGGCTGAAGGGTAGACCACTTATGGGAGAAAATAGAACAGACCTTCTTGCAGAATGGAAGGAGTGCTTAGGAACTAGGTTTCTGTCTGCCATTTTCTTACAATAATAGCTTCCTTGTATGGATGACATTTGAAATGAGGCTTAGCAATAAAACAATGTATATCAGTAAACATAAAATGCCCAGTGCTGTAGATAAATAATGACAACATTGAGCAACCTGCTCAACATAAAAACCATTAGACCAATACCATGCACAGGCATGAATTTTCAATGTATGTTATGTATAAGTTATAAGAAACTTAATGTGAGCACTTAATATCCAAACCACTCTAGAATCAATCAGTACCCAAAACTCTTACCAAACAAACCCTAAACAGTCTCTAACAATATTTTCACAAGACCTTACCATTGTGGTGTGTGTGTGTCTGTGTGTGTGTGTGTGAGCATATGAAATCTGGGAAGCAATAAAACAAGTGGATCAATTGATGATTAAGTTAACATGGAGAAAAGTAGCTAGTTATTTGCTAAGATTAGTGTCAATAATTTTTGCCAGTAAATTAGAACTCTTAAGTCAAATAAATCCTACAATATAACACCATCTCATAATAAATCATATAATTAATATTTGTATGAGAAAAACAGAAAAAATAATGCAGATCTATGACCAAACCTAAATCAGTTTTTAAAAGTAAATTTGTGCTAAAATAACAAGAACCAGAACTTACAAGATTATTTAAAATTTTTCTTGAAATAATAAAGATCTATAAGAAGCTAAATCAGCTTTTTCCCCAAAAGAAATGATGTGGAGGGAGGTATGTCCTTTAAGTTTTAAAAGGTATGATAATAGTAATAGTAATAAATAATAATAGTAATAGAAGAAAATAAGTAATGAAAGCTATGATTAATAAAATGGAATTGATAACTTGGAGACTAAGAAATGTGTTTTTAAAGATTTGATTTTAAATAAGTAAGCAAAATAAGATTTCGTAGCTGGTGTTAGAGAAAACTCTCATTTAGAGAAAATAAAAGTAGATTTCAATTGAAAATTTTGTAACATGTATAGATATGGAATTCAGATATATTAAAGATCTAAATGTGAAAAGTAAAATTAATGTAGCTGTTAGTATTTCACTGTGTAACTATTTCAAATCTATTTTGTCTAGTAGTATGGAGGATTTCAAGAAGAGCTTTAGCACAAGGCTAAAAAAATAAATGGATATATTCATAAAGAAAGAAATAGGATTAATTTGATTTCATCAAAATTAAGGATTTCTGCACAGAGTGCCCACATAAACTCAACAGACCAATAAGGGCTTGTAAAATTTTTAATATAGACAAAAACTATGAACAAGATGATTCAAGAATCTTATGTAAATCATCCAGAAACACAATGGAAACACAGATAAGAATATGGATCGTAACCCTCAGAAGTGGAAACCTGAATGATAGTAAAGCTATGAAGAAATTCTCAAACCATTAGGAATGGGAAAATAATATTTAAGGCAACAATGAGATACATGCCAGTTTTCCCCATCATATTTTAAATATTAGAAAGTTGTATGATGCCAGAGTCTAAGCAGTCTTATACAACATAATGATAAGAGCGCATTCTATCACCTTGGCCGTATTCTGTTGGTTAGGAGCAAGTCAAAACTCTTGCCCACACTTCTTGAGGAGGAAATTATAAAAGGAAATGAGTACTGGAAGGTCAGGAACATTTGAGGTCACTTTAGTGTTTGTCTGTCACAGTCTGCCCTCTGGCTCCTGAAGACTTAAGCCTCTCCAACATATAAAATGTAGCAATTTTCTCCTAATGTTCTCAAAGATGATGGTCAGTTTTATATGTCAAGTTGTCCAAGCTATAATCCCTAGTTATTCAATAAGACAGTAACCTCAGTGTTACTTCAAAAGTGTTTTGTAGATGTGATTATGTCTACAATCACTTGACTTTATGTAAAAGACATTATTTTAGATAAACTGGGTAGGATTCAGTCAATTGACAGGCCTTAAAAGCAGAACTGAGGTTTACCTGAAGAAGAAATTCTGCCTGTGGACTTCAGCTTCAGCTTTGTGCCTGAGAGTTCCAGTACCCCTGTGGATTCTGGACTTGTCTATGCAGGCTTCTCAACCAAATAAGTCAATTCCATGAAATAATTTTCTTTATATATAAAGAGAATTACTACTAGTTCTATTTCTATGACTGATACATGAAGAGTTTCCTCATATAAGAGCAACAGTTCAGAGATCAAAACCTCATCATCTAAACCACAAACAGATACTGAGTTTTCTGGGTTTAATCCCTTAAATATGGCTCCTCAGGCACACAGTTCCTTTTCAGCTTTGTACCTGTGAAGCGAAAGAGATGTTATCTGCTTCCAACATACCCACCATAATAATGGTGCAACAGATGTTAAGACAAAAACTGTAGACATTATGGTTGAAAAGAGGAATGAATGGAAGGGGATTTCCTCTTTTACTTTCTTTACCCATTAACTGCAACAAAGTTTTCCCCTCACAAACCCCCTCAGATGCACTCTTTATTGTGGAGAACTATTCATTGTAGTTCTACTTCTCCTGACATCGTTTCGTATCCTATACTGATCTCTATTTCTTTGTGGCTCCTTTTGTTATGTTATGATTTGAGTTTACAGATATATAAAAGATTTGTGTAAAATTAAGCTGCCTTGCAATTCCTCATTACTGTGGCAATTGGTTTAATTTCTGAAAGAGAAAAAATGATAAAGATATATACACTCAACTCATATCAAAACTATAAATCTCGTGCATAAATTATGAAGAAAACGTTAAAAAGAGGTCAGGTAATAGTGGAAGGAAGATATCAATAGCCTTTTTTGAAGGACTTAAGTTAGGAGGAGTGCTTCCAGCACAGCTAGTAAAGTAAAACAAACAATTAACAAAATAATTTGGTAATAGACAAAAAGTCTACCTGAATATTTGTTTTACAATTAAACAGTATATAATAGAGTCAGTGTTTCTGAAATAAAAAGTTTGTTCTGAAGACACAGAGGCCACAGCATGTTTGAGTGTAATCAATAAAGAATAAACAACACTGAGATTTGTTGTTGACATTTGGAACAGGGAGTTTATAGAAACTCATTCTAGTGAAGGAAGATGCTCTATAGAATTTTAACTTGTGATCTTTTATTTTTCCTTTATCTGCTGTTTTTAAAAAGCTTCAGAGGGCGACTTTTGATAACTTTGGGAGGATAAACCGTGCTGATTCAGAGACTGTGTTTTGACTTCTGTGTGGGTGAGAAGTTAACAGGGATGAAGGAAAGAAGCCTCTTAATCTTTGTAGCCTTCGCACTACATGGAGGCAATCATGCTCCAGAAATGGGAGAAGATTTAACATTTATTATTTAATGGTTCTATAGAAAATACTGCTTTCTGTAATGTAGTTTTATTTGAAAATTATTTTTATATCACTTTTCCAGAAAAAAAATTCATTTCAAAGATTGAAAAGGCAAACAGATAAATGTCATGGAAAGAGTCCATGGACTGCAATGGCATGAGATCTATAAACAAAGAGTACTGAGGGCTTTGGGGGCAGCTGGAATATTGAGGATCACAAAGACCAGGCTGTGGTCCTCCTGAGACCCCAAAGCTTGCCAACAGGAATTAATTTGGCTTGGGGAGGGGTGAGAGGGAGATATTAATTTTGTTAATTGTCTCGTGTTTCATGGTGATAAAAAAAACCTTGGTTATGAAGTTAAAATATGGGTTTCTTCAGAATGCTTAAGGTAACCACGAGAAGAAGAAAAAGAAATACACATATCCCAAATTGTTATATGGGGAAAGAGTTCACCAAGGGTATACACAAAATGCACAAAATCTGGAAGCACCATGCAGTGAAGACTTCCAAGCCCAATTAGATGGTCTTATCAGTCAAAGGGAAAAACACTAAGGGTGTTGTGTCTATATTGTATTCCTTTTGAACTGCTGCATTCAGATGCTATTTTAGTGGCACAACATACTAAGCTCCAAGGAAAAGTACTGTGTAAACTAACACAGATTTATTTCATTCCCTCATTTTAAATTGCACGCGAGCTATAAAACACGTTAGTGACTCTTTAAATATTTGCTCTTTAAATATTTGCTCTTTAAATATCACATTTTAATATTTTGTTTCCTTTTTTTCTTTGTTTCTTGGTTTTACATGCACATGTGCACACAAGTACACATGCACACACACACACACACACACACACACACACACACACACACTCCTGTCTAGCCCCATCAGGATCATTTCCTAAATATAATTTCTGTGAGTTTCTTGGCTCCAAGCCACAAACATCACCTGCCTGACTAGTGTAGCAACATTCATATTGTTTCCTCTTTTGCCACCAAAATTCCATTTTCTACAAGTCAGCCCATGTGATTTTGAAAAACTTAGATCATCCTACTCCTTTGCTCAAAATTTTTTAATTGCTTCACCATTTTGGTTAGAATAAAATAAAAATTCCATGGCATGACCTACAAGGCCCAACATAATCTGTTTTCATGTTTTCTATTTAAGTTCTGATTTAGTTTCCTCTTTATTATGCAAGTAATAGTAAGTGATGCCCCCCCCCCAACACTTTTCCCAGTATTATTCCAGCTCCCACAGAGAACAGCAACTGACAGATGGTATATATTTCCAGGCAGATTTTCTATTTCCAGGTGTTTTAGTTGCCTATTGCTGCTATAACAAAGTAACACAATCTTAGTGCTTGAGCTACACAAATGTATTTATTTTAAGTTCTCTTTGTCAAAAGTCAGCCATAGGTTACACTGGGTGAAAATCAAGATACTAACAGGGCTTCTTACCTTTCTGAAGGCTTTAGGAGAAAAACTTTTCTTGCTTTTTCAACTTGTGGAGACTTCCTGCATTCCTTGGTTCCCGGCTCCCTTCTTCCATCTTCAAAGATAGCATTGGGGGGATCTAGTTTTTCCACACTACCATCTGGTATTCAGAGAACCAGATGAAGACTGTTCTTTTAAAGACCTTTAAGGACTCAAGTGATTAGATTGGGGGCCGGTAGATAATCCAGTATATTCTATTAATGGCATCTGCAACCATGTTTCTCCATTGCTATGCAAGGTAACAGTCACAGATGCTAGGGATCAAGGTGTTAATACCTGAGGCCATTATTCTGCCTACCACACCAGATATACACAAACATTACATTTTGTTTTAGTCTTGTAAAAAAAAAAAAGTCAGGTGAGACTGCTTGGCTCTATTAGTCCTATTCTCCTGTAATAATAAGTGTTGTAGGATTTTCTGTTTCATTATGCATAGATTTAATTCATTGTATTTAAAGACTGATATTATTCCAGAGTATGGTTATAGACTAAATAATTAACATTCCCAGGGTGCCTGGGTGGCTCAGTCCGTTGAGCATCCGACTTTGGCTCAGCTCATGATCTCATGGTTTGTGGGTTCAAGCCCCACGTTGGGCTCTATGCTGGCAGTTCGGAGTCTGGAGCCTGCTTTGGAGTCTGTGTCTCCTTCTCTCTCTGCCCCTCCCCCACTTGTACTCTCTCAAAAATAAATAAATGTAAAAAAAAGTAAATAACATTCCCTTGTGATAACTGGACATTTTCTAAATTTTGCCATTAAAAGCAAAGATGCAAACATCAGCATAATGCCTATATAATATGTACATGTACTATTACATTTATTGGACAGATTCATAAAGAATAAATTTCTGGGTCACTACCAAATTTCTATCCAAAATTGCTTAAAATAGCATTTGCACTGATTCAGAGTGCTCATATCTCTCAACCTTCCTAAAATAAATATATGAATCATTAATTTTCCTTATCTGATGGTTTAAAATAAGTTTTATTTCATTGTTGATTTGCCTTGTGTCAATTATGTCTTTGTCTCTGATCCTTGTCTTTGTCTCTAATACAAAGAGGCTTCTGCTAATATGGTCATATACGACAAACACCTCCTTATAAGTTTATTGGTCATTTAACATTTATTTGAGGAGTAAAATTTTAAAGTTTACTCATTCTTAAATTATTATTAAAAATTAAGTTAATAATTACTAAAACTATTACACACACACACAAATGTGTTTCCTTTTTATTTTATACTTTAGGCATGAGTATTTTCCTTGAATAATGTCACGTATAACATGATTTAGAAATCTATCTTTTTAGAATCAATAACAAATTCCCCTGGACTATATACAGTCAATTCTGCTATAACACAACATAGGCATTCCTAAAAACATTGTGGTATGCATAATTGCTCAATAAAAATACAATCTTACTGGATATATGGGTTAGGGGAAAGCATATTAAAAAATCTCATAAGCACCACATAGAAAACAAAAAAATAAGCACCCAAGGAGAAACAGTGGCACAGTTTTATATATGTTAAATGGTTAACAGGCGCATAAATATGACAGTAAATATGGTACTTAACCTAGAAAAATTAGACAGCTTGTAGAAGTGAACATCAGAAGGGTACAGCTTATGAGTAATTGTGAAGTGGTAGAAGGAGGAGAAAATTATAACACCAGATGTACATGGGTGTGGCTTATAATACACACAATGAACTGAAGTAGCTAGTAATTGAACTGTGTGTGAGATTATGTTTTGTATATTCCTATGAGGCTCCACATTGCTGGGTGCAGTTTGCTGCATTCGTTTAGTACTTTTCTAAGATGAAATTACACATGAGCAAACAGGAAATTTACATTATATTCAATGTTTTCTGTAATATATCAATTCTGTTGGAACAAAGTCACGTTGTAAAAACAAGCATTATAGCAGAACTGACTATAATTAGAAATGTGACCTGAATCACAGCTTACATCTTTATATATGCATGAGTTTTTTCCACATTTTCAATGTACTTCTTCTGATCTATTTGTTTTCTGGACACTGTCATGTAGTCAGTTATTTTAATTAATTGAATCAATATCTTATTTTTCTTTTTAAGCACATTCTTAGCCATTACTATACATTTTGTTTCCTACACACATTTGAGAATATTTTTTTAAAACTGGATGTGCTTTTATTAAAATAGTATTGAATGTATAAAATGAGAAAAAAGTATTTTTACAAAATAATGGTGCAGATTTCCTGTCTCTAAAATTTCCCACAGTGGAATCTTCTGACTTCCATTAGGCTACTAACCCTGAAACACCAGCGTGTGCTCTTGATTTACTCCATCACAGCTTATTTTCATGTTGCCTTGGAAAAATGTTATTCATCCTATTATTAGATTAAGACCTAGAGCTAAGCTGTTCTAGTATATCCCTGAGAAAACACTGTGAATTGGGTTGAATTGGAGGGCAATTCATTCTTGAAGTCTTCTTCCTATAACCCTTGGGCAGTGAGTGCTCCTGAAAAGAGCCTGAGTTGAGGGTACAATTCAGGGTCTGACCATTTGTAATTGGTTACGTTAAATTTGTTCCAAGGCCACAAAATTAAAACTCCAAGGATATTTGATACCTTATGAACTAGAGATTTAAAGATCAAATTATGCTCAGAGAAGAATAAAACAAGAATAAAACAATAAAACAAGAATAAAACAATAATAAAGACATAGACGAGGCCAGGCTACAATCTGAAAAGGAACAACTAAATGTGACAGGTGTCTAGAAAATTCAGGGAATGGCATTTGTGCTAAAGTAAGTAGTAAGTTACATTTTGATAAACAAAATGGAAATAGACATGATAGAGTGAAAGAATATTATGAACGCATGTTTTGAGTAGTCATAGTGATCCACTTTTTTGGAAAACAGAGTAGTCCAGAATGACCAGTGTCATATGTTTAGAGGAAAGTATTGAGACACAAGTCTGAAATTTTGGGATGGACTGAGGTAGTAGAGAGCATGTGGGAAGCTTGCTTTGGAAGGCACTAGGACAAAATATGTTGGAAACCGTTAAATGCATACATATGGCTATAGGACTTTGTTGAAAATGAGAAAGAGAAACATTTATTCATTAATAAAGGAAAACATAACACGTTAAAAGAAATTATAAAACCAACAAATGGGAATTGAAGCATATAGTGGTAAGACTGAGACTTACACTAAACTTCATGGGCTCAAAGCTTTGTTTCACTATATCCCCAATGTTGTTAAGATCTCAAGCAAGTTAGTTAATATTTCTATGCTCATGTTTTCTCTATCTTTAGAGTGATAGTGAAGATAATAATAGTTTTTAGATTATTGTAAAGATTAAAATGGAAGAGTTGCATCCTCTAAAGCAGCTGAGAATATGCAATGCGGAAAGGAGTCTTTCCAATAAATGGTGTTCAAAAAACTAAACAACCACACTCAAAAGAATGAAACTAGGTTCCTATTTTACACCATACACAAAAACCAACTCAAAATGGATTATTAAAGACTTGATAATTAAGATCTGAAAACAGTAAACTCCTAGAAGAAAACATAGGAGATAAGCTTGACATTGGTCTTGGCATTAATTTTTTTTGGATTTGACACCAAAAACAAAGGTAACAACATCAAAAATGAACAAGCAGAATTACATCAAACAAACAAACAAAAAAAACCTTTGCAAGAAAAGGAAACCATCAGCAAAATGAAATTGCAACTTACGGAATGGAGAAAATATTTGCAAATCATGTATCTGTTAAATATTATGAAAAATAAAAAGAAAAAGACTCATACAATTCAATAACAAAAACACAACTTGCTAGAAAAAAAAAGGGCAGAGGAACTGAATAGATATTTTTCCAAAGAAGATGTACAAATGAACAACAGGTACATGAAAGGTGCTTGACATCACTAACCATCAGGGAAATACAAATAAAAACCACAATACGATAATACCTCATACTTCTTAGAATGGCTGCTATCAAAAAGAATGAGATAACAAGTATGGACAAGGATGTGAAAAAAGGGAACCCTTGTGCATCATTGGTTGTAATGTTAAGTTGATGTCACCACAATGGTAGAAAGTATGGAAGGTCCTCAAAAATTAATAATACAATTACCATATGATCCAGTAGTTCCATTTCTGGGTATATATCCAAAAAAACCAAAATCATTATATTAAGGAGATATCCACACCCTCATGTTTATTGCACTGTTATATACAATAGGCAAGACATGGAAACAACAAAAGTGTCCATTGAATGGACAAAGAAAAAATATATAGAATGGAATATTGTATAAAACAGAAGGAGAAGGAAATCCTGCCATTTGCCACAAGACAGATGTACCTTATGGGCATTATACTATGTGAAATAAGTCAGAGAAAGATAATTCTAAACAAACAAACAAAACTCATGGAAACAGAAAACAGATCAGTGATTGTCAAATATGGTGGTTGTGGAGTGGAAAAAGTAGGTAAAGGTGGTCAAAAGTATAAACTTCCAATTATTAGATAAATAAGTCCAGGGGATATGAGGTAGAGTGTTTTCATTATAGCTAACATAACTGTCTTGTATATTTGAAATTTGCTAAGAGAGTAGATCTTAAAAGCTCTCATCACTCACTCACACACACACACACAATTTGTAGCTTTGAGGTGATGGACGTTAACTAAACTTACTGGGGTACTTATTTTATAATATATGCATTTATAAAATTATTATGTTGTACACCTTAAACTGATATAACATTATATTGTCAATTGTGTCTCAATAAAACTGGAAAGATAAGCAGAGTTAATGCACATGAAATAGAAACATTTCTGGCACATAGTTAGTGATTCATAAATATTAATTTGTATTCTTATTACCATCAACCTTGCTACAGTTTCTTGTCATAATATCATTCTAAAGAAGAGGGCATCCACATCACATCTTTGTATTAATGATTCACATTCACTTAACCTCTCTGTGGATCCCTTCTATTATATTCATATTCCTTTATTTCCTATTTCATTTTATTTTAGGGAACTATGAATGCAGGACATGTTCGTACGATAGAGTAGAATCTATTGGAGCTCCTGGGTGGCTCAGTCAGTTAAGCGTTGGACCTCAGCTCTGGTCATGATCTCACAGTTCATGGGTTTGAGTCTTGTGTTGGCTCTATGCTGACAGCTCAGAGCCTGGAGCCTGCTTCGGATTCTGTGTCTCACTCTCTCTCTGCCCCTCCCCTGCTCGTGCTCTGTCTCCCTCTCAAAAATAAATTTTAAAAAATGTTTAATTTTTTTAATTTTAAAAAAGAATAAAATCTATTTACCCCAAAGCTTTCAAAGTAGTAATTTTTTTATCTAATTGATTTAGTTTGAAGTTTCCTGTTTCTTGACATCCTAAAAGCTAGAGAAACCCTATAGAGTCCTTCTCATGTTAAAAACAAAGCCCTTATTTATTTAATTCAAACTCACTTTATGCTCAAATATGACTTTCTGATAGCCCTATGTAATTTCTCTCTTAAATTTAATTCTTCTTCATTTCCCCTATATATTTAAATGAAAGAAACTTTTAAATACTGGCTTGGATAAACAAACTTCCTCAAAGCTATGGATGATAAATGTAAAACTGAACAAATACAAATCTTTTCTCTGGTTTAAATGCACTGTAGTAATCAGGGTAACTTAAAATATGACTGTCACAGTCACATTTAGATGTCCTATCTTTGTTTCCTTTCCCCATACTCCCACTCTCTCAGATTATCCACATGAAAGCTTTCTCTGTATTCATTAATCTTTCCCCACCTGAATCCAAAATGCTATGTTTCCTATCAAATTGGCTTAAGAAAATGATAATAAAATTACAAAGAAAGGATTAAGATAATATGCTGAGAATAAGAAACAGACAGAAGGACCGTCAAGAACTAAAACTCCTATTTATTTTTATGTGTTGCCAATAACAATAGAGAGACCAGCAAAGAAGTTAGGTGAAAAACAGTTTAAGCCACAACACAGATACATAAATAGAATGTTTTTAATATTATTTCAACATTGAATGCCTTTGGAAATATTCTGTGGAGTGTCAGCTTTGGCTTAAAGTATATATATATATATATATTTAAGTTTTGCCCATTAAAATTTAATCATATTCAATTTATTCATCCTTCAGGAAATACTTAATACATTAGAATTTGTGGTTGCAGTAATAGATAAATGCATATATTAGATTCCCTGCTCTATCTTTGTAAATGTATTCATTCGTTCTTTTATTTACTATTTGTGACCTACAAGTCCAGAAAAATTTCCCCAATGATGTTACTTCAGTTACACAGAAATTAGTCAAGTTCTCTGATTATTTTTTCTGTCTTTATTATGAAGTGGAAGAATTTTTTGCACATTATTGATTTAATATAAAGAAATGGCCAGGATGTGATGGCATACACTTATTTTGGGAGGGAAAGTTTTGTGAAATGCTTTACTTTTAGATAAGAAAAAAATGTTAAAAAATTTTCTCCTGGTGGGTTCAGCTTATCCTGTCGAGATCACCCATTGTGGGGTCAGTTTTTGGCTTTGTCCACCAAAGCCAAGGATGGCAGAAAGGATTACTCAAGACTCCATGCAAGTCAAGAGAGGTGAGAGGCAGGCTAAGGGAAGTCTCCCCAAGCTATTCTCAAGCTCCCATATTTATTAAGCATACATTATAGGGAAAACATTGTGCAATATGTCTTTAGACTAAGTGCCAATAAGAACATATAGAAAGGGTGCAGATAAACAAGGCGTTCCCAAGACTACAAAAAAGCAGATGCAGAAAGCAGGGTGGAGAACAAGATAAGATATTCCATAGAAAACATGGTCTAAGGAATTCATGAGCATAGGCAGGACCCAACCCCTAGATATACATTAACTAGATATCAGCCCACTGTTTTCAACAAGGCCAGAAAGCCAGGTGCTGCTTTGCAATGTGTTCCCTGTAATCTCCTAACCCAGGGCATAACTATTTGATTTCCCATGGTCCTAATTGGCCTTTAATAGAGATAGACAATTTTCTTCTGAAACCAAAACATAAAATATACCAAAATGGATCAAAAGTATCACCAGCATTAAAGTCTCTATACACATCAGGCAAGCAGATGAAAAAACAAACCAAAATTTGTATAGTTCTATATACACTAAAGTTTATAGATCACAAACCAATGTAAGATTATTAGATGAAAATTTAAAAAGAAAGAGCTTACTAAAGGAGGGAATTATGTTGGACCTGACTTCTGAAGTGTGCTACACATGTATATGTTATTTAGCCTTACCTGAATTTTAATATTTTATACACACACACACACACACACACACTTGTCACAAATAGGAAGTGACTTTAATGCAGGTAAATAAAGGTAGGAGTAGTTGTACACTACCTAAATGTAGCCTATTTAACAATGTTGTCCAATGAGATACCAAACTGAGACAAGTACTATGAACATTGCTCTAAATTGTCACAGAAATCTTGCATAATTTTGATTGGAGGAGTCATTTCATGAAGTATGTATGCATGTATAAATATATATCAAATTATATACTTTAAAAAGTCACAGTTTTGTGGCGCCTGGGTGGCTCAGTCGGTTGAGCGTCCGACTTCGGCTCAGGTCATGATCTCGCGGTCTGTGAGCTCAAGCCCGGCGTCGGGCTCTGTGCTGACGGCTCAGAGCCTGGAGCCTGTTTTGGATTCTGTGTCTCCCCCTCTCTCTGACCCTCCCCCGCTCATGCTCTCTCTCTCTCTCTGTCAAAAATAAATAAAATATTAAAAAAATAATAATAAATTAAAAAAAAATAAAAAGTCACCGTTTATTATAGTCAAGCATATCTCCGTAATTCTGGTTTTTAACAAAAGACTGCACAAAATAACATAAATATAAATATTATTCCAAGTTTTTCTGGTTATTAGTTTATAAAGCCAGTGGGGGGTAAATTTTAGTGAAGTTTTTTATGATATGTGAAATAGCAAAAAAGTAGTGGATTGCTGTGATTGAAACAGATATTCTTTAAGGAAATAGTTCATTGATCTTTAAGATGTTCAATAATCAGCTTATTGATATCAACTAACAATTTAATCAACTATGATTAAACATTGACTCTAAACTGAGTAAACAATTTAGGTAATTAATTTATTCATACATGTATTTAATTTATAGATTCATTTTACATCATTTATTGAGTGCCTATTGTGTACTGAGCACCATGCTGTGTGCTGGAAAAAATGTTTTAACCAGATGAGAGCACTTTTTCTCTGGGTGCTAATAAACTAGTAGGCTGGTTCTTGAAGGCAGGTCTCCTTTAAGAAAAAACGTGTCAACACTACTACCACTAGTAAAGACTTTCTTAACCATATTCAACCACAACAGTCCCCAAATAGCAGGAATGGACAACATGGAGCCTGGGAAAGTGAGCCCAATAATGAGATACCAGAGAAATAATAAAAAAATGAGAGTGGCCAGAACAAATGGCGATATGTTTTAGAACTTTATCTAAATCCATAATGATTCCTGCTTTCATTATATATTTTTTAAAGCCATGAGATTAAATATGTACAACAATAAGAGCAGAGTTTAATCAAAATATTATTCTACGTTTCTATCACTCTTTAGCAAGTTAGTATCAAATCACATTCACTTATTACCTGCATTGCTTTTCTTGTACCGTGACAACAGAGAAGGTAGAGTGTACTTACAGTGTGGAGTCTTGAGGTTTTGGGCCTGGTTGGAAGTTTGAGTCCACCACTTCACTAACAAAGTGTCCTGAGGCAGATCACCTGACATCTCTGATAATAATAATAACTTATACTTAGGAATGTTGGAAGAATAGTTAATATTTGTGCTTTTTTAAATTTTTTTAATGTTTATTTTTGAGAGAGATGGGGAGAGACAGAGCATAGCGTGAACAGGGGAAGGTCAGAGAGGGACACACAGAATCCGAAGCAGGCTCCAGGCTCTGAGCTGTTAGCACAGAGCCTGATGCAAGGCTGGAACCCACAAACCGTGAGATCATGACCTGAGCCAAAGTCAGATGCTTAACCGACTGAGCCACCCAGAAGCCCTAGAATAGTTAGTATTTGTAAAGGTCTTAGTACTAGACCCAAACTTCCATGTAATTATTATTATTAATTATCATTATGGAAGCCCAGGCCTACTGAAAATGCATGACTAATCTGCTCTGCTGGGGAAGAAGGATGGTAAACAACAGACTTGACCAACAACTACTGCTAAGCTCTATTCTTTGAGAACATAAGTTTTGCTACTGCATTTATTATCTTCTGGAGAAAAAAAAATGGTGATCTGTGGTGAAAACCAATGACACCTTCAGTATTTTATTGAAGCATCTTCAGTAGATACTTCTTTTATTTTTAAGGGAAATAAAATGAAAGTAAGCTCAATTTTTAAATCAAAAGAGATTTCTCACAGAAATATTGCAAGTATCCTATTACTTTCCTCATTGAGGTATATATCATGTATGTACTATAAAGGGTCTTATTTTAATTTGCATAAAAAGGCAACAGATTTGTTTGGCAATCTCATTTACTTCTCATATTAAAATAGACAAATATAAGTTCCATAACATCTTATTTTTCACCACGCATCAGTCAAGGGTCACCTTCCTTCTGTATCTTAATCCCCTAGTTGCAAAGTCAAGCTTCCTTTTCTGTAGTCTTCCATGACTCTATACAGTAGAAAATAATGCAATTTTAATTTTAGATTTACTTTATGCATGATAAATGATACAATAGTATCTCTAATCTAGAGGGCTGATTTTTTTAAAACCAAAATATCTTTTTTTCAGAAGTCAACTAAATTAATTAGGTGATAATCCCTATCCACACTTCTATTCATACTGTTTTACTTATTTTTATTCAAATATTGTTTAGATTATATTAAAACTAATTTTTTTCAAGTAGTCACATTTCCAATAAATGAAATATACTTCAAGGCAAATAATTTTTATCAGAAGCTGAAGTGTTAAACACATTTTCTTAAAAGGGAATATTAAAGGGGTGCCTGAATGGTTCAGTCAGTTAAGTATCTGACTCGACTTTGGCTCAGGTCATGATCTCACAATTCGTGAGTTTCAGCCCCTGCACTGTCAGTGTGGAGCCTGCTTGGGATTCTCTCTCTCTTCTTCTCTCTCACTTGCTCTCTCTCTCTCTCAAAGTAAATAAAAAATAAACTTAAGAAAAAAAGGAAAATTGCAAAGTTATAATTTCATTAATATATAGATAAAATCTAACATACAAATGAATAATTAAAATTAGAGCTCTATATTTCAGTATCTTTCATTTGGTGGTATACTGAAGTTTATTGGTCTTACTTAAATATATTTTTAAATTTATTTTTATACTTTTAGAGAAGAATCAGACTACAAGCAAAATTTCAAAAGCATATTTAACCTGAAAAGTATTTCAATGTATAGAAATAAACATATATTTTGTGTGATCCTTGTTTTTCCTATTAAGAAGCTTTGTCATTATAAGTTGTAGTTGAGGTGTAATTTATATAACATAAAATGCACAGAACTTAAGTGTTCACTTTCTTAGGACTTGGTAACTATATACCCCCATGTATCTACCAACCAAAACAAGATGTAGAGTATTTCCATCACCTGGAATATTTCCTCATGCCTCTTGCAGTCAGTCTGAGCCTCTTTCCCCTACTCTGATTCAGGGGTATATCCTTTTTCTCAATATTATTTTTTTTTTAGATTTGTTCTTGGTTTTACCTATATCAGTAGTTCATTTCCATTGTGGAGCATTATTCCATTGTATGGATATTATTGAAAAATAATTTTTTTTCATTCACCTTTTAATGGACATTTCATTTGTTTCCAGTTTGAGACTTACATAAATTAGGATGTTAGGAAATTTTTTGAACGAGAATTTGTCAGAACATATATTGTCATTAACCTTTTTTAAAACACTTGAGAGTGGAATTGCTAAATCGTATTGTAAATATATAAATAATATTATAATAAATGGCTAAACAATTTTTTAAAGTGGTACTGTTTTGCACTCCCATCAGCAATTTATGAGGTTCCGTTTCTATCCTTGTCGACACATACTGTTGTCAATTTTTAAAATTTTATCAACATAGTTATATTGCAAAATAATGAAGTAATTTAAATAGATAAAGTCAACTAATATTGCATAGAATTAATTATTACATCATTCCTAACTTTAGAATTTATTTTTTAATACTATTGTTACTATTATTAACCTTTAAATATTTTAATTATGTCTTGCTTAGTACTCAGTGATCATCTCCCTCACCTCCCCATTAAAAGCTTTATTCATTAGAGGCTACCATGTTTATGTTGAACTGAATTTTGGCAATTGTAACATGTCTTTTCTTTCAAAAATATTTGCCATTTGAATATCTATGAAGTCTATTAATAATTTATTCATCAATGACTAATAAATTTAATAATTAGCTTTAAATTAGTTACAGGATTTCATGATAACATTACATAAATATTTCATAACAAATTAAAATGGAACTGGCATCTTAATTATGTTGCATAATGATATTATCTTAGACATAGTATAAATAAGTTTTTAAAAGTCAGATTATAGAGTAGAATGCTTAGGGTACTTCACATACTTGCATTGTTGAATTTATTCTCCTGTATTATGAAAAGCTCAAATTATAATTAAAATACATTGTATGTGGTATTTATTTTAACTTATCCCAAGTACTGCAGTTAATATATACCATAGGAGAAAGAAATATCACATATTGCAGGAAAGTGGAAAAATATAAAATGGGTTGAAAGACATATACGAATTCTCAAAATTATTGGCATAATAACCTTTTGTGTTTAGAATGTGCTAATTAGGTCATTTAAAGGTGACCAAAAACTTGGATAAGTCATACAAATGTTGTCTTTGTGATTTCAAAAGTGATACATACCTCCAAAGTAATGTCTCTTCCATTTCAATATTCCTAAGTTTTAAGCATGGACTATTCCTGTCCTGCCCTACCCCACCAAATTGTCTCTCTCACATGCATACAGTTTAATTATTTTCTCACTATCAAATTTCTACCCCACCTTTACAATTCATCTCCTGAAGCTGAATCTCATATAAATCCCTTCCTGTTTCCCTAAGCAGGATTTTCTCTCCTCTAAGTCTTTATAGCACACATTTTATAATATATTTGGCTAATCGTTATGCCTTGTATTATTAAGTATCAATTTACTTATACCCACCTTGCTTCTTCAAATTCTTTGTAATTCTTTTTGAATGTCATTTAGAGGTTAGCATAGGGCCTTATGTATGTGGGTAAAATTAATATTCTTAAGAAAGTATAGAGCAATTTAGCCTACATTTGCTGTAAAAGGATGAGAGAAAATTTCCTAGAGGGGAATGTATTTTAACCAAATTTCAGGCGTGTCTACAAATAGAAAACAAAAAAACAATCAGAAAGAGAAAGATTTAAAATGCCTATGAAAGACTGGATAATATTTTGAAGAAGCCTGCCAGAAGAAACTTGAAAATTGACAAATTTTAACAGGTGGAATTTCATTCAAGTAAGAACCCTCTGCCAATCAGAAGTATTCAAAATATGGAATGGACTGCTTCACTTTACCACAAAATTGGAATTCATCAGTCAGACACCAGGGATTTTCTTTTTCTTTCTAATTAGGAGTACTGAAGAAGAAAGGCATAAATCTAATTGTAGGTTCTAATAAAAGATTTGTAGGTTAGCATAATGATGCTTATAAGATTTCCTAATCCTTATCAAGTCAGAAAGCAAGTCTTAAACTACTTTGCATCTCTTGCAGTTCAGAGTATATCAACTTAAGGAGAGAACACTTATATGGTTTTGAACAGATGGTGACCTCTAAATATTATTTAGTTATGTTAGGAATTCATTAGATGATCATTTTATGCCAGCCACTATCCATGTTCTATGTATATAAAGATGTATATATGTATGTAAGATGAATATACACTAAAATAATGATTTTGTTTTCCTTAACTAATGCTATTTACTATAAGATAAATTTGGCATAAATGTATTTCACATGTATTCTAGCCATAAGAATGCAGAAATTAAAGGTCCGCCTTTTAAGACAACTTTAAGTTGTCAATTTTAATTGACAATTTAAATTTTAAATGGATCTTGCTCATGGTACTCTTGAAAGGCTTTGGCCTTTAGATTAAAACATACATTTTTTTCTCATAAATTAATGCCCTTTCAGGAAAAATCTCATAAAAAGTTTCTAGAGGGATACTAACCATGGATTGATGGATTGATGTACAGGAAAAGCTCTCTTATACTCCTTAAGTCTTAGGATCCAGGTACTTTGGTTCTTTTATCCATACTTATTAGCCCAGCCAATATGGTCCACAAGGCCATCATGTTGATTTCAGAATTATAAGACTGCATGTAGTTAGTTATACCTAACCAGGGCATTAACTCATTTAACTCCTTACCAATTCCTACCTCCACTTCCTGCAAATAGTTAGTCAAATGGCTCCTTCTCACGTGTTATGGAACTGTTCAGTGAACATATGTTCCATCCAAATTAGTGTACCTTATTTTCATTAATTCCTTGTTAATTATTACTGACTGAATATTTGACACTAAAAGTTATTTTGTGAGAAACACAGTCATATGAATGAACTTTTATATGCAAAATTAGAACTAAATCCTTCCTTTCGCAGTAGCACGCGCGCGCGCACGCACACACACACACACACACACACACACACACATCAATTTATTAAAGGTAAACTATAAAATGTAAGCTTAGTTTGACCATCATTACCCTTGGAAACTACTAGAATTTCAGCTCTACTATCTTAATTAATTACCCAATGTTTTCATCTATTTGATCTTTCTCTCTGCTTTTGTCTTAATTCTAAGTGAATCTGAAATTTTAAAGTTTTCCTCTGCAACACTCCTTTAGTAAATAACAAGTCAGCTGGATCATTCCTGTTTTCTCTGTAAATTCTTACACTCATTATTCTGCAGTCTCTTCTGTGAGGCATTATAATATAGAGGCTAGCGACTTGCATATATACATATATATATACAATGCATATATATGTATATATGCAAGTGTGTAGATGGATACATATAGATACATATAGATAGATACATAAGCAGATGGAAGGAAAGGAAAGGAAAGGAAAGGAAAGGAAAGGAAAGGAAAGGAAAGGAAAGGAAAGGAAAGGAAAGGAAAGGAAGGGAAGGGAAGGGAAGGGAAGGGAAGGGAAGGGAAGGGAAGGGAAAGAAAAGAAAAAAGGAAAAAAGAAAGAAAATATACATGAGAATAAGAGGTTCACGTGGTCTTTTGGTACAATGAGTTTGTGTTAGTTCTCCATCAGAATATTTCATTGGAGAATTATTACATGCTTATTTCATTTTCTGTTGTATAGATAATGAAGTTATAGAGATTAACCAGTGATATTTCTGGTGAAATTTCATCAGGAAATGCTTCTCCTTCAAAAAAGAAATATTATTGCCTAATCCAAATTAAAATTCTCAGCTGAAACTTTGAAATTTAAAAATGTTTCCAAACCAGTCCAAAAATATAATAATTTTGGCTTTCATTTCTGAACTACAGATTGAAACTTTTACATTATATTCTGAACGTAATTTCTGTAGGGCTGCTATTAATTTAGATTGGTTACCTTGGAAACAGGAGCTCTTTCTTTTTAACTTATCACTACTATCATCCATTTCTATATAACAAAAAAAAAATTAAGATGGGATTTTAAAAAGGTAAACTATGTTTTGTTTTGTTTTGTTTCCCTATAGGTCATTTGGAAGAACAGTTAAAGCATAAAGTATTTAGTAGCAAAATCATATTCATAACAAATATAGCTAAATCCATTTGCCATTCATATTGGAGGAGCAAGTGATATTAATAATCTTCTCAATATTTTCTCTTCTGATCTCTGAAAGACAAAAGCTGGTTTTGGTAAAAGATGTATGTTCACTATGCTATTTCCATTCACCATAAAATTAGAAGAGTACACTCTATGTATTCACAAGTTTGAAAAGTGTATGTACTGTGTGTACTTTGCGAAATGACATTGAACTTCAGTAGAGGAAGAAATTTGATGATGATTTTACCAAATAATAATAATAATTACTAGGTTGAAGGAAAATATCTAATTATTATCTACTTCTCTATATTTAAGGTGGTAATTTTGTCAAAATAAAAAGGCAAAGTTTCTACATGTTACTAAATTTTTTGGCTTGTTTTAAATATAATTTAATGTACCTGAGTAGTAAATTTCTAGGAATAATATTATATACAAATTATCTAATAAAAGTGTCAAACTGTTAAAGTTAGCAAATGGAAGCCAAACGACTGGGTTTGTCTTCAGAAACTGTGACTTCAGTGCCTAGATCTTCAACTTAACATCTGTGAATCCTTGGGAAGTGACTAAGAAGCTTAAAAATTTTAGCATAAACTTTGTATTATGCTTCATGAAAATAAATTATTTTCATTAATAATTAAAATTATTTTATATGGAATTTGATAATGTGTGCAAAAAAGATCTGATGCAGTATGAGAAATATACAAATCTAAGTAAATAAAATAAAATTAGACATACTAGCGGTTGTCAAAGGTCACTAGTTTACATAAACAGAATTTGTTATGTGACACACAGAAACATATTAACTAAAATTTCAATTAATTAATGAAAATTAATCATTTAAGAACTGAAATTGTCCCATACACATTTGTTTTTGAATACTTGGTTACTTTAAATATCAAAAGGTGATGTTTTTCTGATATAAATTTGAGTGAGAAAAAAGTTTTAGTTTATCATATATATACTTCACATGCTGTAGGGCTCACTGCATTATTGTGGTTTATTAAAAATTAATGTTTATTGTAGTATTATGGAAATGAAAAGGTAAGTGCATATTAATTGATGTATAGTATATTTACCAGCAAAATATCAAATGTGTGTAACCTTCGTTTCTTATATAACCAAATTTATTGACAATTAAGTAGAACTAAAACTATTAATATTTCTTAATACATTTTTATATTAAAGTATAGATGATAGTTAGAACTATATACAATAGTAAGTAAATTTATTGCATTCATAAGTACTCAATAACACTGAATTTACGTATGTATTTATTGTATTTCCAAAAATTCCAATTACATTTTGGAAAATAATTTGACTAGAAAAGGACTTTATGAATTGTTCCTATGTTTTCATGGTTGGCCATAAAATTACTATAGATATAATATAATTTATTTAGTCATTCTATGGAGTTAACAATCATTCATAAAGTTATTTCTATTACAAAATGAATTCTAATTGGAAGCTCACAGTGGAGGAAATTCATTTTGCTTTGCTTCCACAAAGATTCAGGGAAGGAAAATACAGTTATTTCACATCTGTAATACCTAAGATTTACAAAACAATAGAAGTTATTGAAAAAATACAAGTTTCAAGATTTGTTCTTATTTCTCTTTTCATTTCATTTTAAGCCATTGATTGTTCAGGAGCATATTATTTAGTCTCCACATATTTGTGCTTTTTTCAGTTTTCTTTTTGTCATTGACTTCTAGTTTTATACCATTGTGGCCAGAAAAGATGCTTGATAAGTTATCAATCTTCTTAAATTTATTAAGACATATTTTGTGGCCTAACATGGTCTATCCTGGAGAATGTTTCATGTGTGCTTGAGAAGACGAGGTGTTCTGCTGCTGCTCGTTGGAGTGTTCTGTATATATCTATTAGGTCCATCTGGTCTAACATGTAGATTAAGTCCAAGTTTTCTTATGGGATGAGGCAAAAGCTATTTTAAGAGAGAAGTTTATAGCAATAAAGGCTTACATTAATAAAGATCTCAAACAATGTAACTGTACACCTCAGAGAGCTAGAAAAATAACATATTACAGCAAAAGATAGGAAAAGGAAGGAATGACAAAGAACAGAGTGGAGATAAATGAAAAATTGAAAAAAATACAATAGAAAATTTCAATGGAAGCAAAGATTTTTTTTAAGATAAACAAAATAGACAAATCATTAGCTAGATGGACCAAGAGAAAAAAAAAAAGAGACTTAAATACAAAAATGTATAAAGGAAAGAGGAGGCATTATAACTGATACTACAGAAATAAAAAGATCATAGAGAATACTATGAACAATTATGTACAACAAATTCAACAACCTAGAAGAAATGGATAAATTTCTAAAACTATACTGCTTAACAAGACTGATGATGCAGAAATAGAAAATCTGAACAGATAAATTACTAGTAAGGGGATTGAATTAGTAGTCAAAATCTTCCAACACACAAAAGTTCAGGACCAGATGGCTTCACTGATAAATTTTACCAAACATTTAATTTTTTTAACTGCTTGTTTATTTTTTAGAGAGAGAGAGAGAGAGAGAGAGAGAATGAGTCGGGGAGGGGCAGCAAGAGAGGGAGACACAGAATCCAAAGCAGGCTCCAGGCTCTGAGCAGTGAGATCATGACCTGAGCTAAAGTCACATGCTTAACCGACTCAGCCACCCAGGTGCCCCAATTTTAACAAACATTTAAAGGAGCGCTAATACCAATCTTTCTAAAACTTTTCCAAAAAATATAACAGGAGGGAATACACCCAAAAATAATTTTATGAGGCCAAGATTACCCTGATACCAAAATCAAGCAAGGACAATATCAGAAAATTACAGGCCAATATCCTAGATTACAGTAGATGCCAAAATCCTTATAAGATGTTAGCAAATCAAATTCTAAAAGTACAAAAAAATGTTTTATATATATATATATATAACATTTTATGATATATACATATATATATACATATATATGTATATATCATGATGATCATATATGTATATATATATGTATATATATATATATGTATATATCATGATAAAGTGGGATGTATCCCAGGGATGCAAGGATGGTTCAACATCTGCAAATCAATATGATATGCCACATTTTTTTAAATGTAGGATAAAAATCATATGAACATCTCAATAGTCGCAGAAAAGAATTTGACAGAATTCAACATTTTTCATGATAAAATTGTCACAAAGTGGGTATAAAGGGACTGTACCTCAAAATAATAAAAGCCAAATTTGACAGTCATATAGTTTACATCACACCCAATGACAAAACAATGAAAACTTTTCCTCTTGAGGTCTGGAACAAGACAAGAATGCCCACTCTTGTCACTTTTATTCAACATATTATTGGAAGTCTTAGCCATAGTAATTAGGAAAGAAAAAGAAATAAAAGTCATACCAAATGAAATGGAAGAATTCTCACCCTTTGCAGATGACATGATACTATACATAGCAAGCCCAAAAGAGTACATTAAAAAAAACAATTAGAAATAGTAAGTGAATTCAGTAAAATAGCAGGATACAAAATGACATACAGAAATGTGATTTTTCCATACACTAATTACAAGTTATTAGAAAGAGAAATTAAGAAAATAATCCCACTATAATTGCATTAAAAATAATTAAATGCCTAGGAATAACTTTAACAAAGGAGGTGAAAGACCTGAACACTTAAAACTATAAAACACTGATGAAAGAAATCAGAAGACCACACAAATAATTGAAAAGGTGTTCTATGCTCATGGACAGAAGAATTGATATTGTTAAAATGTCCCTACTATCTGGGGTTCCTGGGTGGCTCAGTCTATTAAGTGGCCGACTTCAGCTCAGGTCATGATCTCATGGTTCATGGGTTTGAGCCCTCTGTTGGGCTCTGTGTTGACATCTCAGAGCCTGGAGCCTGCTTCTGATTCTGTATTTCTCTCTGCACGTCCCCCACTCATGCTTTGTCTCTCTCTCAAAAATAAATAAAACATTTTTTAAAAATGTCCCTACTAGCCAAAGCAATCTAAAGACTCAGTGCAGTCTCTATCCTATGGCAGTTTTCAAAGAAATAGAAAACAAAAAAACAAAAAACAACTAAAAAACAAAAACAAACAACATAACTATCCTGAATTTTGTATGGAACTACAAAAGACCCCAAATAGCTGGAGCAATCTTAAGAAGCATAAAGCTGGATGTGTCACACTTTCTAATCTTAAACTACATTACACATCCATAGTAATCAAAACAGTATGTTATTAGCTTAAAGGAAAACACATAGATCAATGGAACAGAATAGAGAGATCAGAAATAAATCCAGGCATATATAGTGCATTAATTTTCAACAAAGTAGCCGAGAGTATGCAATGGGGAAGGATAGCCTCTTCAATAAATGTTGCTGCAAAAGAATGAAAGTGGACACTTAACTTTCACCATACACAAAAATAAACTCAAATGAATTAAGACTTGAACATAAGACCTGCAACTGTACACTCCCAGAAGAAAACAGGGGTGGTGAGGAGGGGATAAACTCTCTGACATTTGTCTTGGCCATGATATTTTGGATTTAATGCAAAAGCAAAGGCACCAAAACAGAAATCAACAAGTATGACTACATAAAACTAAAAAGTTTCTGCACAAAAAAGATAACATTAGCAAAATGATAAGGCAGCCTATGGAATGGGAAGAAATATTTGCAAATTACATATCTAACAAGGGGTTAATATCCAAAATATACAAGGATCTTATAAAACTCAATAGCAAAATAAAAAAAAAATAACCCAATTTAAAAATAGACAAAGAACCTAAATAGATGTTTTTCAAAGAAGACATGTCAATGGCCAACAGATACACAAAAAGGTGCTCAATATCACAAAAAGGGAAATGTAAATCAAAACGACAGTGACATATCACCTCATAACTGTTCGGATATCTCTTGTCAAAAAGATAAGAAGTGTTAGCAAGGATATGGAGAAAAGGGAACACTTGTGCATTAGTGATGGGAATGTAAATTGGTGCAGCCACTATGGAAAGTATTAAGATTCCTAAAAAATTAAAAATAGAATTACTATATAATCCAGCAATCCCATAATCAATCACATAAAAGAGCAACAATTAGGATTTCTATAGTTTGTTGGCATAATTATTACTTTTTAAATTTTTTTTAATATTTATTTTTGAAAGAGAGATGGGGAGAAAGGCTGCACAAGTGGGGGAGGGGCAGAGAGAGGGGCTGACACAGAATCCGAAGCAGGCTTCAGGCTCTGAGCTATCAGCACAGAGCCTGACACGGGGCTCGAATTCAAAAGCCTGAGATCATGACCTGAGCGGAAGTATGCTCAACCAACTGAGCCACCCAGGTGCTCCATTAGCATAATTATTCTTAAGGTTCATTCTGCAAACAAATACATAAATAAAGAAGGACAGAGAGAGAGAGAAAATGGACTATCAACATTTTTTTTGTAATGAAATAAATGAATATCCTCCAATCTCCAGGAGTAAGGGCATGGACTAGTGAAATAAACTAAAATCTTTCAGAATCCCTATTCAATATTAAAAATCCAGTATTGTCTTTGGCACATAAACTATATAATACAAAGCAACACTGGAGACCTAGGAGAAATAAGAAATAGATCCCCAAGGAATTTAAATGCTTTAATTATTATGTCATTATTAAATGACCGTGTATATATAAGGCTTAAAGAAACAATATATATATGAAATTATATATATGAAATTTCAAAATATATGAAATTAATGAAATGTACAACTCAGTAAATGGGTTCACCAACAGATGAAACACCTCTAAAAAAAGATTAAAAGTATCTACTGAGCAGGGAGATAAACAAACCTGAAGGTGTTACCAGGGTGAAGGCCAGAGACTCAGAAAAGCAGATAGTATAAAATAGAGATTAAAGAGACATAGAGGATAGAGTGAGGGCTTAAAACAGGAGACATTTGTACTGTCACAGTGCTGGAGATCAGAAATCTGAAATCACAATGTGGACAGGGCCATGGTCCCTCCAAAGGCTCTAAGGGAGAGTCTTTTGCATCTTCCAGCTCCTGGTGTTTCCTGGCATTCCTTATGCCAGCTTATGGTGACATAACTCCAGCCTCTACCTCTCTGTGTTTACATGGCTTCTTTCCTCTTGTCTCTGAATCCTCTCCTCTACTTATAAGGGCATCAGTCATTGGATTTAGGGTCCACTCTAAATCCAGGATAATTTCTTCTCAGGATCCTTAACTAGTTCACATCCTACAAAAACTTGTTTACAATTAAGATCACATTCTGAGGTTCCAAGTGGACATGAATTTTGGGGGGACACTATTTAATCCACTACAGAAAACAGCCAAATAACAAATGTAAGAAAAATGGAAATATAAAATGAGATTTATTCACAAAGTAAAATATTATACATTGATGAAAATGAATGAGCCAGGAACCCATGGTTAATAACATGGGTAAATCTTATATACATGATGTTGAGTGGAAAAAGCTGTTTCTATCATGTATACAACATGATTCTGCTTATATAAATTCAAAACAACAAAAACTGAATCTATATGTTCTGGTCATATGTAAATATGATAAATAATATTTTAATAAATTTAGGCAAATGATAATTTTTAATGTAGGATAGTGTTTATGACTGGGTGTGGGAAGGAGGTAGATGGAGAATGAATGTAGAGAAGAGTGTACAGATAATTTCAGTAGTATTGGTAATATTCCATTTTGTAGGTTGATTGGTGGCCACACAAGGATATACATGTATATATGTATCTATAATGTGTATGTGTGTGTAAAACATTGAAAACAGTTACAAATATGAGAACAGATGCCCCAAATTTAAATAAGAAATAAGGCACTGAGTAGACTTAAGTATCTGAAATGTAGGGAAGAAAGAGGTGGGGCAAGAAAGTTGACTGTGAAATATGCATGAAGAAAGAGCAATGGAAGTGTCTGTTTTAAATTTAGACTCATCTCACATATTTACGTGTGTGCATAATCATGGAAATAAATCGATCTGCCTTTTCCTACTACAAATACTAACATTAAAAGAGATGATAGTTGTATTTTTAACTAATTTTAAAATCGGGGCACCTGGGTGGCTCAGTTGGTTGAGCGTCCGACTTCGGCTCATGTCATGATCTCGCAGTCTGTGAGTTCGAGCCCCGCGTCGGGCTCTGTACTGACAGCTCAGAGCCTGGAGCCTGTTTCGGGTTCTGTGTCTCCCTCTCTCTCTGCCCCTTCCCCACTCATGCTCTGTCTCTCTCTCTTTCTCTGTCAAAAATAAACATTAAAAAAATTTAAAAAATAAAATCAATATGAAAATATTTTGTGTGTATTTCATTCCAATATATTCACATATATCTTCGATGATATTTTACATCTAATCAGTGTGTTACACAGGATGTGTAGAAATACCTATTCAGCAAAATGAAAGATGAGCCTAAATTAGGTTTCACATTATGGTACTAAAACATGAAAATTTTGTATTAAAAAATAAAAGATGAACCATTAGTATGACTAGCCCATATAAATTTCTTTGTTACCTCTCACCTGTGATAATCAGCTATGTAATTTAATTATGGAAAATGTTGTTCCTTGGCATAGTTTGAATAAACAGTGGTCACCTTGACATATTATATTAGGAACACATTTTTTAAAGTTTAGATAAGCGTCAGGACCCATTTATCAAGGCATGTGCTGTTGTGGCATATTTAATAATATTACAAAATTATTAAACTCTATAAATAACAAGACTTTAGTAGTTTGAGATTTCTAGGATTTGTCACACCTTTTACTGAGAATTGATTTTAAGAGCACTTTTGAGTAAAAATTAAAAGCCAGAATTTTTGGTTTTTATCACGTACCTTTCTGAAAACCTTAGTTTTTTTCAGTTCATATAACATCATTTGACCTTTAGATAAGCTCAAAAAACATGTCAATACTCAATTGCTTTTTTTTTCTTTTTGATTACTGTTCTTGATTAATGATTATTTTTGAAGGTTTTTCTCATCCAGTAATTTCAAAGCTATACCTTCCCTTTGGTTTGCTTTCTGACAAGTTGTATCTTAGATTTCTGTTTCCCACTCTACGTATCTGTACTTTAAAGTAGGAATATATGTCCCTCGTGAATATTCTTTGAAGTACCTAAAGAACTCTGTCAGTGCACTGTTTGCTCCAGATAGTAGCAGATCAAGATCCTTTATTTTTTCATTTCTTCATTCTTATTAAGAAGATTTTCTTACATTCAGTATTAAGAGCCTGCTCCAAAAAAAAAGAGGGGCTGCATCTTGCTGCATATTTAGAGACAATTATTAATTGAGGTATTCAATACAAAAGTAAATGAAATCCAGATCTGTGAAGAATCCTTGAAGGTTTGGGCTTTATATACAAAAGTAAAAACTAATTTCAGAAGTTCATAATTCTCCATTTTTTCCCCAATTCTGGAGAGGTATTAAGATGACTTGCAACACTATTTACACGAAGTTAAGACTGAACATTTCATCTATATTATTTACTTTTTCCACTTGTATAAGAAAGGGCGATTATACTATTACATTACAGAGGTTTCAAAGAGAATGCAGGGGTGCCTGGGTGGCTCAGCAGGTTAAGTGTCTGACTTTTTTTTTTTTTATGTTTATTTATTTCTGAGAGAGACAGTGTGTGTGTGTGTTGGGGGAGGGGGGGCGCAGAAAGAGAGGAGACAGAATCTGAAGCAGGCTCCAGGCTCCAAGCTGTTAGCACAGAGCCCGACATGGGGCTTGAGCCCAGGAACTTGGAGATCATGACCTGAGCCAAAGTCAGACACAGCTGACTGAGCCACTCAGGCGCTGGGAGCAGGAACGAATCTTTCCTGAGACGGAGTCCCACCTCAGACTCTGCACTGACAGTGAGGAGCCTGATTGGGATTCCTTCTCTCTCTGCCTCTCATGGGTATGAGCTCTCTCTCTCAAAATAAATAAATATTTAAAATTAAAAAAATAAATAAGAGACTAAAAAATACTTTTCCACCAAGATAAAAAGGTACATCAATCTTATTTTCCTGATTTTTAAACCAAGAAGTGTTTTGAATCTATGATCGAGGTCCATAGAAAATGAACTAAAATTGTGAAGGGAACAAGCCTGCTATTTCTGAGTTCCTAGAATGGTTCATTTTGATTTACTAACAGAAATTCTGCCTTCTTTTCATATTTACATACTTTTTTCTTGGAGTTGTACCTGAATAAAGTTATTATTACCCTTCTCTGAAAGGTGTGGAAGTTCTAATCCCGGCATGAATAAAAAGAACACTGGACAAGCTCTCAGAAAGCTCCCTATAACTAATCATATGTCTGATATTCTTCCCTCAAATAATTGTTCAAACAGATCAAAGATGTTCATAGGATGGTGTGAAGAGCAAATTAGATGATATATGTTAACTAAAATAAAATTCATTATTTGTTACAACTGTGTAAGTTATTTGGATATTAATAGGCAATCTTTCCTCAAAAAATACGCATTTCGGATTTTCACAGTGTTCCAAAATTGTTCATATTCCATGAACTAGCCATTGTTGTCTTCCCACTCAGAGTTTCCAAGTTAATGAAAGATGGTAGCTTGACTGCTTCAAATGTATGTTTTCCTTATACAGCAACATTTTTCCTCTGTTTGGTTTCTCTTGATAAGACAGAAAGTACCATGCCCTATTAACCTGAGTCTCTCTGTATCCTTCAAAAATTATTCTGTAAATGATTCCCTTTTAGGAGAAGTTAATCATAAAAATAAAAGCCTTACCAATAATTGCCTACCATCTTGTTTTCATAATGTACTTAAATATTTATACTTCTACTCCTACATTAAACTAATCAAATGAGAAATACTGCTAAAGGAATTGCCTTATAAATAAAGGCGGCCTAGAAAGATGATAATCTACTTTTCTATGCCTCTGTAATTTTCTAACCAAATAGGTTTTCATTGTGTTGCAAAATACTAGCAGATTACCAGTGACATGAAAAATGTGTCAGCCCATATAAATGCAGGCTGATACTAATGACTATTATTCATTATATTATTGACTCCAAAGAGATTCTGTTTACAGAAAGCAATGTTTGAACCAACGATAAATAGTATGTTTCAAAAATATAAAACCTTTTTTCACTCCTTCATTAATTCTAGTTTTTTTTAGTTAAAAAATCTAATTCTATTTAGAACAGTTATTATTGGTTTGGATTTGCATAGGTACTTATAGACAAGTTTGAAACATTGGTTAATTTAGATACATATTCTATTGTTATTTCTCAAATTATGATTATATAAATTAAGGTTATTATACAAAATCTCATTTAGAATCACATTTTAGGTTCAGAAATAGTTCAGGATCTTAGAATAGTCAGATAAAAATGTAAGAAAAGAATAAATATTTATGAAAAGAATGTTTAATGACACTAAGTAATGAAAAATATTTTGAATAACTTAATTTTGTTTCTTCTTGATACGGGTCTTGTTTTTTAACAGGCTTGATTATAAATATTAATATGCATTATATATAATGTAACACACATACATCACACACATGTATACAATATTTAAATGTAATTTTAGATGCTCCCCAAATCTGCTAATGCTCTTAATCAGGTCAGGTGTAAACATATTCAGAAGTTGTATATCATAGTATCTCACAGGAAACTACTTACCTTAGTTTTCCTTCAGTTTACTTCAAACAAATACTGCAGGATGAGTTCAGATTATTACATAATAAAAACAAAAAAAAATGAGTTTAACACTTAAGAAAGAAAACTTCTAGACATTACAAAGCTAGAAATCTATAGAAAACATAGTAACTCATCATGCTTTTAATTTTTGCTTTTATCCACTTAATTTTAAAGTACCACATGCATATTTCTTACTGGGAAAGGATACCTGCTTCCTTAGAACATGATAGGTATCCTAAGCCCTTGGTCAGCACATAACATGAGCACAGTACATAAAAATATTTATGCTGCACAAATAATAGATTCATTCCTACCTGTAGTAAAAATTATCTTCCTGAAAGGAAAACATGTCTGAATATAATTATTGGATTACCTTCAGAAAAAAGTATTTTTATATGGCCAAATGGAATTATAGAATTATATATTAGAAAAGATAGATGGCTTAATTTGCATGTATGATTTTTCTGTTAGTAAATTTCACAATACTATTTCCATGGTACAGATTTCCTTATCAATGTTTTCTTTTTCTTCCCAGTTAACCTAGTTTCTCTATACATATGGGGATATTTTTCCAAAATAGCTTAGATTTTCACTTTAATAAAAACAACGAAACATTGCTGTTTCCCTGCTATAACAATTTTTGAAACTTTTGGAGCCACAGCATACATGTAACCTATAATAAGGATCATTAAAAAATATTTCAACATGTCTAATGTGTGCTCATTGGAAAACACTATCTCAAAAATATCGAGAAGAAATTCTTAAAAAAATTTTTTAGTATAGTTGACACACAATGTTACATTATATTAGGTGGACAACTTAGTAAGCCCAACAGTTTATATGTTATGCTATGCTCACTATACATGTTAGCTACCATCTGTCACCATACAAAGCTATCACAACATCATTGACTGAAAATAAATTCTTGATTATTTTATTGCAACAGGAGTGCATCTATTTGATATAAAGTAGCAGGAAGTTCTCCAAAAGTATATATATTTTCCTGACCTCTGAAGACACTTTAATTTTTTTTAAAGATATTTAGGAGGTAAAATATGGAGAAAGACCTCTCTGGCTCCACCACAGGGTCATTGTCTTAACCCGAGGTAAACATAGCCTCCAACAACAATTTTTATTTTAGTAAACATCTGAGAGGTGCAGGGGCCTGAAGCCTTTTTAATACTGTCATCCACTTGTTTTCCTTCTAGTCTCAAGTATAAGGCTCAAGTATAGAGAGTTCTTCTCATAAACCCTGTCTGTAACTCTAAGAAGCTGAGAATTCTAAGATTATGAAGCAGATTCCTTATTACTAAAGAATCCCCTAAGGTGTTCTTTATATGTTGTCAAGGGTTGCCTCTATTTTAATAGAATTTCTATAAGAAAAAGAAGTTTTTCAATTAATCATATACACTTTGTGCATTATTTTTATTTTTTAATAACTTTTTAAATGTTTATTTTTGAGAGAGACAGATGGTGAGCAGGGGAGGGGCAGAGAGAGAGAGATGGAGATACAGAATCCCAAACAGGCTCCAGGCTGTGAACTGTCAGCAAAGAGCCCAACATGGGGCTCAAATCCAACAAATGGTGAGCCAATGTCAGACACTTAACTGACTGAGCCAACCAGGCACCCTGTACATTATTATTCTTAAACAAACAGGCTTCATACCTAATCTTATAATTTGTACTAATCCATTAAAAAGAACCTTTTTATGTATATTGGCTATATATCCACTTATAATATTCAACTTTATTTGCCAATACTGTAAACTCATTCCTTTTTACCTGTATAGTAAAAAGTCATTACAGAAAAGATAATATACCGCATACGTAACTTGAATGAAATTTGCTTAATCACAAAGACTACTCCTTTACTGAATGTTTTATGTAGTAAGTGTACATAATTTTTCAAAATTTAAAGAATATCTCTTTCATTTTTTCTACATGAAAATGATTTTCATATCTGAGCTATTGTTTTGATTCTCTTGCCTATTTTAGATTCTAAAATGGTACAGAGGTCTTCAATCCATTTTGGGAGAAAAATTATTCAATTCCGAGTTTCTATCATTTTATAGACAGCACTCAAGTAGAAATTAGTACTGCTATTAAGGTATAAAGAAGCAGAATTATTTTCTAAATTGTGGGGACATGGTAAATATTATAAGCAATAAAACATTATGATCACCTTATCATTAAAATAGTTTACCACGAATTTATGTTAATCTTACCAACAACTTCCAAAAATATATACAAAAAGCATCAATTCAGTCACTATAAACTGAATGTCAAGAGATCATTACTGATATATATTCAGATAAACTCCTAGATTAGTATGAAATTCATGTTAGTTGTGATAAAAACATTCACATTTAAAAAAATGAAGCAAGTAAGATTCTAACCATATGCCATTAAATTGGAAATGCTAGGGTATTCATATCTAATATAACTTATGTGGTTGAAAAGCTGCATATGGTCACTGTCATTCAGAATAAAATGAAATATGCATATTTGATTTCAAATAAACACTCTGTGTAATTTACATCCAAAATTATATAAACTTAAGCAGTTGTGTTTTGTGCACTGACTAGTTTTCTGTTAATAAAAGTTGAAGTGACTCTTCAGAGAAATCGCTCTCTTGCTTTACTTTACTTAAACTTCATAAAATTTGTATCATTCAAATTTTCCTAAATGTTTCCTAAAGATGAATGAATAAAATAGGACAAAAGTGATAAGGGAAACAATAATTTTGCCATTAGTTCTAATTAATCAAGATATTTTTAAGTTATTCAGAGCATGAAATGGCTCACTGATAGATTGATTTCAAAAGAGCAATGAGAAATTTATAAACCACCTGGAAATTTTTCAGGATCACTCTTCAAAATTAGAGTATCAGTGTGGCTTCCTAATTATGTGAGCAGGAATTACTCTTTTTGTTACTCTTATAGATTGAATTGTGTCCCTCACCAAATTTATATGTTGAAGTCCTCACCCCCCAGTTTGGTAATAGGGCCGTTAAGCAAGTGATTAAGGTTAAATAAAGTATAATCCAATATGACCGTTGTCCTTCTAAGAAGAGAAAAAGACATCAGGAGTGTGTATGCACAGTGCAATGACCATGTGAGGATAGAGAAAGTAGCCATCTGCAAATCAAAGAAACAAGGATCAGGAGAAACCAACCCTTCCAACACCTTGATCTTGGACTCCCAGCCTCTAGAGCTGTGAGATAATACACTTCTATTGAAGCCACACACTTTGTGGTATTTTGTTATGTCAGTCCTACCTGACAAATACAGTAACTTCAAAGAGTACTTTCTGTGATTACAGAAATTAAAGATTGGGATTGAAATTTTGTGTTAGTTTACATCAACTATAGTCATCCATTGGTACAGCAAGCTAGCTCATAAATCAACTCCATATTTTAATGTTCATTTATTTTATTTTTGAGAGAGAGAGAGAGCACAAGCTGGGGAGGGGCAGACAGAAAGGGAGAGAGAGAATCCCCAGTAGGCTTCATGCTGTCAGCCCAGAGTCCAGAGCGGGGCTCAGACTCACCAACCATGAGATCATAACTGACAACCATGAGCCAGAATCAGGAGTCTGACACTTAACCGACTGAGCCACACAGGCACCCGAACCTCAGATTTAAACAGAGGTGGATGACAACTGTTAACAGTTCTCAAGAATAGATTTTTATACAGGTAGGGACACAAATGGCCTGACCTCTAATGTTCTCGTTTAACTTTCAAAAATCTGGAATAATCTTCAGGGTATCACATAAGTTAAATTTGCTTTACTGTCTTCTACCTTCAAACATTAAATCATAATCATAAAATAAAAAGAATTAGATGAAGAATAGAACAAAATTCCTTGCAATCAAGGGTAAGGGTGTTGGAGAGAGTAATTACAAACTAGAAACCAAATTAAAGGAGCATGGTTGAATTACAAATGTCTTCAGAATGAGGAACTATGGGAACACAGAGGAGAGGTGGACGAACTTTGTAGTTCAGACATTTCCTCAAGTTGGGGTCCTTGAATAGGATCTGAGGAAATTTTTAACTTTCTGAAATATATTACCACTTTTTGTGGGTATATGTGTAGATGTGAAAATATTTTAGATATAAATAATAAAAACCCAATTCAAATTAGCTAATGGAGAAAAGATATTTATTTTAGGAACACTGAAGCAGTTTACCTAATAGAAGGAGAGATTGAACACTCAATTCATGGGAAGGGCAAGGATGCAGCAAAACCCAGGAACCACTCGAGCAGGCATTCAAGTGCTTCCACAGTTCTCTTTCCATCATTCATTGCTCTACATGTCAATTTATTTTCTTTTGTTGCAGAATGTTTGCCAGGAAATGAAGGAAAACTAACAGCTCAAGAGGGTTTTTTTTTAATCTTAAATAATGAGAAGAGATATTCTTTCTTTCTCTCTTTAGAACCAACTTCAAAAATTCCAGGGAAGGCTTTGAATACTGAAGCCTGTGATATTGAACTAAGATTTTGATTAATCTACTTTAAAATAGCTACATGGAAAGAATAGTGGGAAGGACAAGGACTGTACATGCAACAACCTCTAGCGTAGATTCAAGAAAAGAGCTTTCAACAAATTTTAATTAATTCTAGTGAGAGTAAACCAAGAATATCAGGATAAAAACCATTTTAGGCTGAAAAAATAACACATGAAACTAAAAAAAAAGTGCTATATGTGCTATGTAATAATTACAAGACATAAAAATAAAGAAAAGCTAGGCCATGAAAATAACACATACTATATCTAATGTGTGCTTTATGTCATATTGTTATTGGTGTTTAGCATTAGATGGTTTTTGTTATTGATTTCAAAGTTTAAATTCCAAGGAGTCTTGAGGATTCCAAGGGAGTCATTCTAGTGTATAGTAGGAATGGACTTGGAGCAAGAGATCAGAGGAAAAGACTGCATCCTTATTAGCGGATAAATTTACATATTTCTTTACGCATTTTGTTTATATGTCTCTCTTTGATAGAGATTCAAGGAAAACTTAAGAATTTGACGGAGGAGTCATGGAAATAGTGTAAGTAAGAAAGATATAATCAAATTTTCATTATGGAATTATCTTCTTTATCATGAAGGAAGGCAGGGAATGATGGGACTTGAAGTAGTAATCCACTATGGAGATAAATACAATATTACAAAAAATGGATAAAGTAGTACATAAATGCAATGACAGTGATGATCATAAGGAGGGAACAGATTAAACACTTATTGAGCAATTAAATGTTTTTGTGAACTGTAAGATAGGAGGAAATAGGGAACCACTTGGGATTGTGGATGGAAAGTGGAATACAGAATCAAATGCAAATTTTGGGCTTAACTGATTATATAAATAATGGGGACAAGAGTAGCTATGATAAAAGTAATTTGTCTCACAACACAAAAGATATCTATTACCTCTAGGTGGTAAGAAATTCTAATCTGAAGCTTGTAGAAAATGTGGAAGCTTCGTGTGCCTGGCTGACTCAATTGGAAGAGCATGTGACTATTGATCTTGGGGTCATGGGTTTGAGCCCCATGTAGAGGGTAGACATTACTTTAAAAAAAAAAAAAAAGCAAACTTTTTTAAAAAATTAAACCAAAAAGAAAAAAGAAAAAAAAACTGTGAAAGCTTACGATTCTTTAAGGAAAGGTTGAAGACCATAGAGTGAGTAAGGCTGTTTAAAAGCAATGTTTGAAGACAGAAAGACTGCTAAGGATGAAACCCTGAGATTGGGTTTTCTAAACCCATTTTATAAAAATGGCAAGGGGAGGAAAACCATCAAGGAATTGAGAGTGAGTGTCCAAGGAGGGTAGCTAATGATCCAAAAGTAAATTAAAAGCTGGTAACCAAAAATGTGAGAGCCGAAAGAGGAAGAATCAAATATTGGAGAAAGCATGAATAAATTGAGGTTTGAAAATTGTTGAATAGTTTTTTCAGGAAGAAGCTAATTAAGCAGCTTAAAGGTTCATTTTGGAAATCATGGTTCAAGCTGGATGTCAGTTGTCTGAGAAGTAAAAGGAAAGCCAGAAAAGGATGAAAATTAATATAACAGTTCTCTAATAATGAACAAATGCACAATAGTGAATGCACAAAGAAAAGATTTAATAGAGACAAAACTCTATTCTTTGAACACTCAATTGATTTTTCAAATCAAGTAAACATTTAAGATAGTTTTATGGATCATCATAAAAATGAATGGAACTTACCAAATATTTGTGTCAATAAGGATGAGCTTAAGTAGACTGAAGCACTAAAATTGCCATAGATCTCTGGAGCTTACAAAACATAAGTGGAGACAGATTTGATCTTTTCTTCTCCTGGACTGGAACTCCCAATGATCAATTACAAGTTCTACTCAGTAAATTACAGAAATCTACTCAGTAGATTACAGAAAACTGTAAATTACAGAAATCTACTCAGTAGATTACAGAAAACTGAAGAAATAAGGTCCAGACTTTTAAATGAAATGTTTCACTGTAAAGTTGCTTAGAATGAAGGTCTTCCAGAAGCCATCCGCACAATTTTCCAATTATCTGGGCAATATTTCCCCTCTGGATGAAAAAAATGATGTTGGTGTATTGTGCTTGGGTTTACACTGACTAAGAAATATCTGAAACTAGAAAAAAAAATAGGTGGAAAGCTGGAAACATCATAATTCTGGACGTCAAGTTACATTACAAAGCTGTAGTAATTAAAACAGTATGGTACTGACACAAAAAATAGACATAGAGATCAATACAACAGAACAGAAGACCAAGAAAGGAACCCACAACTGTATGGTCAATTAGTCTTTGACAAAGCAGGAAAGAATATCCAATGAAAAAAAGAGTACTTTCAACAAATGGTGTTGAGAAAACTGGACAGCAACGTGTAAAGAATCAAACTGGACTACTTTCTTTTTTTTTTTTAACGTTTATTCACTTTTTGATAGAGAGAGATAGAGCGTGAGTAAGGAAGAGGCAGAGAGAGAGAGACACAGAATCCGAAGCAGGCTCCAGGCTCTGAACTGACAGCACAGAGCCCAATGCGGGGCTCAAGCACACGGACAGTGAGATCATGACCTGAGCCGAAGTCGGATGCCCAACTGATTGAGCCACTCAGGTGCCCCAAACTGGACTACTTTCTTATACTATACACAAAAATAAACTCAAAATGGATTAAAGACCTGAATGTGAAACCTGAAGCCATAAAAATCCTAGAAGAGAATACTGGCAGCAAATTTTTTGACATTAGCTATGGCAATGTTTTTTCTAGATAGGTCTCCTGATGAAAGGGAAACAAAAGCAAAAGTAAACTATTAGGACTACATCAAAATAAAAAGATTCTGCACAGCAAAAGAAAAAAAAAACCCAAAAGTTAAAAGGCAACCTACAGAATGGGAAAAGATATTTTCAAACAATATTTCTGATAAAGAGTTAGTATCCTAAATATATAAAGAACTTATAAAACTCAGCACCCCAAAACCAAATAATCTAATTAAAAATGGTCAGAAGACATGAACACACATTTCTCCAGAGAAGACATCCAGATGGACACACAGTTACTTACCATTAGGGAAATGTAAATCAAAATTACTGTGAGATATTACCTCACAACTGTCAGAATGGCTAAAATCAACAACACAAGAAACAGTAAGTGTTGGCGAGGACATGGAGACAAAACGCTCATGCACTGTTGGTAGGAATGCAAACTGGTGCAGCCACTGTGGGAAACAGTATGGAGGTTCCTCAAAAAGTGAAAAAGTTAAAAATAGCACTACCTTATGATACAACAATCACACTACTGGTATTTATCCAGAAAATACAAAAACACTAATTCAAAGGGATAGGCACCCTGATGTTTATTGCAGCATTATTTACAATAGCCAAGATGTGGAGGAATCCCAAGTGTCCATCAGTTGATGAATGGATAAAGAAGAAATGTATATATACATATATATACACACACACATATATATCTCATATATATATACACACCTCATATATATATATATATATATATATATATACATATATATATATACACAATGAGATATTATTCAGCCGTAAAGTAAATGAAATATTAATAAGCCATAAAAATAATAAAATCTTGCCGCTTGTAATGACATGGATGGAGCTAGAATGTATAATGCTAAGCAAATAAGTCATTCAGAGAAATACAAATACCATATGATTTCACTCATATCTGGAATTTAAGAAACAACATATAAGCAAAGAAAGTAAAAAAGAGAGAGAAAGAGGTTCCCCAAGATGGCAGCAGATAAGGAGGACCCTAGGCTCCTCTTGTCCCTGGAACACAACTAGATAACTATCAAATCACCCTAAATACTCCAGAAATCAGCATGAAGACTGACAGAACAACCTCCACAGCTAAAAGAAGAGAAGAGGCCTAACAAAGAAGATAGGAAGTGCAGAGATATGATTTATGGGAGAAAAGGATCATGGCTGCTGTGGACAGGAGGGACCCATGGCTATGGAGAAGGGCAAGAAGGAGAGGAGCACATAGGGGAACACACAGGAGAACATATCCCCAAAACCATTGACTTGGAAAATGAGAGGGGCTGAATTTCATGAGTTCTTGCAACCAGCTGGGATTAAATTCTGGAGTGTTTTTTTTTTTTTTAATGTTTTATTTATTCTTGAGAGAGAGAGACAGAGCATGAGAGAGGGAGGGGCAGAGAGAGAGAAGGACACAGATTCCGAAGCAAAACCTGGAGTTTTAAAGGTCAGTGGGGTTGGCCGAAGTAGAGTACTGAAGGCACTGCCCTGCTCCAGGAGAGAAGGCAAGCAACCAGGGGCATCTGACATGGAAATAGTGATCTGAAGAATGCCTGAGACATACAGTGGGTAGATTACTCTCTTGTGTAAGAGTGTCCCTGGGAGGCATAGTTCAGAGAGACACCTCACTGACAACAAGGGAGCTGGCCTGCACCCTTTCCTTTTCCCTCCCCTTAGCATAAACACAAAGCCACTGGTGGGAGGCAGTACAGCACCCAAGCCTCCTGCCTGACATGCTTACACCGAACACCACCCCCTGCATTCTGGCAGGACTGCTGGTTCTAGATCAAGCTTGCCTCAGCCCCAGCATGGCAGGCCCTTCCTCCAGAAAACCAGTGCAGGTCCCTGTCCACACCATGTCTCTAAAGCCTGGAGTTTTTAATTGAAGTTACCAGGTTTGGCTGCAGTAGGGCCAGGGGGGCACTGTACTGCTCCTGGAGAGAAGGTAGGCAGACAACCTGGGGGCAGACAGCATGGAAACAGAATCTGAAAAACACCTGGGGCACACAATGGAGAGATAATTTGCTCTTCTCACGGCTCTTCCCTAAGAGGCAGCATTCATGGAGACACTTCTCTGGAGCAAAGGAGTTGGTGCCATTTCCCTCCTCTTCTCCTTTCCATAAACACAGAGCCCCTGATGGAATCAGCTCATTGCTTACACTGGCTGCTTAACTTGCTTACATCAAGCCCTACCACCCTGAAATCTGGTGGGACTGCCCTTCTCAGTCAAGCTTGCCTCAGTCTTAGCACAGTGGGCCCATTCCCAGAAGAGCAGCACAAGCCCTTGCCCACACCATGTCTTCCAACCAGATTTGCAAGGTCTTAGCTCTGGTGAGTTGGTGTGACCAGACAACACCCAATTAAAAACTTGCCGCATTTAGGCCAGGGACCAAACACTGCCCATAGCAGGCAAGGAGAGCCTCTGCAGACAACTGGCCTGAAGGGTAGAGCAGACAAAATACAACAGCAGAGTGCACACAGCACACACTGGAGACACTTTCTGAAGCACTAGGCCCTGGGCCTTACGTGACCTCGTCTTCATAAGGCCATTACTTTCATGAACAGGAGACATAACTGGCTTTTCTAACACAGAGAAGAAGACAGAGGCTTAGAATAAATGCCAATACAGAGGATTTCATCCCAAATGAAACAAAAAGATAAGGCCAAGCCCAGAGATCTAAATGAAAGTACCATGTAAGTAACATCATACCTGATGGAGAATTTATTTATTTTTTTAATTTTTTAACATTTATTTATTATCAAGAGACAGAGAGAGACAGAGCATGAGCATGGGAGGGGCAGAGAAAGGGAGACACAGAATCCAGACAGCAGGTTCTGTCAGCATAGAGCCCGACGTGGGGCTTTGTGAGATCATGACCTGAGCGGAAGTCATATGCTTTACTGACTGAGCCACCCAGGCGCCCCCTGATGGATAATTTAAAGCAACAATTACATAAGCAACAAAATATAAGGATACTCATTGAGGCTTGAGAAAAGAATAGAAGGCCTCAGTGAGACCCTTACTACAGAGATTAAAGAGTTAAAAAATAATCATTCAGAGCAGAATACACTAAATGAGATTGGAAGCCAGGTTGGTGCAGTGGAAAGCAGGGTGGAAGAAACAGAGGACTGAATCTGTAACCTAGGGGACCAAAAAAAAAAAAAAAAAAAAAAAAAAGGAAAATAATGAAGCTGAACAAAAGAATTATACAACATGAGAATAGATTTAGGGAACTCAGTGATGCCATGAAGTCTAATATTATTCTTACTATAGGAGTCCCAGAAGAAGAGAGCAAAAAGGGGGCAGAAAAATTATTTCAAGAAATAATAGCACAAAATGTCCCTAATCTGGGGATGGAAATAGGCATCCAGATCCAGGAGGCACAGAAACCTCCCATCTAAATCAACTCCCATCAAAAGCAGACCAACAACAAGACATACTGTAATTAAATTAGCAAAATAATAGTAATAAAGAAAAAATCTTAAAAGTGGTAAGACAAAGGAACTCCTTACAAGGGAAAAACCCATAAGGCTACCTGGAGATTTCTCAACAGAAACTTGCGAGAGTAGCATGATAAATGTAAAGTGCTGAATAGGAAAAACCTGCAACCAAGAATATGCAACAAGGCTATCATTCAGAATAGAAGGAGAGATAAAGAGTTTCCCAGACAAACAAAAACTGAAGGAGTTTGTGACCACTAAAACAGCCCTGCAAGAAGTATTAAAGGGGACCCTTTAAGTGCAATGGAGAGACAGAAGTGACAAAAACAAGAAAGGCCCAGAGACAATCTCCAAAAATGATGACAATACAAATAATAAGGCAATAAATATACATATCTATCATTTACTTTGAATGTAAATGGACTTAACACTCCAATCAAAAGACATAGGGTGTCAGAATGGATAAAGAAATAAGAACCATCCTTCTACTGCCAAAAAGAGACTCATTTTAGATGTAAAGACACAGGCATATGAAAGTGAGGAGATGGAGAAACATTTATCATGCAAATAGATATCAAAAGAAGTTTGGGTAGCAATACTTATATTGGAGAAGCTAGATTTTTTTTGTTCCTGTATTGTTTCTATCCTGCTTTGGTATTGAGGTAGTACTGTCCTCATAGAACAATTTTGAATGTGTTCTCTGTATTCCATTATTTGTAAGATTTTGATATTGTCATTAATTATTTTTTTAATGTTTTTGGTAGAATTCACCAATTAAACTATGTGGTCTTGGCCTTTACTGGGAGATTATTGATTCCTAATTCAACTTTCATTCTTGTTATTGGCCTAAGAAGACTTCTTTTTTCTTGGATTCAAGATTCATAACTCAGTTGTGGGAACCCATGAATTTTTAGGAATTATTTGGTTGTTTTTTCTAAGTTATCTGATATGTTAGTATATAATTGTTTATAGTAATCTGTTATCACACTATGTATTTCTGTGTTTATCTGTTGTATTGTTTTCTCTTCCATTTCTTATTTTGGTTTTTGAGCTTCTCTTTTTTTTCTTAGTTAATGTAGTTAAAGCATTGACAACTTTGTTTATGTTTTGGAAAAACAGCTCATTACTTTCAATGTTATGTTATTGTTTATTCTGCTCTCTATTTTGTTTCTGATTTTTATCATTTCCTTTCGTTACTAAATTTCAGCAAGTTTCCTTTTCTAGTTCCTTGTCATATAAAGTTTATTTGGACTTTTTTTCTTAATACAAGCATTTATGGCACAAATTTCACTCTAACATATGCTTTTACTGCATATGCTGGGTTTTGGAATATTGTGTTTTTATTTTGTTTTGAGACATGTTATGATTTGCCATTTGATTTCTTATTTAGCCCATTACTTGTGCAGTAGTGTGTTGTTTAATATTTACGTATAAAATATTTAATATTAAAAGAGAGAGAGAAAAGAAACAAGATTCTTAATTATAGAGAACAAGCTGATGGTGGTTGCCATAGTGGAGGGGGGGGATGGGTGAAATAGGTGATTAAGGAGTGCACTTATCCTGGTGAGCACAGGGTGATATATGAAAGAGTTGAATCATTGTATCACCCACCTGAAACTAATATAACACTGTGTGAACCAGAAATAAAATAAAACCCAAAAATATTTTTTAAAAATATGTGCAGTTATCATTCAAAGAACATATACACTGCAGGGATGCAAACTGAGATTTCATTTTGATACATACTTCCATAATTGTTAATGCAGAGAAAGAGGAATGGATGCTTAGCATAGGCTCTTAAGCTTCTACTTTACACTGACATTTCATTGGTCAATTTATATAGCATGGCTTTGCATAACTTTTAGAAGATACATAGGTAGAGGAGAGCCAGACATATTTGCTACATGGTGTCTAAAATTTATAAACATATTTTCTGTTGTATTAAAACAGTATTACCAGAGGCCACTGTATTTCCCTCTGCTGGCTGTCAACCATCTCCACCTGCATTCCACTCAAAATCATCCCATATAATTTTAATCAAAAAGCTGAGTCTAAAAGTACCACCTAAAAATGGAAGGACCATTAGATTATGCAGTTTAGAGTATGCCTATCTAGGAGAAAGGTCAATTCATTCCCTTGATATAGATACCAGAGACCACACAATACCAGATTTGTTGTGGCTCCAACAATGAAGATCAAAGCTGTGTTCTTGAGCTAAATTAGGTTTACTACTTTCCCTTTAATTGTATATATCAAGCTTTAAGAGAGTTTAAATATTTTTGCCTATTAGAAACACCCTAAATGCGTTTCACTCAGATTTTGATTAATTTTTCTAAGACTGTTTTGAAAAGTTGAAGAAACACCCCTTATATAAAGTCCACTGACATCTCTAAGGGTAGCTCCATATTATCTTCAAACGATACATCAGAAGCAAAATGTTCAGTGAAGGCATACCTGTATGGCTCAGTCGGTTAAGCACCCAACTCCCGATTTCAGCTCAGGTCATGATCTCATGGTTCACAGTTCAAGGCCGACGTGGGGCTCTGTACTGACAGCGCGAGTCTGCTTGGGATTCTCTCACTCTATCTCTCTCTCTACCCCTCGCCCACTCTCTCTCTCTCTCTCTCTCTCTCTCTCTCTGTCCCTCTCTTTGTCTGTCTGTCTGTCTGTCTGTCTCTCTCTCTGTGTCTCTCTCAAAATAAATAAACATTAAGAAAAAAGAATGTTTAGTGAAATTAAACATTACAAAAGCCCTTAATATTGGAAATTGGCATGAGTTGAAATTTAACAGCTGGAACAGAAAATCAGTGGCTTTAGGGCCAAGGGAAAGAAAGTATGTAGAAATCAACTGAGTAGCACAGCAACATAGAAGATAAGTATAGATTCATTCATAGGTACACAAATACATCTGTTCTGTCACTATAATTCCAGAGAGAATTTCTTTAAAATGATTTAACTTATATAATGCAATTTATCTAAAGAATGAAAATCCATACTGTAGTGAAATTAGTAATATGACACCTAGTATTTATAAAATGGTTCACACATCTCCATAACTTTCAAATTCTAAAATCTCATGTGTATAGATGAACTTAAATCACAAAAGCTTTAAATAGTATGCGATACACATGAATTTTTAAATAAATAAAACTTCAGTTAGTGATTAAGAATTCTAAGATTATCATTTGGAAGTACCCAAAGTAAGCCATGGCAAATAAGCTACTGTATTGTAAATTATACTTAATTCAAAAACCACATTCAAGGAAAGATTATTGTCACAGACATACTCGTTATAAGAAACCACCGAGAAGCAAAATTACAGAGAAAAGCAAAGGTCAAATCCAGCACATCAGTTGAAAATAAATGGAGAAAATAAATGGAGAAAATAAATGGAGAAATGCAATAAGGTTTGGCATCAGATCAATAGCATTAGGGGCTACACAATTCTAGGAGAAATGTTCCCAGTAATCACAAGTTCTGAACATGAGTAGAAGCTGGTTGGTGTTAGGATTATAGTTCAACGTATAAGAAAGAATAGTCTGAGAATGCTTCTAAATGCAGTATGTATTGCAAGTATATTGATATGAGTGTGAATTTAATGGGAACTCTTGACTAGTGAATTATATAAAATTATTCAGCAAGCAATAAGAAGGAGAATTTTCTATTAAATAATTTGATTACTTTTCATGTCAATATTTTATCTTTAAAATTGGATGACTGGATTGACTAACCCTAACATTACTGCTGGAAAACAGGCTGACTGATTTCTCCAAGGTCTTTCAGGCTGGCAATTCCTATTTACAGTTATTAGAAATTTGGATTGGTCCTTAGGTCTGATAGCACTGAATCTTAATATTATCACACAGTAACTGCAGAAATTCTACTATTGATCTAGTTATATAATATATGCATTGATTTATACTGATATATAAAACATCAAGCAAGCCTAGAATACTATCTAAAAATCTATTCTCTCAATTGTAAGAAAATCTACATGAAAAATAATTATGAAAAGATAAATGTTCTTAAACGTTTAGAAGCTTAAACCTATTCATTGGCCTCTGCACATATATGCAGATGAATCTTTTCTAAATGTAGATTTGCCTATTATAAACCTGCTTAAAATTCTTCATTTCTCTAAGAAATATTGGCCTAAACCATTGATCAGTTGACCAGGCAAAGCTGAGTTTATTGGACTTAACTGTATTCACAGAGAACGTCACATCAAGCAAATAATTTTACCTCATCAGAATTTATGACACAATATATGCAGTTTTATGACCTAGGCTCAGTGATTTTAACAATTCATCCTAGATAGAGGACTAGTTGGAATTGAGCAGAGTTTATAAAAAACAGTGCTGTATTGGTGGAAAAGCCTTAATAATCAAAATACTCGGATGGGCAAATAAGCTACTTTAAGTGTTTTCATAGTCTAATCTTCCAGGAACAAATATTTCTTGGCGCATGTAGCTAAATTGCTTCATCAGTTACAAGTATTATTGAGCATAGAAACAGAAAAGTTTATTTGGTCACAGAATTGTTTAGCACAGAGAGAAAATATAATTGGTTTTATATGTTAGTGGAAATTCTCAGGTTTTTCTGGGGGGGAGGGGGGTGCAGGGGGTGTTATTCATTGACTAAGGTGAATGGTAGATCATTTTCATCACAGAATGTAATCAATATAGTTCTGTATCATTGTCTGATAAGTATGGGTCATGTGTGGAGTTTTTGCCAGTACTATTCCAACCAGATTGTCTTTTTTTTCTTTGAAAGATGATTTATTGCATCATTTAGAGAACAGTGACTACACAGTAACAGTAAAGATTCTAGAAAGGATGCATATTTAAGTAATATAATACAGATATATATTAAGGGAAAGATTATGATTACAGTTCGCAGATGATTTACAGAGAGCCAAGTGTGCTAAACTTAAGCCACTAGAACTTGATCCCATCCCTAATCTAATAACCTGTACACTAGATACAAGGACTTTATCTATGATTGCCATATTTTTATAAGTCACTTTATGGTTGGTTTCATTTACTCAGGCAAGATCATGATTTCTTATCAGAAAATGATATCAAAAGAAGCTGAGTTGCCCTTCTGGGTAAAATCTCAACAGTTGGTGATTATGTTGTATGGTGTACCAAATTAAGACTAAATAATAACCAACTATTGCACTCACAAAAGAATAATGGAATGAAAAAGAAATGTTAAAACTAGGGACATGACCGATTTCATAATTGAACAATAAAGTGCACCAGTTGTTCTAGAAACCTGAACTAGGAAGCAAGAAAAGTAAAAAAAGGAAAGAGAATGAAGATTAGAACATTACAATTTGTCCCTCATACAGATCTCATTTTTTGCTTCTTGGATGACAATGATCTACTCTTTGATAGCCTTCTTGATTAAAATTATTGGGATGTATATTAGTCTGTTGGGTTGCTATAACGAAACACCACAGACTGGATGAGTTAAACAATGGACATTTATTTTCTCACAGTTCTGAAAGCCAGAAGTCTAAGATTAAAGTATCAGCAGAGTTGATATCTACTGAAAGTCAAGATGGAAAGATCCACCCAGGCCTTTCTCTTTGGTTTGTGGATGTTCTCCCTCAGTCTTTATGCCATCTTCCTTTTGTTCATGTCTGTATCCAGTTTTTTTCCCTTATAATGACATCAATAATATTGGATTGTGACTCACCCCAATTACCTGTATAAAGACTCTATCTCCCAAAACTAGTCACATTCTGAGGTTCTATGGATTAGGACTTCAACATACGAAGTTTTGGGAAAGCACAATTCAGCCAACAACATCCCACCTTCTAAATCCCCCAAATTCATGTCCTTCTCAGATGCAAAATACATTCACCCTATTCCAAAAGTCACCATTATCTCATTCTATTATCAAGTCGTAGTCCAAAGTCTTATCTAAAATATCATTTGGGGGTGTCTGGGTGGCTCAATCAGTTAAGCATCTGACTTCAGCTCACGTCATAATCTTGCAGTTCATGAGTTTGAGCCCTGTGTCAGGCTCTGTGCTGATACCTCAGAGCCTGGGGCCTGCTTTGGATTCTGTGTCTCCCTCTCTCTCTCTGCCCTTCCCCTGCTTGTGCCCTGTCTCTCTCTCTCTCTCTCTCTCTCAAAAATGAATAAACATTAAAAATTAATAAAAATAAAATAAAATAAAATATCATTTTATCAGGAATGTGTAAGTTTTGAGTTATGACTTATCCTGAGCTGTGAACTTGTGAAAGCAGACAAGGCACTTGTTTCTAAAATACAATGGTGAGGCAGGCATAGGATAGACATACCCAATCTGAAAGGGATAAATCATAAAGAAGGAAGGGATTAAAGATGTCAAAAAAGTCTGAAACATAGCACAGCAAATACACGATCAGATTTTTTATTTTTATTAAGACAAGTTTTTTAGAGCACTTTAAGGTTCAGTAGATTTTAAAGGGTGATAGAGATATTTCCCTTCCAGTCTCTGCCCCCACACATACAATGCCTCCCCCATTGTTAACATCCCCCCACGAGGGTGATACATTTTCTATAATTGATAATCCTACATTGACATATCACAAACATAGATTGTTTCTTATTAGCAATAAATAATATTCCATTGTCTAGATGTACCACAGCTTATTTATCCATTTATTTACTAAAGAACATCTTGATTGCTTTCAAGTGCTAGCAGTTATGAGTAAGCCTGCTATCAACATCCACATGTAGTTTTTCGGTGACCAAGAATTTTCAGCTCCTTTGGTCAATATCAAGGATCATGTTTTCTGGATCACATGGCAAGACTATATTCAGTTTTATAAGAAAGCATCAAACTGTCTTCCAAAGTGGTATTACCATTTGCATTCTCACCAACAGTGAAGGTGAATTGCTCCACATCCTTGTCAACATTTAGTATTGTCAGTGTTCCTGATTTTGACCATTCTAATAGCTGTGTAGTAGTATCTCAGCATTGTTTAGTGTTTATTTCCCTGATAACAAATTATGTGGGACATCTTTTCATATGCTTACTTGCCAATTGTCTATCTTCCTTGTTGAGGTCTCTATTTAGGTCATTGGCCATTTTTTAATCATGCTGGGGTTTTTTGCTGTTGTGTTTTTAAGAGTTCTTTGTATAAAAATATTTTTAATAGCAGCCCTTGATCATCTGTGTCTTTCACAAATACTTTCTCCCTTGCTTTCTCATTTTTTGATGTGGTCTTTCACAGAGCAGACATTTTTAATTTTAATGAAGTACTGCTTATCAGTTCTTTCTTTGCTCTTATATAATGTCATCCTGAGACTCATCTCATTTGTTTTCCTTCTATTGGGGATTACAATTCTGTCACCTTTGTCCAATTTCTGAAGACAAATATTTTATATATGTTATGAGGCTTTCTACTTGGACTCACTGAGAGATTCACTCCATATATTTTAATCCATCTACCCTAGCAGTCTAGAGAGAGAAGGATATGGAAATCACTGCCTTTAGGAAGTTTTTCCAATTCTTCATCTTTGAAAACCTTTGCACTACCTTGATTTTACTCATCAGGTCACCTGCACCATCAGTTTGAACTGCAAATATAGGTAACAGTTTTGATTATCTCAAGTATATAGATGGTAGAAAAGCAAGAGCAGAACATGAACAGCCCTTTTCATATATATATATATACATATATATATATGTATATATATATATGTATATATATGAATGAATATATATGTATATATATGAATGAATATATATATATGAATGAATATATATATATATATATTTTTTCTCACACACCTAGGCCAAGAGCTTCCTTTTCAAGATTAATGCTACCAATTTATTTATGCTGGTTCAAAAGAACAGTCCAATTCGTATCTTGATCCCCATCACCACTATTCTTGTAGCTCTTTGGAACCTTGGTGGAATGAGCCAAGAGTACACTCTATTTCAGTATATTAGTAGGAACCTGGAACAAAACTGAATTCATGAATGAGAAATTTGTTTATTGAGACCAGAGAGAGTGAAAAGACCTCATTTCTTTTATTATTAAGATATATTCTGATTCAGTCAGTCAGATGGAGATATACTTTTCCCTAAGAGTTCTCAAGATAATCACAATTACAGATTTTCATTCACTGTCAAAGTAATAACCATTAATCAGTCATAAAATAAAATTCATGTATGGCTGCCACAGTTTGTTGTTGTTATCCACCTCCCAGTTTTCCTCCCAAAAGAAAACAGAAGTCTCTCCAACTTACTTATTAATAATTTTACAAATTATTTCTTAGGGATGGATTTTGGCAAATGACTAATCTCAATCAATAAAGGTTGTTTTACAATTTAAATTTTATAAGGACATATTTCCCAAGCATGAATGCTAATCAGGCCTCTTTTTCTTAAATTTCATTGATGTGTAAAAGGAAAATTTGCTTATCTGAATTTGATTTTCACATATTGTCTTTTAAGGATATATCTTTCATTATCTTATCCACAAGGTTCTATCTGCATGCTGTGCTTATTCTTTTCAATTAGCACCTCCCACACCTCATATGCATTCTCATTTCTTCCATTACTGTTCTGTGCCCCAGAGGCTTACTCTAAGACATTGCATTGCATGCGGTCCTATGATAACTGGTGTGCTGTTGTGTTCAACCAATGGGAGATACTGACAGGAGATGCAGAGGTGAGAGACAAAGAGAGATTAGGATAGTCTTCCCCTCTTGCCATCTGCTCAGTGCCCTGTTTGGCAGTGGCTGAATCACTCTTGGACTAATTTTATTTTCTGTTGTCCCCTACTCAACAATTCCAGCTCTAGATTCCAAGAGCATAAATTCCCAAATTTATTTCTTTATTCTTAGGGGTAATAACAATTTTTAGATATTGCTAGCCTGGTTGCTTTAATATGCCTTATTGGGTGTCTTAACTTTTTCTATGGGTCTGAAAGTGGTCCTTTTATTATATTCTTTTGAATTATTTGCACTAGTTTATATTTTCTAATGGGACCATGACAGATACTTATACATCATATAAGATTCTATTTTTAAAAGGATAAGAAAGCAGAAGTTTATTTTTGGTAGGCCAAGAGAAAGGACATTATGTCAGCGACCCATGGAAGTGAAGTCCATAGTTAATTGTTTCCTTCAGTCATTCGGAGGCTCCAGTTATAGTTCACTCATCACCTTTATGTTTTTTATTTGTTTGTAATTCAACTTACTCATTCACTCTTAAGTGATCTTCACTAGCGGTAGCTTCTATTTTCACCACTTTTTCTCTAGTTTTGGTTTGCTTATTTAGTTTGTGCTTTGTGGCTAGCTTCTTTTCATTCCTTAGGTTTCAGTTCAGATCATTTTCTCAGAAAAGCTTTCCCTGATCCTTCTATATAAAAAAAAGCATCTGCTCCTCTCACTTTCTACTGCATCTACCTGTTCATTTTCTCATTTCATTTACTGTTTCCTTCCTTTACCTTTTATATCTCCTTATTTATTATTCATCTCTCATCATCTTAAGATACACAGTTTGCGAGAACTAAGTTCTTCCTTCTGTTCTTTTCATCATTAAATTCCTAGCATCTAAAATGGAAAGCCGACTGCATTGTCATTATTCATGGAAAACAATAATGCTTCAGGATACAAGTAAATACAGTGTTTGGAGAAAAGCAGTTATAACCAACCCAGGCTTATATTTTTGGAACAAAAATTCTCAAGTATTATCTGCTTTAAGAGTATCAGAATGTCTTTAGTTAGTGACAGTGTGGCTCCTTTAAGTGGCAAACAGAACAAGGATCCACAAGCTAAACCACAGCTGTGAAGACAAGAAAATACACTATTGATGTTAACATAATCCTAGCATTATTGGTACGTAAGATTGATAAGATATGAAGGCATGAATTTCACACTCTAAAAATTAATTTTGGCATGTAACTTAAATAAAAATAAGATAACTTAAAGGCCCATTAGTAATTTTATTCACTGATAATTTCTGTGCATTCTAATTATAATATATAAGAATCACATATGGATTTGTGATTACATTATTTAAATGAATTTTTTCTTGTTAGAACTCTGATAAAATACTTAAAATTCTTTTTCTCAGAAGAAGTAATGAGTAGAATTAGAAATACCTCTTTATGCTGGGTACAGACCTTCCAAACAGAGATGAATTAGTCTCTCTGCTATCTGGTCCCTGAGCGCTATTTAAAATGATCAAATGTACTTATGATCACAGAAATTCTCCAATGAAGTTTTGTAGTCCATCAGTGCACAAAATCAGCATTTTTTCAATTAGCGTAAAAGACTGAGTGGCTGCACAAATTTATCTAGTAAGAGGAAGATGACTGAATTAGTAAGAAAGCTGGTCTCTAGTGGGGAAAGCCAGATCAGTAGATGGTATTAACTTCATTTTTTTTTTTCTATTCATATCACTGCATAGTGAATTGAATAATAAGTGAATTGGGATATTGAAACTAAACTGTACTAAAAGTATTTGTCTTATGGAATTTAAAACTGGAATATATCTGAATAGTACATTTATTCTTTTTCTCACCTTGAATATACTATTATATGAGCTGTGCCAACATACTCTATATTAAGAAGTAGGATTTAGTGGGAAAAGTACCAGGGGATTTAGAATCAAGAGGTTCCTTGATTTGCTCTATTCTCATTGCCAGATCAAAATCTTTATGCTGTACATACAATCCTGGTAGACTTGCAAGGACAATTTAATGATTCCATTTTAAATGGGATAATCAAAGAATTTACAAATGGTACTAAAACTGTGGCCTCTGTAATATGTCCTTAACTTACACTCATCTAGGAGATTAGAAAACCGCTGTCCTGAGTAGCCACCTTTTAGAAAATAGCAACTAGATGACTTTTGCCAGTATTTCCCATGGCTCAGATAATAAAATTCACAAACAGAATTCCTAAGCATTAATAGCGCTTGAGGTTTCATACTGAATCCCCATCTCCAGTTTTCTCCTATTTTTCTCTCACAGTACCCAGAAATTGTTCTCCTTCAGTTCTTTCTCACTGTTTCTCTACCTATGCTCCTTATGTTTTGGTCCCACTGAGAAATGAAAATTGTTGTTAACTTTTTTCACTCCTCTTTTTACTCCAGATTAGATCAGGAATACTCGCACACAAAGATCAGAGTGATCCAATATATAAAAGTCTCAGCAGTGAGCAATAGGCACAATGCTTCACATAAGACCTTGAAGGAAGTTTGGAAACACAAAGTCATGGAGGACTTACAAGAGGAGCCATCAGTGAGAAGATAAAGTATCGAGGGAAATTGGGAACTTTGGTAGCCATATTTGGTAAGAGAGGTAGATTAATAAGATTAAGTTAAGGAGTAGATCAAGTATTTGAGGGAGATACAACAGAAATATTGGCTCCAGAAGAAGAAGACAGTGCAAAGCCATAAGCAAAAAGAATAAAAATATTGCTGGGTGGGTGAAATTAGAATCCAATATCAGAGTAATATGATGAACAAATCTGATCACATGAGAAAAAATGCTGAATTCATTACTTACTAATAAAAAGCTTGTTCAAAATATATATGAATAAACCAAAGATGGATCTAATAATATAATTTTCACAAGCAAGTTTTTCAGCCCCACATACCTCTATCCCCTTAATCCTGGGAATGCCAGCACACCCCTTTGATAAATTATCTTTATACCTTAAAGATATAAAGCTATATATATCTTTATATATAAAGATATAAAGGTATATATAAAGGCCTTAACTGAAGCCCCTCATACAGAATTATGATGGTCAATTTCAATTCATCTGTCACCTAAACAGATGAGGACAAAGACACACACCTAGAGTGAGTTTACTCTGCAGCTGAAGTTGAGTATCCAGATCAGAAGTAAAGAATCATTCCTGAAAAGACAGTACTATTATGCAAGTGCTTTGAGAAAATGTTATTACCAGCAGAAAAGAAACAGAGTAAAAATGATCTATTACTAGAGGATCTCTCTTCAGCCTTGATCCTACCTATTTTTTCCAGATCAAGTTCTGTATTAGGCTCAGTTTAGTACTGAAGTTCTTCTATGCGGAAAAGGACTTTACACATGAGTTGAGTTCTTTCAGAATTATCAAGTAGATTGAAGAAAGTTGAATGAGCCACTACAAACGTCTCAGAATTTCACCTTGTGTTTTCCCAAGGCAATTGATAAGGGAATAAAGAATGAAGGAGGATAGGTATAAGTTATCAGCAAGAGTTCTGTTAGAAAAACAGAAACTACATTAGCTATCTCAACAGAGGAAATTTAATATAAGAAATTGGTTAAACAGATATTAGAGAACTTAAATGACAGAAAAGGAAGAAACAAAGTAAGGCAGGGCTAATAAATGAAAAAAAAAAAAGGCTATTGCCTTCCAAGATGGGGAAAAGGTTTGGAGTTTTCAGAACCTAGAAGCCAAGAGTAACATCTACATAGATATGAGAATCAGGCATATGAAGAGAGGTTGCCAAGCTAGCTAGTCTGGTAAACCACAGGTGGCCAGGAGGGGTCCTGTAGATAATAAGACTTCAGAGCAAGGAGTGGCATCTCATACTTTAGAAGCTCAAAGTAAGGGTCCCATAGAACCAGGGCTGAGACCCTACTCAGGAGATAGCATCATCTGTTAGGGCTGCATCACATCTGTTCACATGAGCGGTCAGGTAGAGCTGGAAATGAGCTTAGTTCTGGTACAGTGACATGATAGGAACAAAAGGCATCAACAAGTCCATTCTTTCTTTTTGCCTCAGTCTCTCTTCAGTGCCTGTATTGATAAAGCATAAGAAGAATCCACATGACAAAGAATTGTAGATAGCAGAACCCCCATTGCAGTATCAAAAAGCAAAGTATGAAAGTGTAGATTTAAAGCTGAGATTCAAATAGTTTTATAACCAGCATGAATAAGACACATAATTTTAAACTCTAATTAGGACTCTTAACCCTGAGAAATATCCTAGCTTTATGGTTCAGTGCATGCTAGCGATAACGCACATTTGACTTTATAGCTGCAGAGAGAGTAAACTAAGTAGTGATAATCAAACACTAAATAACATAATATACTAATTGATTTATTACATTACTGTGAGGTATTTTATAAGCCCACACCTATAACCTGTTCTCCCTGAAAGGGATAGGGGGTGGGCAGGGGCAAACACTTAAAACTTAACAGTGATATTGTAATATATTAAAGATGATCATATACCATTTGCTACTCCTCCACTCATAGAAAGATTGTAATTCCCCTCTCTTGAACCTGGGCCGGCCTCAATGATTTGACCAATCACATGCAGCGATGATGACATTGTGGGGCATTTGAAGCAAGGACATAAGAATCCCTCCAGCCTCCACCTGGGCCTCTCTGTCTTATGGATCTCTGAGTGGCAGTAGAAGTCTGTTTACAACACTGGTGAGGCTTCCTGTAGCTGAAAACCACTTTCTGGAGGCTTTCTGGCAGCTAAAAACCACTTACTGACATCTATTAACAACACGTGGAATGGAAAAGTCAGCCTGCCTTAACTCATGACCCACGAACTGATAAGATAGAATAAAATGATCATTGTTTTAAGCCAATAATTTTGAGATAACTTGTTATGCACCAATAAGTAGTGAGACAGATCTACATAGGATCAGAAATATTCAAAATTTCTATGAGTTTTTTGAGGCAACATATGCATATAGAGTGCTAGTTTTCAAGTTTACTCCAAAGAGACTTTTCCACACTATTCTTGAAAGGAGAGCAGATAGACACTAAAATGAGAGGAAATGACAGAAGCAAGTAACATATAGTAAATAAAACAAAAAGGAAAAAAACATAAACAAAATAATATACTTCTCTGTAGTCTTAAGGGAAAAATGGACTCAGAATAAAGAGAGAAATATGAGGTAATAAAATGACAGGAAGAATGGGGGAAATGGAAGCATATATTTTTTTAGATATAGAATTAATGTCTTCTGATTTATTGTAAGATAAAAAATTTTGAAAGGGCAATAATTCTAGAAGAAACAACTTCAAAATTGGGATAATGTTTAACAATGTGGCATCAGAAATCTGGAGCCAACAGCACTAGAGAGGTAAAGATTATAAGGAGGGTGTAATTTAGGAAAGGCTGGTAATGATCTGAAGCTTTTTATCTGGAAATAGTCAGTGATGCTGAAGCTGTGCAGAGTGGGAGATTTAATATAAGCCTAAAAACTTTGAGTAAGTGGGGAAGGCTTTTTTTTTCAGTCTTACAGTTCTAGGAAGAAATATTAAAATATAGAACCCTTCCAGAAAGGGTCCCTGGTGAAACATCAGGCTCTTCACTGAAAGCCTATACCCTATGAGAAGTAGCGAAGCAGATATAAAATGAGACTTACACTAAGTGCAACCTAGCTTCAATTTATCTCAATCCCTGACTGGATTAAAATGATCAATACCCCACTTTTCTCTGGCTAGCAGTGAAAAGAGTGAGTCCTCTCTAGAGACAGATAACATCATAATATGCAGAGTCATTAAAAATATACTTCAGTTCAGCTACTGAATAATTTTGATGTGAATTCAGGTTCTTATTTTAGCTTCAAAACACTTGCTGTATTTATCATTTGTGTGGGGCACACTATAAAGTGTCACCCATGTTCCCTGCCTCATGCAATCATGCTTTTATATAACTTTTTCCCCTTCCTGGACCTGCAACTTTCTTTGACCAAGAGAACGTTGCAAAGGTGATAGGATGCTGTTCCCTTCATTATGCCATGTTAAATAACACTCTGACTTGCCAGCAGTGTCTCTCTAGTGATTTTCCTTGCTCTTTTGATGAAGTAAGCCACCATGCAGCAAGAAATAGCAGGTAGCCTCTAGGAGCTAAGAGCTACTTATAGATAGGAAGAAGCCAGGGTCTTCAGTTCTATCAGAAGAAAAAGAAGAAGGAGGAGGAGGAGAAGGGGGAGAAGAAGGAAGAGGATGAGGAGGAAAAGGAGGAGGAGGAAGAGGAGGAGGAGGGGGAGGACAAGAAAGAGAAGGCGGGAAGGGGAGAAGAAAATAATTATGCCAACAATCTGAGATTACAAATAGATTTTCCTCACTTGACTCTCTAGATGGGAATCCATCTCTGGAAAACACATGGCTTGTAGCCTTGCAGAGAACCCAGCTAAGTTATGGTCAACTTTTGATGCACAGAAATTTTGAGATAATAAGCATGTGTTTTTTAAGTTTGTGTTTATGATACTGGTTATACAAAAATAGATAGCTAATACATAATCTTAAATATTTTGTGTTTATTTGTTTAATGAGATAGTCTTCTGACTTCTCCATTGGTTCCAGAAGGTCAAATTTATGTTCTTTTTCTGGCTGGTAGTCTTGTCAGTTGTAACTTATTTTTCAGCTCATTGAACTCAGTTCTAATTGTTGGGATTCTCCAAATGGGGTGGCACTACAACAAGATATAGGGCGAAGATGCCTCCTGTTGCTTGGCAGAATTGTAGCTTGGCCATCTGCCACCTTGCTAATGTACTTTCAGGAAGCCTTCATCCTGCCAGATCGCTTTATAACTTCCAAATTTCAGGGGTAAGATGGTCAGTTAGCAATTCCAAATATTTAGTTGGTTGTTTTGGAATTGATAAGTTTAAGAACAATTCCATGAGGTCATTTTTTACTTTCTCCCAATATCAAGAATTTCTAGGGAGCAAGCTCCATCTGCTACATTTGTATCTAAGCTTCAAGACTCCTCCTGGTACTCAACCTTCTCATCTGTTCAAGAAGGTAAAACTCATGCAGATATGCTTTCTTCCAACAGCATCCCAAAACAAAAGTCTCACTTTTGATCTCAGCAGCCATTTTACGCAGAGACAGCTAGAAAGGGTATGCTCTGGAGAGCTAACCCTCTCCTTTTTTAATGCAGTCTGTCTTCATCAATACATTGACTCTGAGTAATTCATGTCCATTTCCTGATAGTCAAGTAGGACAGTAACAATAATCCACAATTAAGACCCTAGAAAGCCCTGCCACCTTCAGAGTTTGGAGTCTGTAAGAGAACTTGAATATTTATGTGGTTTTCTGAATAGTCCTTAGTGGCGTGGAGTAGAAAGGAATTTTTACTAGAAATGCTAACAGTACTGTTCTTTTATTATTATTGTCATTTATTTATTTTTTCCTGAGAGAGAGCACACATGGGGAGGGGCACAGAGAGAAGGAGAGAGAGAAAATCGCAAGCAAGCTCTGCACTGTCAGCAAAGAGCCCAACATGGGGCTTGAACAAAGGAACCACAAGATTATGACCTGAGCCAAAATCAAGAGCCAGTTGCTTAAACCGACTGAGCCACCCAGGCTCCCCACCTAACAGTACTGTTCTAAAAATGGATATCAGAGTTTCATCTTCACCTGTCAACAGGACAGGATATCATACAGGATAGTGTCCCAGTAGGCTTACAGGCCAATGCCCTGTAGTGCAGATACATCTTGTCCTAAGTGCCAGCTTTGCCATGGAGTCTGTAATGCTGAAGGTGAAAATGCTGAAGTGCTGGTGCTGAGAAGGAAATGGTAGATCCAAGGCTTTCTGTGTAGGGACCAGTAGGGTCTTTTGATTATCTCTGGGATAGGGGCATCCCTTCACCACCATGGACCACTGTAGCTAGGCTGGAAGGTGTCAGGCTAGGTGTCTGGAAGGGGTGGTGGGAGAGTAAGAATCAGGACATTTACTGGGAAATGCTGCTACTTAGAGAGTCGCTGCAACTGACTCAGAACCTGAAGATACTTTCATGAGTGACAGAATCATAGCTCCAAGTTTTCACATCCCTAGTGCAACCTGTTCATTTTCAAATACTGTCTGATCTGCAGGGATTTGCCTGTGGAACCACAGGAAGTAAATGGAAACCAGAACAGAACATGTTTTGCCATTGTGGAGCTAAAGAGGAGTAGTCAGCTGCATTCAAGTTAATTTCATATCAAAATCTTTGTTGGTAAAAGAGCTTCTTCTTAGGAACGAAAACATCAGTCTTACTTTTCACAGACTCTTCTCTCCCCAAGTTTCTGATTCATATTTCTATACTTTCTTATAGATAAACAACTCAAAAGTTGTTTCTTTTTTCTTTTTAATTTTTCATCCTGAACTTTCTGTGCCCTTTCTTTGCAAACTTTTCTCTTCAATTAGGTTTTACTCTTACTATTCTACTAAAACAGATTTTGTCAAGGTCAACAAAGACCATCTTTCCAATCCTGATGTACTGAATACTCCCTTACATCCATATTCAGCAATTCTTCCTTGAAACACATTCTTCATCTCACTTCTAGATAATGCAGAAATATGTAGCACATGGCCTATCCTTAGTCATTCTTGCCCAGTCCTCTTCTTTGCATCTTTTACTGTTGGTATTCACCAGAAGTTAGCAATTTACACACTCTCCATTTACATTAACTTCTTGGTAATCATTTCTCATTCCGAGGTTTTAAAGTTCCATCAATATAATGAGTACCATATTTTAATTCCATCCCATATTCTTATCTAAATTCAAGATTCATATGTACTGTTGTCTATTTGATATATCCATTTTTGTGTCTAATAAGTATCTTAACTTCAAATATTCAAAACCAAGCTTTTGTTCTCCTTGACCCAAAATGCTTCTTCTCTGATACTTTTCTTCTCAGTAAGTGATGGCACAGTTCACCTACTTGCTAAACAAATTCAGGAATCTTTCTTGCCTCGCTTTTACTGACAGCCACTTTATCAGATATTGTTGTTGGTTCTATCTTGAAGTAACATCTAATATCCACCAAATTTTCACAACTGTACTCTAGTGCTCTGACTTTGTGTCCCTGTATGTGATCTTGAACTTGCTCCTGCTAATATCTCTAACCTCATTTCCCAACACTTCTAATATCACTCACTCTTCTCTTGCCATGCTAATGATCACCAAGCTCTTCTAATAATGCTATGACTCATTTCTTCTTCAGGGCTTTTGTGTTTGCTTGGTTTTTTGAATATGATACTCTTCCCCATATATTATATAATTTGTATATTTCAATCCCTTATTTAATTTTGTGTCTCTTCTTATATATCACATCTATATAATGGTCCTTCCTCCACATTCTTTCTTCACTCTCCATACTTTTTATCAAGCTTCATTTTTGTACATATCATTTTATAAAATATAATATTATAATAACATTATATGTTTGTTTACTGTTTTTCTCCCCTACTATATTATAATATATAATTCACAAGGGCATATTATTCACAAGGTCAGAGTACTTTTAATTGTATCTGTAGTTCAGAAATGAATTAGAAGCTCGTTACATATCATTAAATGAACAAATAAATATTGAGCACCACAGTAGGAATGTATGTATTTCATTAAAACATTTTTTTGAAAGTATCCCTGTATATAGGTTTTGCAAATATCTAATGTAAAAACATAAAAATCAACTCATTGAAAATATGAATAAATTGATTGGTAGAATTAGTATTTATGTAAAAAGTTAATCAAATATAGGAAATTCATTTTTAAATTTAAAAGGTTTAATTTGATGAAATTTGATGAAAACTGTGCTTTTCTTGTAATTTTTGTAAAATCAAATCCATTAGGCGCAAATACTTGAAGATAAATATTTACAGATGCTTGTTACCTATTTGCTCTCTATAAATACATAATTTAATGAAATGGTCAATGATAACTCATCAAGAACTATTTCTAAAATGCAAAAATAAAAGAGAAAATTAATTACAATAGAATCAGTACTGCACTCCATATCTTATTTTTCTTGCCAACCAAATTAAATGTAAATTACATTTTCCTTAAAGCTTCATGTTTAGCATTTTTTAGTACTTTTACTTATATTTAATTTGACATAATTTGTTGTTAGCATCTCTAAAATGTATAGACTGCATGGTGCATGTGTTAAATGCTCCTTGTTTAGAATCATAACCATTTCTATTTATTAAATTTTATCTTATATATTATAAGCTCCATAAGGGCAAAGGATACTCAGTTCTTTTTTTAAATTTTTTTAATTTGTATTTATTTTTGAGAGAGCAGAAGAGGGAGAATACGAGCAGGGGAGGGGCAGAAAGAGAGGAAGACACAGAATCTGAAGCAGGCTCCAGGCTTTGAGCTGTTAGCACAGAGGCTCTAACTCACCATGACCTGAGCCAAAGTCAGAGGCTTAACCTACTGAGCCACCCAGGTGCCCCAAGGATAATCAGTTCTAATAATCACAAATTCTTAGTTACTAAATTCTGGTCCCTATAGAAATGTCTTCTTCTAGAAATACAGATTGTACACTTTTGCTCAAAAGGATTTCACATGTATTTTCTCATTTAATTCAGAAAAAAAAGACCATGAGAAGGACATGATATTGCCAAAGAGCTATGTGAATGTCTCAGTAGGGCTGAAGTCTATTTTGCTGATTATACATCACATCTACTTTACATCTAACACCGTGCTTTGGAGTTTCCATTACCTCAAAATTGTGATAGTTCATTTAAGTTTGAAGAGCTATTTAGCATATTATGTTTGCAAATGATTTTTCTTAAAAACAAGAACAATAACAAAAGAAACAATTTTAAAAAAATAATAAAGTTCTCATCTTAGCCAGTTTGGGCTGGCACAACAAAGCAACACAGACTGGGTAACTTAAACAGCAGTTATTTATTTTCTCATAGTTATGAAAGCTAGAAGTTATTCTTCTTATAAGGACACCAGTCCTTTTTATTAGGGCCTCAACCCTGTTACCTCATTTAACTTAAGCAGCTCTGCAAAGATCCTATCTCCAAATATAGTGACACTGAAGATCCGGACTTCAATATATAAATTGGGGGGAGGGCTCATAATTCCATCCATAACACATACTAGAACAATTTACAAGTCTTCAAAAAAAGTCTAAACATCTTTGATTCTTTTTTTTTAAATAATTCAGGTCAGCAATAGACAGCTAACAGTTCATCTGTATTTGACACCTGGCCTTATTGGAAAAGTAAACTTATATCTTTATGATATAAAGTAATTTTACAACTTGAAGCTAAGCTCCCATTGAAGTTAGACTCCTACCCTCCTACAGAAACTGCAGTACTCAGTATTTACATTTCAAAGAGATGGTTTTCAGGTTCTTTTTTTTTCCTTTCTCCAAATTTTTATTTAAATTTCAGTTAGTTAACATACAGTGTAATATTAGTTTCAAGTGTAGAATTTACTGATTCATCACTAAACATACAATACCCAATGCTCAACACAAGTGCCCTCCTTAATATCAATCACCTATTTAAGCCATCCCTCCACTTCCCCTCCAGTAACCCTCAGTTTGTTCTCTATAGTTAAGAGTTTATTTTCTGGTTTGCCTCTCTTCTCCCCCACACACCAATTTTCATCTGTTTTGTTTCTTAAATTCCACATGAGTGAAATCATACCATATTTGTCTTTTTCCGACTGACTTATTTTTTTAACATGATACCGCCTCACTCCATCCACTTCATTGCAGGGGAATTCTACCACACATTTAAAGAAAATACCTATTCTTCACAAACTATTCCAAAAAATATAAATGGAAGGAAAACTTCCAAATTCATTCTATGAGGCCAGCATTATCCTGATTCCAAAACCAAAGACTCCACTAAAAAAAAGAGAACTACAGCCCAATATTCTTCATGAGCATAGATGCAAAAATTCTCAACAGAATAGTAGCAAACAGAGTCCAACAATACATTGAAAGAATCACTCACCATGACCAAGAGGGATTTATTCCTCGGATGCAAAGGTGGTTCAATATTTGCAAATCAATCAACATGATACAACACACTAATAAAAGATAAGAACCATGTGATCCTTTCAATAGGTTTTTAGATTTTTGGAAAAGACATTCCTGGGTAGTAAAACTGGCAAGAGACTTTTAAAAGTTTGTACATCTCAAAGAGTCAGAGAAAGAATTCACAATTACAAGTTATCTAAAAAGGTATCTAAAAAATGTGAGGTAAGAGCCTAAAGCTAGGAAGAAGCCTGTCAACAACCAAATAAAGTTGGAAGAGGACCCCAAACTACTATTGAAGGCAACCCAACCAACAACTTGTCTGAAGTCTTGTCAGAGCCTAAGCATGATTAACTGCTGAAAAAACAAACAACAGAAAAAGAAAAGAAAAAAAAAAAAACCAACTCTTTAACTATTGAACAATATTTTAGTTATTATTCTAAACAATAACTCTGGGAGTATAGTTTTAAGATTAGAACAAAAAGGGTAATATTACAGTAAATCATGCACTCACTCATTTGAACTCCATTTCACTTTAAGCCCTATAATTCCCCGAACTTTCAAGATGGAAAATAAAGTATCCCTTATTGGCTTAGAATTTATTGTTTAATATATTTATCTAAAAATAAAGGAGAACACTTATTTACTGAGTCACATATATATTTCTTCAAACATAAATAATCATTATATATTTATATAAAACATTCTATTTATGTTAATGCCATCCTCTAAAAAAGTCTGTTACTATTCTTTGTGCTTATATTATTTCTGATTAGTGATGGTAATACTAAATTTGAATTATAACATGAAAAATATATAGTTATTTGCAGAGGTTAATTTTTAAAAATATGTTCTGAAGTGGCTGGAGATTATTTAAATTAATAAAGAAAGCAGGTGAATTAAAAGCTTTGTTTGGTAGTTTGTGAGCTGATGTCAATATCAAAATGAAATATGAAAGGACAAATAACATTAAATTGTATCTGTTGACATATTCCATCTTATGTCCATCATGAAATACGTATTTTCAGCATGAAATATTTCAAACTTGTCAACCAGCATATTCTGATGATTACACCTTAGATAACAATGTGTTACCACTTTACCACATTAAGGTTATCACCTTCCATGATGGCTAAATCCTGAGAGAAAAATGAGAAAATGCTGGAAAAAATAATTAGAAAGAGAAATATTCTCCTGCTCCTCTATTTGATAGTAGCCTGAGATATGTTGAAGAGCATGTGTTATCAGCTGCCAGTAATTGGAATTTGGGGACTGCTTTACAGTCGGCAGTGATCATCTTAGCAACAGTTTCCAATTTTCATCATCCACAAATTTATTTCTCTTTCCAGAAACAGCAATTCTTGAAGGAAAAATATTTTTGAGGAGTCAATAGCTTGTAAATTTTAAAGTTAGCCAAATTGATAAATACTGTATATGAATTAACTTTGATTTTTCTTAATTTCCTCTTGCATGACTGGAGTATTTTGAATAATTTTATTATGAGTGTTATTAGGAAAAAGAATATGGAATTGAGGAAAAACAAACACAATCGAGGACATTCTGTAGACAAACCTAGGTAATATTCCTGAAAGGATAACTGTTTTTCCAGAAGATGCAAATATTTTAACTAGCATAACAGTAACACATGTTAAACCAGAAACTAAAAGCAAGGGAAATGGCCAGTCATCACAGCAGTCAAGATATGTTAGGAATTTTGAGCAGACTAATATAAGGGTGAAGTTCGGGCCATGGTCATAAGGCCAGAATTTAGTTTGTCAATTGTGAAAATGGTTGGGGTTGAAGTAATCACTTAGTGGCACCAAGCCCAGCGTAACTACTTTTATTATGTCTTTTTTTTCCCTACTTTAATGACATAACATATATTCTTTCTGGTATCCCGTTAAGGAAGTTTGTAGGAAATCAGGTAACTCAGGAATCTCAGGTAACTTCGTGAGAAAGTCAGTATTAGAGAAGTTGAGTGAAGCCCAAGATACACTTCTCTAATACTCCTCCATCAAATTACCACACAAAACAAAACGCAGCCCAAACAGAATCAGGCACCTCATGTACGTCACACATTTTTAACACAGTAATGCTCAGTCATATTATGCCAGTCATATTATGCCACTTCAACAATCTGTTATGCCCAGATGATGTTGCTCAATATAGGTCAGATTGCTTCTAAGCTATTACAGATACAAGGTCATTTTTGTCGTGAATGACTGAATCAATTGGCAAGATATTATTAAAATTAATATATTTATTTTTGGAGACAAATTTTTTGTAGTAACTCTTTGCAGTATTATTTGGAAATATTTAATTCTGCTCTAGAGGGCAAAAACAAAACAAATCAAAAAGTGGCATTAAATCCCTAAAAATACTTATTATAGACATTAAATGATCGAATAGCTTGTGATATATATGTAGAAATGATAAGGTATATGAAATACAGAGACTAAGTCAGAAACTTATAAGACTCATCAAAGGTAGAATAAATGGACTATATGATTAAAACGATAAGGCAAACAAGAATGTTACATATAGATGGAAAGGGATAGAAAGACCTCATCATAAAGTATACATTGTGCTACTTCTAGATTAGTAGCTCTAGCATCCCTAAATGGCACCTCCCCACACCCACTAGTGACAACTGGTATGATGTTATTCTGGCTCCATACATGTTGTTTTCCATAAACAGTTAAAAAGCATGACTGTTCATCCAGTCCATGATGATACAACTGTGATAAGGAGTTGGCCTTGAACTGAATATGTGGTTGCTTTATGTGTCTTGTCTGCTGAACACTTTTGTTCACCCACAACTCTGATATGGTACACATATGATCATAGAGCAAGCCCGATGTGGCAGAGAGAGAGAGAGAGAGAGAGAGAGAGAGAGAAAGAGAATATTAGAACATTGGTTAAGGGGCTCCTGGGTAGCTCAGTTAAGACTCTGACTTTGGCTCAGGTCATGATCTTGCGGTTCACAAGTTCAAGCCCCACATCAAGCTCTGTGCTGACAGCTCGTAGCCTGGAGCCTGCTTTGGATTCTGTGTCTCCCTCTCTCTCTGACCCTCCCCCACTCACCCTCTGTCTCTCTCTCTTCTCAAAAATAAATAAACATAAAAAATTAAAAAGAACATTGGTTAATACAGGATTAAGGTAAAGTGTTCTTTCTACCCACTTTCACCCTGTCCTAAGTGTTAGCCAATCCCTCCTGTACACTTTGTTGTTTGCTGTGTGGTAAAGTAATGCAATAAGCCTCATGATCTCTGCATTCTAATTTTGTTTATAACCCTATCTCTGGGATAATTTGCTTGGTACTGTGCTCGAAGGCTACTGTAACATCAAGGTAATGTTACAATTGACACTTTGGTTGTCCACCAGAGTAAAAGGAGCTCTAAAAGGAATACCATTTTCATCTTTTAGACTTATGAAACAAACTTTTCCTTCAAATATTCAATATCTATTTAGCAAAGAAAATTGAAAATGGAATTGCCATTGGGTAGTGAACCTTTCTAGGTAGACTGATATATTTACGGCTGATTGGACAGCTTTTCTTAAAATGCCACAGGAAATAAGAATTGTCACATGTGGAAATATTTTGGAAGATAAAACTATTATTAGTATACCCTACAAGGTCAGGATGGGTAGCACTGTATAATTTTTTTATTGGAATAACACTGCCTTTCTGAATATTGAACATAATGCATGTCAGTCACCATGGCATATTATAATTAGACATGTATATTTAAAAAAAAAGAATTGATAGAGCATGTGGCTATTGTGACATTTTATAAAAAGTAAGCATGCAAGGAGAAAAATTTATTTTTATATCTTCCAGCTTTAGGTTTCCTCATAACCAAGATTTAAGCAAAGAAAACTGAAATATCCCATATTTGTATATGAATATAGGTTTATACAATTTAATTATGCTAACTTAAATAACGATAAGATTCATGGTCACCTTTGGAACTAGATATAAAAATAACCCCTGCCTTCACCATAAAATTATGATTCATTGAGCTCATGAACTACAAGAACAAAAATGTAATCTATTCCACAATATTTGGGGAAATTTGGGTTGGTCTGTATGTAAGTTGTGAAGAAAGAAAGGTGGCAGATTACTTCAAAGTCAACCACGAATTTCAAAATGGCATGTGGAAAAATCCAAAGACATTTTATGTATTTCCAATATAATGAAATAGAATAAAAATGACTTGTATTATAAACTCTGCTTAATGATTTGTTGTAGGTGAAAACCATTTATTTTAAAAGAGTAATGTATACAAATATGTGTACATATATGGTTTGTATTCTACATAACATAGGGGGCAAATTACCCAAATGTCACCTGTTGTTCTGTTATTCTTCCAAATGTTTCTTACATTACCTATGCTTATTATGACATATAGATGCTTAATACTCTCCATACCATGTTCTTGAAAATCAGAAAATTCTGGACAAAATTGCTGTATTAGGATTTGCTGTTGCTATGATGTGTACTGCTCTTAGACAGTATATTTTCAGATATTTATACAGTATTTTACAATCAAAAGAAGGATTCTCAAGATGCCCAGAGTCTCTTGTGTTAAATCACAGTTCCCTGTCGCTTCACAACGTGAAGGGAGAGTCTTAAGGCAATTATGGGTATAGAGCTAAGCACCAAAGCTATGGTCTTGGGGAATGGGCAGGCTGCAGGATGTGGGACCAGCTTTATCTTTTTGGCAGCTGTTACAGTATACTTGGGGATGAATCATTGCTTCCTTCCACTTTCACTGTCAGGAAGCACAATAGGTGAGACTAGTTCTTTTTATCTGTCCACTGCTGTAGGACTGGGAATAGCACAGTTTATGAGGAGGAACTATCTTAAAGTCGCACTTGCTATAGGAACTTTATACCTAGGTCACTTTAGTCCATTATGACAGCTTTTAACAACCCACTTGTTTAAGTTCCTAAGATGGTGATTTCTCAGAATACAAGATCCTCCTGGAGGTGGTGAGCCATAACCAGTCACAGTATCTGCTACTCCAGAAATAACTCCCCCACTCTTTCTCCCAGGTGATCAAATCACCTCCAGTAATGAAGGAGTTAGACTCCTAAATACAAAATCAACAACAACCATAAGGAAAGCAGTAAACAGCAAAAAATATGTGATTATGCTCTTCATAAGGAATAATAAATATGCTTATTCTAACTTAATACTTATTTAATAAAGAATAGAAAATACTTAGAATGGCTTACAATCAACTCTCACCACCACACCCAGTCCCCTGCTCCCAAAAGAAAAGCCCAAAATGGGAAGACCTGATAAAAAAAAAAAAAAAAAAAAGGCTTTAATGGACCAAGGAAGAATGTAATCTGGGAAGTAACTCCTAGTAATTTACCCTTGTTCTAAAATACTTCGGCTTATTATCCTTATATGTGTATTGAAAAGGAAGCAAAGAAAGTAATTTTATCTAGAAAAGAAAGATATGCTTCAGGAGTATAAACTATAAATCCAGGTTAATTTCTGCCACTAAGTAGAAGAAAACATAAATACATACACGAATTCACTTTTTTTTTTCAAACTTAGAATTGCTATGGTATTAAATTTATAAGTAACCCATTGATTATATTTTAATTCATCATGTATATTCTTATATATTATCAGAAGACACATAATTTATATGCCACACATAGCATCACTTACATCAATTTAGCTCACAAACAGCATCATTTACAAAATCAGTCAGTATAATCTTATGAGATTAGTCAATATATAATTTTGATAAAAATGATCTCAACAGTGCATTTTTATTTTATTCACAGGAAGAGTAATGGAAATTCAAATGAATTATGGCAAGGATGGATCCTCATTTAATGAGGAAAACCTTGAGGTTATTTACCTTATATCCAAAGTTGCTTAATTTTTAACACAACTTTCAGGTATTCTTTGGGCACTTAGGCATAATTTTAATGAAAACAAATTGTGTACAAAAGTGAATTTTTTTTAATTAGAAAATAAGTCATGACAAATTATTTTTTTCAGAAAGACATAACTGTAAGAACACACATGGAAAGGACTCATGAAAAAACATCACCCTGAAGCTCAAACAATTTGGCAGTCAACTTTTAACTGATAATCAGCAAGGCTAAAAGGAACCTCAGTCCCACAGTCAAAAGAAACTGCATTCTGCCAATGCCATGAATGACTGGGGAGAACCCCAAGAGTCTCTAGAAAGGAATGCAGGCCTGATTAAATCTTCATTTTAGCTCAGTGAGACTGGTGTAAGACTTCTGATTTAGAGCATTGGAAGATAATAATTTATGTTGTTCCAAGCTATTTAGTTTATGGTAATTTGTTATGGCGGCAAGAGAGAACAAATATACATGCCTAGGAAATTATATATGATGACTTAATTTGATGTGTGGTCAGTTCTTTTTAACAATGTTAAGTTAAAACACTAACAAATAAAACTGCCTTTTAACAAAAGTAAAATACATAAAACACACCTATAAAAATATGCATCAGAACTTAAATGGTTTTTAAATATTTATACCATGAATTGTATTTTTTACAGATACTCAGAAACCATTTTGTCCTCTTTGATGGAAAATACATTTTTCTGGTCATAGTCTTTGGGAAGAAAGCTTCCTTTTGCATAGTCTCTTGTGTAAAACAACCTTAACCCTTGATACAGAACCTCAAAGAGTACAGTTTGTTTAAAAAGACTTTTGGGTAGATTATGCCAAGGTTGTTCAAGTTACTATAGCAGCATAGTGTACTTTGAGTTCTAAAAATAGTCTTATCCTTATTTTTTTTACAAAGTTAATAAAGTAAAAACAAGTAAGTTATTAAATTTCTTTTTTTTTTTTTTTTACTTAGACAAGGAAGAAAACAAAGAAAGCACATATTTGGAGGACTAATATATATTCAGCCCCTTTAACAGAGCTGTTAAAATGCTACCTAATTTGTCACAGTATGTTCAGGTATGAATTTTGTGGAGAACACTGAGAATTAGAATGTTCACATAACTTGCCAACATCACACACCTCATACCTGATGGCAGAGAAACGGTTAATACAATCCCGGTTGGTATACCTGCTAACCCATTCTCAGGCCTTTTACTAATTTGATTGATTTTGGAGAAATTCTGTAGGGACTTGAGTAAAACTGAATAAATTATCAATGCAAGAACTTCTCAATTGCTCATAGAAATAGAAAAAGAACAAGTCAGGATAACTGGACTTAATAAATATATTCACCAAATTTAATTTTCTACTAATAACTTCTATTCTGTTCTTCCTTTTATCCATGGAACAGAAGGATTTTGGTTTACTTTCCCTCCCTAGTAATTTACCCATAGAGGTGGAGGTGTTAATGAGAGTGAAATGGCCCAAACACAGACATCAAGAAGCAGGAGAGAAAGAAGCAGGGGGCCTGGGTAATCTAACCAAAAAATCAGTTCCTTAAGCATTCAAAATACAATGGTTTTTGACACTATATGCTTCTTGTTGCCTGAGCTAAAAAAAGAAATTGAAGTATGATTTATAGTTTTAAGCTTCAACAACTAGGGAGACAGGTTAGACTTTCATTAATCACTCAAGCAAGAATATGTGTCTGTAGTTCTTTTTGGGCTTTTAGCGTCAAAAGCGTTCACTGCAAGGTCTACCATATCTGCAATTTTTTCCTTACCTTCCTGCCTCCCCTCTTTCCTTCCTTCCTTTCACCATCCCTCCCTCCCTTCCCCATTTTCAGAGTGCACATACAGTGGAAGGGCCTTGTTTCTTGAATCTTCCCTCTCTCCCTAGGTTCTATTTTTCTCTTATTCTCTTATTCTCTGTCTTATTCTCTCTCTTTCATTTTCTCTCTCTCATTCTCTCTCTCTAACTCTGGCCCTTAATTGAGGAAAACCTGTATTTGTTTTTACATGTTTTAAATCATCTGCATATCACAGTTTAAAATGTTCTCCCTTCCTTCTTATCATGAAATTGGCCTTTCTACCCTTTATAACTATTATACTTTACCTTCCCAATCTGCAGTAACACTGTTTAGCTAAATAGTAACAAATAGTTTGGGGTAATGTTAGTCTAAATCTTTGCTATAATTTATAGATATGAGTATAACACACATTTATATGTCTGTGCAAACATGCACTCTTACTTTTTTTTATAGTTATCCCACCTCCTTTTTCAAAGATCAATATAGAACAAAAGCTTCTCCACTGTGTATTTTTAAAAAAGCTGTTCTTGGTTGGTAACTTCAGTTAGTGTAGTCATTGCTTCGGGCTATTTGAGATTGCCTTTTTCTCACAGTATGCCCTAATCTATCCTTCTGCTAGATTTATTAGCTTTCCTAGATCTTGAGCCAACCTATTAAATAACAATATGCTATAATATGAATTTTATTTAATTGTAAAGAAAATATGTACTTGTCAAAGCAAACATTTTATTTTTGCATTGAAAAATACTTGGACCAATTTACTAGGTGATTTAAATGATCAATTTCACTTTATTAACATTAGTTTTCTTATATTCTTGTTCTGTAGAGGGCACTATCAAAGCTGTAAAAATAAATTTATTATAATGACAAATGATTGGAGACATTGTAGTTGGTCATCATACGAAGGGATCTGTCATGTGAGAAATTACACTGATGCAATGGTAGCCTCCACATTTGCTCCCAACCAGGCTATCCCAGAGGTCATACAGCAAACAGTGTCCCTAAGCAAATTAAGATACATGAATTTCAGGGGTTATTGAATGAGGTTAAAAAGTTAAAGCAAAAATTCAGATGGAAAGAGAAAGTAACAAATAGAAAACACACTCTTGACAGGTGGTAAAGGTGGCTTGCTACCTGGATCCTTATTTCCCCAGCCATGTTCATATGTCCTATCTTTCTCTCTTCTCTATCTCTTCTGATGGTGAGGTTGACAAAGTGGCTTAGCAGACAGAAGATGCCTGCAGCCGATACACATTTTCTATATAAGTGAGACACAGGTGAAAAAATACCTGCTGACCAGCTATTGGTTTTGTAGGGCAAAGGGATTTGGGATCAGAATCAATATGGCCAGAGTGGGGGGTCACAAATGGAAAACATATATATTGAGTGTCTTGTGTGACTGATGTGTTTTACTGTATCATTGTCATCCTGTTATCCATGTGCCCCATGTAATGTATTGTGAATACTTGTTACTTCTTGGCCTTTTTTCAGTCAATGTTTATATATAAACATTGTTCTGTCAAAGTATGTATATACTCTACTCACATTATGTCTAACACACCACTCAGAGTCATGTTTCTATATTTTGCTGTATCTATTAATCTTAGTATGTTTGCTTTTCTTACTATATATATATATATATATATATATATATATATATATTCTCAGATAAACTAATATTGGGATTCATTGGAGTTAACATATTAACAAATGTGTGTTTTTAAACTCATCCTCTACCTAAATCTTTCTGAAATACTTTAGAAAACAAAAAGCCACAAATGTCCTTTATTTTCAGTCCTCTTAGCTATCAGATGGGTTTGCCGTGTAAAGTTTACCACTGATCAATCTTCCATGTTGCTAAAACTCCCTCACCACTCTTAATTCCAGATATTTTTCTGTTCTGTATTTCATATTTAGGTAGGCTTGGCCTCAGGTACTGACCATTATGCACCCCCTTCCTGATAGAAATATTGCCATTCTATTGAAGGAGGGAAAGACCCTCCACTATCTTGTTTGTTAGCAGTACTGCAATGGTCGCAAAGCAGAAGGGTTTGTTCTCTCAGTATGTTGCCTACATTTTGTTACCATGATTATTGTTGTTGTTTTATCATTACATCATTATGTTATAACAGTATTTTCAACCCAAACCTACTGTGATGTTTGTATTTATCTGAATAGTTCATGGGTAAATGTTCTCAGTTGGAGTGTCTAATCATTAGAAGAACGTATATTATTATGAAATAAAAAGAACTATTATACCTGGTTTGGAATAAATGCATCTAGGCTGTCTCTTCAATTGTTGATAAACTCTATCAGTGCATAGCAAGATTTGAGGACTAAACTTAGGGTATGGTGTTTTCCTTTATAACAAGAATCAAAAGAGTAGAAATGTTATGGAATTGAAACAATGGCAAGTGAACCAAAAAGTCCTCTGATACTCTATGTGCATATGTAATAAGTTATTGGGCCTCTAATACTGAAAGCTAGTTCTGTAATCTGTTCTTTACCATTTGGCCCCTTTTCACTTTTTGTGTATTATTATTCTTTTTCACTTTCTTTATGGGTACACATGATTGAAGATTCCTCTTATATATTTATGCATCTTATATACATGCATTTGTGAATCTACTATATGTCAGTTACCATTTTATAGCCTGGGCATGCAAAAAAGAATAAACACAAAATACTTGGCCCTCACAGATATTCTATTCTAGTGAGGGATAATTATGTATAGATAGATGATGATAGATAAATAATAGATAGATAGATAGATAGATGATAGATAGGTAGATAGATAGATAGATAGATAGATAGATAGATAGATGTTACATTCAAGCAGACCTTGTGTGAGTGAAAGAATAATCTTTAGGGTAGATTATTGTTGAGGCTATTGTAGTTTGGTGAATGAAACATAGCTGTTCCTTGAACTGGAAGTAGGATGTAGGGGTTGAAGTGATTAGAAGTGGTCAAAATCTGGATACATATTAAAGTAGGGTCAGTAAGATTTTCTACTTTTTGGATACAAGGTTAGTATAAAGAGAGAAACTTAAGGTTTTTGTCCTAAACAACTGGATAGATGGTCTTGTCTTTAACTGAAATAGAATCATTAAAGGATAATCACGTTTGAGTAGTAGGGATGAGAGAGTTAGGGTTCATTATGCTACTTTTGAGAAGCTTAGTAGAGATATAAATGGAATTGTCAAGTAACATTTGGTTTCAACTCTAGAATTCAGGGGAGAGTCACTATTGAAGATAGCAATTTGGAGTAATTACCATATAAAGTTGGTATTTAGAGCCTTGTGATTCTATGGCATCCATCCCTTGCAGAGTAAATCTAGAGAAGGAAGAGAAGAAAGTCAAAGACTGAGTCTTAAGACACTTCATACCTCAAAGTAAACATTAAGAAGTATCAGCAAAGGAAATTGAGAAATAGTTTCCAGTGAGATAGAAGGAAAACCAGGTAAGTGTGGCATCTAAAAAATCAAGTAGGTAGGGTTTTAATAGGACTTAATGAGGTAGAAAGTAAGCATCTGTATTCAAGGTAGCTGGGACAGTGACTAAGTTTAAGTGTTAGAATTCATGATGGATTTTGTATTGTGGAATGTGCTGATGATTGACAAGAGCAGCATTAATGGGTTGAGGATGAAGAAAGCATATCCCCTGCTACACCTAGCATTTTCTTTCCAGTTTGGATTCTGAACAGGTGAAAAATAAGTAAAGGAGACAGTGAATACAGAACCAAAATAACATCTTTATTAATTCTTAAAGCTAAAGTGGACCATGTATCTTTATATCTTTCAGCCAAATGAGTTTTCTTTATTTTTTATCTTTTATTTATTTTTGAGAGAGAGAGAGAGAGAGAGAGAGAGAGCGAGCAGGGGAGGGGCAGAGACAGAGGGAGATACAGGATCCAAAGCAGGCTCCAGGCTCTGAGCTGTCAGCACAGACCCTGACATGGAGCTTGAACCCACGAACTGTGAGATCATGATCTGAGCCAAAGTCAGATGCTTAACCAACTGAGCCACGCAGGTGTCCCAGCCAGATGGGTTATCTAACTGAATCACAGAATCATACACAGACTCAGCCCTAGGCTCTTCTAGAAGGTCTCTCAAGGACCAGTGGAATGCAAGCATCTTGCAGACCACTCTTCTTTAAGAAGAAAAAAGGTAGTTATGCTCAGTGACTTATCAAATAAGATTAATCAAAACACCTCCCTTGAAGTGGAGTAAAAATGGCAAAAAGAATCCAAAAATACTAGTAAAGTGACTTTCAGAGGAAGAAAACATCAGCCATGAAAAACAATCATTTACGATGAACAATATTCAATTCTTTGAGGGATTTTTTTCTATAAAAGTTAGGAAAAATAGAATTTGGCTAAAGGAGGACATGAGCTAAAGGAGGTTTCTTTTCTTTCTTTTTTAAGTGTGAAATATAATAGCCGGTTTGTGTGATGTTCTATTTTTCTTCTTAACACATACAAATCCATATTATTTGTTATAGATATATTAACTTATTAATTACCTGCCTTTTCCACAAGAATGTTAGTTGCTGGGGTACCTGGGTGACTTAGTTGAGTGTATGACTCTTGATTTCAGCTCAGGTCATGATCTGGGTCTTGGGATCAAGTCCCACATTGGGCTCCATGCTAAGGGTGGAACCTGCTTAAGATTCTCTCTCTCTCTTCCTCTGCCCTTCCCCTGCTCATGTTCCCACTCACTTGCACTCTCTTTCTCTCTGTCAAATAAAAAATATAAGTATGAAATATACTTCTTAACAATAAGACATCTACTTATCATGGCATGCTGTATATTTTTCAGTTACCACAGCTTTTAGAATTAATATTCATTTAATAATTCTCTTACAATGTCAAGATGACACAAAATAGAATTCTTACTTTCCCATCTCTAAATCTGAATAATAACTGATGAAGAAATTCCTGAATATGACGTATAAGCAGAGAAAACAATAGGCATCCATCATCATGGAGAGGTTCATCCTAAGGAAAGCATAGCACATCAAGGTGTGAATGGAATTTCTGAATACTCAAGTCTGTCACTGGATTATATTTTTATTTTTATTACTCTCACCAGTAAACAACATTGAATACAAAAGTAATTCTAACTTCATTACTTTATAAAGTGATAGTTAAGTAGTCTAGACTCATTTGCTTATTTCCTATTAACCTTTGCATTTGAATCCTGCCAAAAGTCACCAGGAAGCAAATTTCTCAAGCATTCTGCAACTTCCTATTGATTCTCACCACTATCACTTTACCATCACTTCTGACTACAAATTGGTTTGTATCCAAGGGGGTTAAGATAATGAGTCTGGATTAGAATAAAATTCCTGTGGACAACAGTCTGTCTCTTTGCATTGTAATTGTAGTAAGGCAATCATAAGCACTATTGCCCTACAAAAAGAAGACCATACTGTGGGTAAATAGGAGTCAAACAGAAGTATTTTCTTTATATTACACATGCCTGTAGTAAATAAATTAGTAAATAACATTAACAGAAAAATTCTGAGTGGAATAGCAAACTTATAAGATGTGAGGGGTTAACCCATTTCCTTGCCAAAATATCTCAACTTATCCCATGGAAGGAAATGTTTAGTGTCACAGCAAAAGATTTTCTGGTTAAAATAGCTAATGAATCATGAATACATAAAAGAAAAAAGTAAGCCATGACCCGAACTCATCACTGTATTTTCTCAGAGGCTGTCAAAAAACACATAGCATAAAGTGAAACACTTCTCAAGAAGTATAAGAAAAGGCACTGGGATATAGAAAGATCCTCCTCATCGAAGAACTGATGAAGTCAGGTGATTGTGCTTTTGTTTTTCCTTCTTTTTCTGTAGACTTTTCATGCCCTGCTTTCATTTCGTTTTAGTATTTATCTTAAGAAGTCTTGAATCCAAGAGTTGTTGACTCCAGGGCTTCTGGTCTGTCCTTTATTCTCTGACCAGAAAGGTACCAAAGTACAGAGACCAGGATCATACACCTGAGCCCTAAATAAAGCTAACTGTAAATAAAGCTAACTGTAAATAAAGGCTTACTAGGTGACTTAATCTTCATATGCTTCCTTTCTGCATCTGTTAAATCAGGTTAATAATACCATTTTTCTCAAAAGAAGTTTAAGTACTAAATGGCATGAAATTAAATCATACTTATGGAGCCTTTAGAACAGTATCCGGGGAAATGTGCTCTATATAACAGAATACATGAAAATATACTGCTATGTATATGAATGTGAGAGCTTGTAAGGCCTTTTAAAATCCAGATCATACCCCTTAGACAGTTGTCCTGAAACTGTATTTGTATTGAATCTGCGACTTCAGAGAGTGTAATAAACAAAGCATATATTAATGACATGGAGAAAAGCTTCCAAAATTAGGAAATATGTAAAAGAATAAAAATGTTGACTGATAGAGTCTTTCATAAAAATAAAACTATTTAGCATGATCATCCAATAAACCTCGACTATATTCATTTTAATCACAGGTTATGATGGTGAAGATTGTCTTTGAGATAAATTGCTTTTTGTTTTTCTCCTTCAGCAAAAGAAAGCATAATTTTAGTTGTTACAAATCTGTGTCCTTGTAGTCAGGGCATAAACATACTTTGTGAAAGAGATGAAAAGTCAAAGAATCAGAGACACTGAGACATAACTGATTTGCAGAGGGCCCATATCCTCTACAGGAAAGAACTCCAACCACAGTAATAATGTAGGTTGAGAAATCTGTTGGATTTTTCCCAGTGTCTACTGTGGCCCAAGAGATATAACACGCGGGCTTAGCTTGTCCAGAGAACACTGCATTAGTGAACAATTATGAGCTCTGAAAATGGTAGCCCATAGTTGCTGCTTACGTGCTCAAGGTCAAGAAATAGTACCAGGAGGCATCTGTTACATAATGCATAAGTGTCACATCTTTGGGGGCATTGGGAAACAGTGTAGACAGAACTTGAACATTCAGGAGTCTTCTAAATTTCTGTCCTCCTAAAGATTGGTGGCTATGAGCAATGGTCAACAATAATTAATAGATTTATATATGCACTGGGGGGGCATTAGAAGTAAGTTTATGGTAAGTGATCACTGAAAAAACTGAAAATCCTAATCCAAGTAGGTTAAATAATATAATATAGCATTTATACTCACAGACTAGTTTTCTTGGGGTGCCTGGGTTGCTCACTTGGTTAAGCATCTGACTTTGGCTCAGGTCATGATCTCAGTTCATGGGTTCAAGCCCCACATTGGGCTCTGTGCTGACAGCTCAGAGCCTGAACCAGCTTCAGATTCTGTGATTCCCTCTCTCTCTCTGTCTCACCCCCCTCCCCCACCGCTTATGCTCTGTCTCTCTCTCTCTCTAAAAAAATAAAGTAAACATTTAAAAAAGAGAGAGAGAGAGAGAGAGAGAGAGACTGGTTTCCTTTTATTTGGGGGAGAATGGTAGGTATAATTCAAAGATGGCCACACGATCACTTTCTGGTTTACAAGTACTCTTGTATATAGGTGAGACTGACTATGACATAATGCACACTTGTGGTAAGTTTATGTTTTATTACAAAAACAAAGGATTTTTGTACACATAACTAGTATCCCAAATCCAATGTCATTGTGTTATGAAAAAGGAAGATTTTACTTGAGTAGGCTTTTTCTGATCAAGTAAATGCTTAAAAAGGGTAGCATTTCTTAAGGGAGAGATTTGAAAAAGAGAAATTCTTCCATCTGGATTTGAAGATGCAAATATTCATGTTGTGAACTGGCTATGGAGGATACCACATGGCAATGACCTGAGGGTGATCACCAGGGGCTAAAAGTGATCCTTAACCTATGGCCAACAACAAAATAGGGACTTCAGTTCTACAATGGCAGAAACTGAATTTCTCCATCAACTTGGAACTAAGAAGCAGATCTCATCGTCATCAAGCCTCCAGATGAATCCTCACTGGGCAACACTTTGATCTTAGCCTGGTGAAACTGGACAAAAGATCCAGCTAGTCAACTTTGGGTCCTCCTAACCCACAGGGACTAAGAGAATAAATTTGTGCTGCTTTAAGTTGCTAAGCTTGTGGTAATTTGTTAAATAGCATTTGAAAACTAATATAGGGAATAGTAGAGGCGATCATAAATCTCTACTGGAAAAATAAATATACTAGTCTGTAGTGACCTGAGAAATTCAAACAAAAGAAAATGCTACTTTAATCCCCCCAAACATATCCAGGATAAAAAAATATTTCCCAATACCTCCACTGCCACCACCTAGTCCAACTATCATCATGTCTGGCCTAAATAACCACAATAGTTTTTTCCACCTGGATATGTAGATGTACCCTTTGTCTTTTGTACTGTATTTTTTAAAAAGTGGTGAAACTGATCCTATTAAAATAGAATAATATCCCTATGTTCAAAGTCATCCAATGACTTCTCATTCTCAAGAAACACTAAAGCATATAGCACCCTAAATATTTTCTCATTTCATCTCCCAGTTAGTGGTCTCCCATTCACTCATTCTAATAGTGCCTGTGCACTCCTCCATTTCTCTTTTCTATTTTATTTTCCTCCAGAGAACTTTCCAGCATGTAAATTACCAGGCTTTTTTTTTCATTTAATTTGGATTTTTTCTGCCTCCCCATCACACCCCACTCCCACCCATTAGGATGTATGTACCACAGGAGCAAAGAAGTTAGTTTGTTTTGCTCACTATTATACCCTTAAGTGTCTAGAACAGTGTGGGTGACAAAACTGACACTATCATTATTTGGTGAATGAATGGAAGTGAACATCCATTATTCCAGGAAATATTCCCTTAGAGAGGAAACAAGACAGTGTTTGAAAAGGTAATTCTAGTAGTGTATCCGCTTAGAAAACAGATGTTTACATGGACATTTATCCACATATATATGGGGAATATTTTCCTTTAAATGTTTAAAATATGAATTCTTAATTCCCTGTATTGCAGGGAGGAGATATTTCAGAAAATTTAAAAGGAGATACAGTTCCCCTGAAAGCACTAGAAAACTATTCCAGAATTTGGCTCTGATCTGAATATGAGTCACTTGCTAACCCTATCGTATTCACTCATTTGCTAATAATTGGAGGAAGAAATGTATCTCATGATCATACTGAACAATAACAAGTAGCCAGGAGTCTATTTTGAGTGGTAATTTGCTCCAATTCTGCATAATACCTGGAGATGATGTAAAGGAAGAAATTAATGGAGTCACACTGATTAAGGACTATATACCCAGTATGACAATTTACATTCAGACCATCGCCTCTGTATTCTCCAAATTATGCAGATGGCAGATCATACACAATTGTTCAGCAATGCCAAAGAGAGATCAGTGCTGGCCACAGACTAATAGACTGCTGAGTCAAACACAATGCTTCTACATACAATGCCACTATTGTAACAAGCATCTTTTTTGGTTTAAAGTAATAAATCTCCTCTTTTAAAAAATAATAGATTCTGATTATTATTTTTTTTTATTTCGTTGAATCCATAAAGAAGAATCATTATAATGTTAAATACACAGGTCAGATGATATAGGACAGTAGACCTGTGTTTTTTAATAGACACCCAGCTGGGGGCCACAATCATGTGGCAGCTATTCTTGCCTTGAAATGAATCACAGACTCCAATTAAAATGGAAATGAGTGTATCATCAATATCATGACAGTGTCCTCTTGGAACTTCTGATCCTCAGTGAAGTTTGTTTTATATCTAAATGACTATCAGTACTTTTTATTTGTTGTAATTCCTTTTGTTGTTTAAGTCAGCATGATTCTAAGTCACTACCCTTGAGGAGGGAACTTTACCAAATGGGGAAGTTTCTCCAAGATACCGCTCATCTGGGTCCATTTTTCATTAGGCCTATGTTCATCAAAGCTGTGACACATATGGACTTTTAAATGTCCGACATCAGCTCAGGTCATGATCTCACGGTCATGAGTTCGAGCCCCATGTTGGACTCTGTGCTGACAGCTCAGAGCCTGGAGCCTGCTTTGGATTCTGTGTCTCCTCCTCTCTCTCCCCGTCCCGTGCTTGCACTCTGTCTCTCTCTATCTCTCAAGAAAAAATAAACTTTAAAAAAATTAAAATAAGTAAATAAATAAATAAATCGGTGCTGAATAAAGTCCTTCATTACCTACACAGTAAAAACATTTCATTTGTTTGAGGATGATTATAAAATAGAAGTCTTGGATTTAGGTCATATTTGGTGTTTATTTTATTTTATATTATATTTTTATTTTATCTTATGTTATTGTATTTTATTTTATTTTATTTTATTTTATTTTATTTTATATACAAACGCACACATACCCTACATGTACTCCAGGAAAAAAAAAATATGAAAACTCTGTTCGATCATTAAATCCAATGAAATGTAGCCAAATTTAAAAATTGATATGTAGCCCAATTTGGAAGTTTTTCTAAATATAGTTTCTAACACCTAGAGAAGATTTCATTGAGTTTGAGACCATTTTTCATAACTTTGTTTAAAATACATCATAAGGAAAAAGGGAAATACACTAATAAATTTTTCTTTTTACTACCACTCTTCATCAGTTTAAGGAAAACCACTTATAAATGTTAAATTATCTGAACTAGAAAAAAATCCAGAAATGGGTTTTTTAATGTGTAGCATCTTTTTTGCATACTGTCAGAAATTTTTTGGAATTATAGATTCATAGAAACTGTCTCACAAATTTGAAAGCCTTAAACTCTCCTTTTTGAGCTGTTATTAGTAGTCTTAATCCAATGATAGAAAGCAGACTGCAGTATATTATAACAATTCTGATTATAACTCTCTTATGGGACTTAAAAACTTATTTTCTAGCTATAGATTTTGTCTTTATCAGAAAAATTAATATGAATGAAATGAGAATTTTAGCATTTTAGTATACCTTTTCTGTTGTTAAATGAAGCATTGAGTAAACTAAAATGTAATCACACCCATTAATCTCAGAGTTTTAGACTGCTGGAATTTAAAAACAATATTTTTAACACTTTTGATTGAGTAATCTGAGTGCTTACTGAGTATTTAGAAGAGACTAATGAAAATCCAGCATGTGAAAAACTGAACTAACCTTTCACTAATTAGTTTTCCTAACCTCTACGACATCCACAAAAAGAATAAATGCAAAGTATATGACAAATGCTTTCTTTTTCACTGCATGAAACTTAATTTATGTATTTTTGCTTTAAACTTTATAAAATATTTTCATGCAATCCATCACAATAAAGAATAATTTGCAAATATACAAATTAATCATAAATAGTTCTTATTAGGCCTAAAATAAGCAAAATACCATGTTGTTAGTTTGATTACTAGACTGAAAATTCTGTTTATGGTAATTATCGAGGGCGAAGTAAACCAAAGTATCTTCTAAGACTTTTATCAAGTAAGAAAAATTCAAGAGAAATTTATAAAATTGTGGTACATTTTACGTGGAGACAACCTTGACTCCTTTTTAATCACCATTGTATACATATCTAAAACTATTGCTTTTCAAATGTTATTTTTTTTATACTATGAATAATTCTTAATGTTTTCCTCTGTAGTCACTTCAAGTTTTCATACCATTCTCTAGGATACACACACACACACACACACACACACACACACACACAAAATTCTATCCGGTAACACAAAACCCAAGTGAAAGTGGGAGAATTGGTAGCCTTCAGACCCTCAGAGAGGAGTTTGAGGATCATTTACTTTATTTTCTAACTTTCTATTAGGTTTCTCGTGAATCCAAAGTTATATACCAATCTAACCATCCTAAGAGAAATGCATATACCAGATCCCATTATTTGTATTTTTTTTCAACAGCACCTTTTTCCTTAAAATTTTATACCCTATTATCTCCATATCTTCACACATTCTTGCTGCTAGGTATTCTTAGGTTTTTCCCAAAACTTAATCATGATTAATTACTCTCACCATCTTTAAATTTTCTCTTCTTTGCTTTTATAATGAAACCATGTTGACTCTCTGACCTTAAAGGTTAAGATTTCATTTCTTTTGGTGACTCCACTCCTGCTAGTGATTGGTATGGGCTTTCTTTCTCCAAAGGAGGTGATGTGTCATTGGATCATCTCTCTTTTATTTCTCTCCTAGAAATTCAATTCATATCTGTTCTTTCAACAATGATTTATCATAAACCTGCCAATTCCCTCACTGGAATTTCCCTATGCTCAGTAATACTTATGTGACCAATACAACAGATTTTGTTTACTACACACCTATCCTGAGTCACACAGAGATATTCAAAATTGGATCTATAATTCTTATCCTAAAATATTTTTAAACTTCACATTGAATTATTGTAAATTTTGTATTTACTAGTCTCTTATGTTAGGCTAAAGTTTCTAACAATTGTGTACCAATAGCTATTCCGTTTCTGGAAAATACTAAAGACCATTAAATTTTTTATAATCATAAAAAGTAATCATTTGTTTTCCGTGAAATATCTCCTTCATTCTGCAGGCATCATTTCCTTTAATACCCGAATAAAATGACTAGTGTTCACATTCTGGAATTTTTCTTCCCTTAATATTTCTGGGTAAATGCAGTGTGAAGTTGGTGATAAGTATTTTAAAATATTATCTGTGTCAATCAATACTCCAAATTTCTGATACACCCTTGATTATTGTTCCTCACTTATTATCTAATCTCTTAAATTCTGCTAAATGCAATGCTTGCATTTCTGCCATTATTCACCAACTTATAAATAATGTAGTGTTGTGAAGGAAAGCTAATTTTATTTAAGTTTTGTGGATAAAGGAGAGTGACTAAAACTCAGAATAGTATCCAACTTAAAATCCAACATTAAACATCAAGGAGTATATATTTCTGAATTATTTCCTCCGCAGTAAAAGCACTCATTGGTAGACTCCAAAGTTTCTTCTTTTATGAACACCTTCTTTTATCTTCTGGAAAAACTCCAACATTTATGTTAATTTATGACAGAAGAATTGTTCTTTTCTCTGTTTCTTCATCTTAATGTCAAATTTACAATGTAGGAGTTTTTGGAAACAAATGTGCTAATGTGTAACCCAGCTGGCCATGTAGCAGAAACTAGGGAATGAAGTTGTTTTGCTTTCTAAATTTGACCCTCCTTATTAATCTAGAGCCAGGCCATTAAAACTGTAAGTATGCATAACAATAGCATCAAACACTTGACCAGGACTCTCTGCCAGTTGTGGAAAATAATGGGAGTCATTGTGTTTTTAGAAGACTCCAATAGGGGCGCCTGGGTGGCTCAGTAGGTTAGCAGCCGACTTCCACTCGGGTCATGATCTCGCAGTCCATGAGTCGAGCCCCGCGTCGGGCTCTGTGCTGACAGCTCAGAGCCTGGAGCCTGTTTCGGATTCTGTGTCTCCCTCTCTCTGACCCTCCCCTGTTCATGCTGTCTCTCCCTGTCTCAAAAATAAATAAACGGTTAAAAAAAAATTAAAAAAAAAAAAGAAGACTCCAATAAAAGCAGACTAGAATTGATAGAATAAGGAATGCTTACACAACTCCTGCATGAGAGCTTTTGTTCCTTAGGGAGGCTTTAGCCAACCAATCCTGATTTCAAAGACAGTGAAAATATAATTCCCTTTGCCTCTAATTTGAACTGATTCATTAGTGCATTTGCCCTACAGTGAGTTTTTCATCAAGACCTGGTTAAGATGAGTTTCTTTCTTTCTTTCTTTCTTTCTTTCTTTCTTTCTTTCTTTCTTTCTTTCAAGTAAACTCTATACCCAATGTGGGGTTCAAACTCACAGTCTTGAGATCGAGTCACATGCTCTACCAACTGAGTCATCCAGGTGTTCCTAGGTGAGTTACTTTAGTTTAGTATTCAGTTCATTGTGCCTTTTGCATTTCAGTCTAATTCACTATAATTCAATATAACCTATTTCTCAGAAATTAAGGGAATTTACTTGTTCAGCCCCCTTCCCTTTTATTACCACCGACAAACATCATTGCACAGCACACTTTTAGGGCTTCTTGCTGAATGGTTATAGTGGGCCACGAGCAATCAGTTATCTCTTTGTCTTTATGGTATATCTCATACTTTTGAGAAGTGAACTTAATATGGGAATACATATAGATATAGAGACATATAACAATAAATTTAATAAAGGAAATAACAGGGGTGCCTGGGTGGCTTAGTTGGTTAAGCGACCAACTTTGATTTTGGCTCAAGCCATGATCTTGCAGTTTGTGGGAGTGAGCCCCTTGTTGGGCTCTGCACTGACACCGTGGAGTCAATTTGGGATTCTCTCTTTTCCTAAAATAAATAATAATAAAAATAAAACTTAAAAAATAAGGGAAACAACATTTATATTTAAGAACTTATATGTGTATCCCATAAATATAAGATTAAAAAACATTGATAACAAAAGTAAATAGGTACATCTGTGAAACATTGTGTTAGTAACTAAGGGCTTCAGTAACAAAATAACAGAAACTAGGTGACTGAAAACAATAGAAATTGATCTATTCATAGTTATGGAGGCTAGAATTTAAAAAGTAAAACACTGAAACAGTTGGTTACTTCTGGAGCCTCAGAGGTAAAATCTGCTCCATAATTCTCCCCTGGCTTCTGGTAGCATTGGTATCCCTCAGCTATCTGCATCACTCCAATCTCTGTCTCATTGTTGCATGAAATCCACCCCTGCGTGTGTGTTGCCTTAGTGTTGCTGTTCAAATCCCCCTCTGCTTTCTACCATAAAGACACTAAAGTGGGCCCTGGATTAAGGCCCACTCAAATTCACAATGACATCATATTAACTTGATTACAGATGGAAAGTCCTTATTTCCAAAAAATATCACATTCATAAATAGATATACTGAAGTCACACTGTTCTGAGTTTTACCTGCTGGATCTCTACCTGGTTCTCATAGTGAATATAACAGAAAAATCCCCTAGTGGTTCCAGCAAGGACAATAAGGGGGGGGGGGGGGGGAAACTGTTTTGTAATATGCCAGAGCATTCTCTGCTTCTTAACAATGTCTCTCTACCCTTAGGAGAAGCTATTTAATGAGAGTATAACCTGCTGAGATTTTATTAGACCCAACATTCACCAAGTTAAACCATATTCTGAGGGAAAAAAATATCAAATTTTGGAATAGAAAGCATTCCAAAATGCTTTCTGAGGCCTGAGAATAGATAAATACTCACTGTGGAATTCTCAGGTCACTGTGGAATTAAATCACAATGAATTCCATCAGTAATGGAATAATATGTGAAAAACCTTAAAATATTTAAAGGGTAAACAAGACACTGTGAAATAATCCATGGGTTAAAGAAATGTAAAGACAAATTTTTTAAAAATCATTTTAAGTTAAATAAAAATGAAAATATGAATAATCAAAAATTGTATGATATAGTGAATGCAGTACTTAGAACTTTATAACATTGAATAGAAAAGAAGAAAGTTCTAAAATCAATAATTTAACCTTCTGTCTTAGGAAACTAGAAGAAATGGACAAAATTTAATCCAGAGTAACTAGAAGAATAAAAATAAAAATTAGATCAGAAATCATTGAAATTGAAACTTGAAATAAATAGGAAAGTTAAAGCAAAAACTGATTCTTTGAAACAATAAAGCTGATAAAGCTCTAGTCATGAAAAAAGAGTGCATGCACACATTATTAATATCAGAAATGAAAAAGTGTTTACTACTGATACCATGCACATTAAAAGGATAACAAGGAATATTATGGACAATTCTATATTCACATCTTTGATAATTTAGATGAAATGGACCAATTTGCTGAAAGATGCTACCTGCCAAAACTCATACAAAGAGAAATAAATAATCTGAGTAGATCTGTATCTATGAAATGAATTTAAACAACTAAGTCTTCCAAAACAGAAAGAACAAGGCCCAACAGACTAACCATAAATGAATTCTATCAAACATTTAAGGAGTAGTTATACTAGTTCTCATCATTGTCTTCCAGAAAACAGAAGTAGAATCAACACTTCCTAACTTATTCTATCAGGCCAACATTAACCTAAAATCTAAACCTGTAGAAAGATTTACAAAAAGGAAACTATGGACTGAAATGCTTTATAAACAGAAATGTAAAAATCTTCACCAAACTTTAGCAAATAGAATCAAATAATGTATAATAGAATTATACACCACAGTAATTGGAATTTATTATACATATGCAAGACAGTTTCAACATTTGAAAATCAGTTAATGAAATTCATATTAACAGGGTAAAGAAAAAAATCAATCATATCAATAAATGCAAAAAAAAAAGGTGTTTGTATATTTAGCACCCATTTATGATAAAACCTCTCAGCAAACTAGGAATACAGAGGAATTTCCTCAATTTGATAAAGAAAATCTACAAAAAACCTACAGGTAACATCACACTTGATGGTAAGAAACTAGATGCCTTCTTAAAATTGATAACAAGGCAAGGCTGTCTCTCATCACTCTTTCAACATCATACTGGAAGTATGCTAATGTAATAGGACATATAAAGGGACTAAAAAAGGTATACAGATTGAGAAGGTAGAAACTAAAAATATGTTTGTTCATAAAAGATGTGATTATGTACATAAAATCCAAAGGATCAATCAAAACAAAAAAGCGACTATGAACTTAAAAAGTGACTATAGCAAGGTGCAAGATGCAAGGTTAATATACAAAAAAAAAAAAAAAAAAAAAAAAAAAAGATTGTTTTACTCAATGAACATTTGGGATTTGAAATTAAAAAGACAATTCAATTTATATTACCCCCCAAAATGAAGTATTTAGGTGTAAATATACCCATTTCATGTGCCCCAGACCCATATCAAGAGAACTATAACACTCTGACAAAAGGAAATGAAAATCTAAGTAAATGAAGAGATATTCCATGCTCATGGAGAGGATTCCATGTTCATACAAGAGTTTAATTTTGTCAAGATGTTAGTTCTTCCTGACTTGATCTATAGATTCAACATAATCCCAGTCAAAATCCCAAATTATTTTGTGGATTTCATCAGCCTGATTACAAAGTTTGTATGGAAGGGCAAAAGACCCACAATAACAGACACAACACTGATAAAGAAGAGTCAGAGGACTGAGACAACCGGACTTTAAGACTTACTATAAAGCTACAATCATAAAGACTGTGGTATTGGGGAAGGAATAGACAGATTAATAAAACAGAATAGACAGCCCAGGTATAGACCCATACAGATGTAGTCAACTGATTATATTTCAAATCCACAGTTGAGCAACTGAATATGCAAAAACAATTCCTAGACACAAGTGGAAATTGAAATCTATACAATGTTCTCAAGAATTTTGAGCCCATAAAATCTACTAATTGCTTTTCCACTATGCTGAAGTCACTACTTGATAAAAATGCTACCATTTAAGCAGTTTATATAAGTGATTTTAGTTAAAAAAGAAAAAAAAGCAGAAGATGAGGACACTTGGACACTACAAAACACACATTTATGGTAAAAAGTTTTCAAGCTTGTCAAATGATTAGCTTCTCCCATCCTCAATAAGTTATTTTATAATAAAAAAATGGGTCATTTCTTTTCTACCTTTTTATTAAATGACTTCACATAAGAATGTAGAATGTTGTTTGAGGTCATATATAAAATTTGAGTCCATTTTGTTAAATCAGGATCCATTTACTCAAGATTACACTGTCTTTAGAATAGAGAATATTACCATCCTGCCCTACTTTATCTTATAAAACCAAGACACATAGTAAAATGAATATAGTCCCTTTTCTCCACAGATAGCATGTAATGAGATAAGAAAATATATCACATTGGCAAAAAAAAAAAAAAAAAAAAAAAAAAAAAAAAAAAAACCAAAAAAAAAACAGCTCATTTACAGAAATTTTTCAACTAAAAAATGGCAGGAAATATACCCTATTACTTAATAGCATAATACTATACAGCCACCCTAAAAATAAACGATTGGCATAATGTTACATAGATTAATGCTGCCCAACTATAAAGATAAAAGCCTTTTTAAGTAAAACTACAGATTTTTGGTGACTTTGCATATCATCTACTAATTGATTCAGCAATTGGACTATGCTATGTGCCAAGAAATATGTTGGGCCTGGGGTAGGAAGATAAACAAGATGTCTTTGCCATGGGTACTTGATAGTGTTATAGTGGGAAGAAAAACATCCAGCATCATTATGATAATGCCAAAAACATAAAAAAATATTATTAATTTCCAATTTTGTCTGAGTGACTATTGTATTATCATTTGTCCTATAAGCATGTCATGCACAGAAAATAATATTCCACAAAATGTGAAAACCTTACACATATCTAGGAGCATAAAAGATACGTTCAGAGTGACTGAAGCACTAAGTATAAGAGGGATGACAGCAGTAGATGAACCTGAAAGGGTAAATTGAGGCCAGATTGTAAGGGTATTTATACCTGCCACCACTGAGTCATTCTTGGAAGAGTCAGGTACTCTAGTAAATGAACCATAAAAGAAAAAGTGGTATGTATATACAACCTCTGCAAATTCAAGAAACTATTTATAAAAAATTTAAGGAAAATTCTAAGATGTTACCCATACAAGTAAACATATGAGCAATATTTTTCACATCAAAATAATACTATAGTTCAAAAGAATCATACTTGCATGCTCTATGTCCATTAAAAATTCTTTTTTTCCCAACTGTTTTGAACTTTTTGTTTCCTGAAATTTTGTTTTTAGTAACTTTCTCCAGAATTTTCTAAGCCATATTATTTACCACCCTTGAATATAGTTTTCTGTTTCCTTTTTACAAAATGAAATCCATAATCTAATAGTTAAAATATTGACTCTACTAAGATATTCAAAAAAGGATGCTATATTTTTTACAGTTAATTTTACCAAAAAAGGAGAGTAATGGGATTATCATTGTAAAAAGTGTAAGATCCCAGCCTATTCCTAATTTAAAAGTCAATGACTGTAATGATATATTATTTACAAATATGTGAAATGTGTGGTTAATAAGAAAAATAAGACGGTAATTCCTTCTTTCATATTCAAAGCTATAAATTCAATTCCATGATCTAATACTTCAAAGACACAAAAGACATCTAAAATAACAGACAAACCTATTTCACATACAATTTCTTTAGCTTTTTTCAAGAAGTCTTCTTTTGAAATAATTAGAGTCACAAAAAATTGCAAAAAAATATGGAGATGCCTCATGTATCTTTCAACCAGTTTTCACCAACATTTTCATAACTATAGTATAATATCATACCCAGAAAAATATCATTCGTACAATCAATAAAATGTATCCAAATTTCGCCAGTTTTATCTGTACTCATTTGTGTGGAATCACGGGGTATGTAACCTTTTGACATGAAACAATTATTTTCAATTTCTTATCCAGTAATTCCAAAACTTGGGTCATATCTGACAGAGTGTCTGATTCTGATGCTTTCTTTGCCTCTTTTTTGTTTTGTGTGTATGTTTGTAGCATGCCTTATAATTTTTTTGAAAGTCAGTCATGACATATTGGATAATAAGAACTTTAATGTGAGGTTTTATATTGAATTGTACTGTGCTTAATATTTGTTTTTCCTAAAGGTTCCAGAGGCTCAAATTTCTTTAATGTCCTTGGTTTTATATCCCTTGTTGTCTTTGAGCTTCCCTAATAACACCTCTTTAGATAAGAGTCTGCATCTTGCCACAGTGTAACCCATTGTAACCCATTGTTATTATGCTAGATCCCTCTTGGCATGGTTAGTAGGTGTGAGGGTAAGGAAATGGTCTACAATCTGATGATTAAATCTCAGCAAATATTTCTTAGCTTTTCCCCTGTAGGGAAGACAGGAAGACTAGACAGCACTGGAGGAGGTCAGATGCCTCCCCACCTATGTGGGACAATATTCTGGTAAAGTCTTTTTTTTTTTTTTTTTTCCTGGAGAGTAAAGCTTTTATAAAAAATACTCTCAGTGTATTTCACAATGACTAATTCTCCCCTTCATCCATTACTGGCTCTTTGTTAGGAGAACCAGGTGGAATTCCTGGAGGTAAAACTTATGAAAGTGTGGGCCCTCACTAAGAATGTGGCTCCAAGAGTTTCCCACTGTCAACCTGGTCCACACTTTGCCTCCAGCAATTCATTACACTTACTGTAAGTGATGAAACAAATATGTGACTCTAGTGGTTCTGCTCCAGGTAAGCAGATCATGGACGTGATTCCTTGAAAGACCTATCTATCTTCCTAGAAAGATCTATCTATCTTTCCAGATTTAGAGGCAGCAACTGCAACCTCAGTTCACTAATGAATATAAGAAAAATGTTGATTTTCAGTGTTTTAGCTTTTTTTGTTGTTGTAAATATGAGAGTGATGATTTCCAAGCTCTTTAGATGTCAGAACTGAAGTCAGATGTCATATGTAACCTTTAAGACTGGTCTTTTTTTATTTAACGTGTCTTTGAGAATCATTTAGGTTGTTGTATATATCAGTAATTTGTATCTATTTCTTGCCATGTAGTATTCCACAGTATGGCCGCCCCACACATTGTTTCATCATTCACCTGTTGCAGGATATTTGTGTTGTTTTCTATCTGGGACATTATGAATAAAGCTGCTATGAATATTGTTGTTTAAGTTTTTATGTCAATATAAGTTTTCATTTCTCTGGAATAAAGCCCAAGAGTATAATAGCTGGGTTGAATGGTAGCTGTATGTTTAGTTTTCTTAAGAATGTGCCAAATTGTTTTTCAGAGTGGCTGTGCTGTTTCACATTCCTACCAGCAATATGTAAATGATTCAGTTTCACTGTAACTTCACAATTATTTCACATAAAAATACTGCTACATGTATTAAATATAATGTATTTTATCTTGCAATTGTGCCTAATATTACTACATTTATTCAAGATAGTTCACACTTGAAATTAGTATTATTGTTAATAATATAATTTCTAATGTGTATTGGTTGGTTTTAATGAAAAATTATTTTAAACCCTATACCTAATTTCTCTGTTCTGATTTTTTTTATTTCACATATGTTTACTAATTTCTATAAATCAGTTCAAAATATATGACACCATGTTAGTTAAGTTTATATATGTAAACTACTTAGAACAGTGACAGGATTACAATATAATCATTGATGACATTGTGCTTCTTATGTAATTATTCAACTTTTTCCCCTCCCCACTTCTCTTCCCCAGCATGTCACTATCTACATCAGTGTGTTTTTGTTTGTTTGTTTGTTTGTTTGTTTGTTTGTTTGTCTTTGCTAACGATTTCTGTTAGGGTTCAATTATTCTATTAATCTAATCTATGTTAATGGTTGAAAGTTAGTGTCTTACGGGTCAAGTAAATCAACTGTTGTCTTTAAATAATATGATAATCCCCAAGAATAAATCTAATCATGGGTATTTCAGGGAGGTGGAACTGGTATCTCTTTGAACTTAGATTAATGTTATTCCTCACAGGACCTCCCTTGTCAATGAATCTTATTGAAGCTGCAATAAATCAATGAAAGCAAAGTGTACTTTAAAATTACGTGGACAACTAAGAGAATAACATTATTGTACCTTTTTTAGAATCTGTATCTAAAGAAATCATACATGGCAGTGGCACACAGTGTGTTATAGAGATATATAACACACACTGTCAATCAGCAGATACAAAATTAATATATGAGATTATTTAGTTTCTTTAATTATAGATGGGTATTCATACTTGTGCAATATTGATACCTTTTTATGTGGCTAAAATCGTTTACTTATTTTTTTTAACATTTATTATTTTTGAGAGACAGAGACAGAGCACAGCCAGGGAAGGGGCAGACAGAGAGGGAGACACAGAATCTGAAGCAGGCTCCAAGCTCTGAGCTGTCAGCACAGAGCCTGAAGCGGGGCTCGAATTCACAAGCTGTGAGATCATGAGATGAGCCGAAATCAGATGCTTAACTGAGTCACCCAGGCGCTCCATAAAATGGTTTCCTTATTTTTTGTATATCTTATAAAATCTAGATAAAAATATTATTTGGGAAATAAATTATGAAAAAGTAAACCTAAACACAAAAATAGATAAATATAGGAAATCTTGTTATATTTTAAAAGAACCCCCCCCCTTATTGTTTTAATAATGCAATTCAGTTTAGGAAATAAAAAGTTAAATATCACCTTTCCAATATACCTTATTTGAATTATTAAAGTGCAATGAAAAGAATACTGAATTTTAAGACTACTGGCATATCTAGCTTATTTATTTTTTCTACTGATTATGTGCCCCTTAAATATAGATACTATGCTAGTTTTTGGCTTCGTATCCTAGATCTGTCTCTTCTACTCTGAACTGACTTTGTGACTCCCTTTACCATTCTGGGTCACAACTTCCTTCTCTTCCAAAATGCTATCAGATTATATTTATTATTCTGAGCTCTTGTATTTAATATATTTTCTCAAATGTCTATGATTTGAAGTAAAGTGCCTGTGTGCAACTATTTATTTTCTACCATAGAACTTCAATGACTGAAATGTTTTGTTTGGAATCCCAAATTGTATCATAATGTTGCAGACCTATGTAATGCTGGAAATACATGATAAATAAGATATAATTTGTTTTTAACGAATTATAACATAAATGTAAAATAAAAGCATCCAACAATTGTTATGGAAACACAAAGAAGTACCTCAAACTATCATGCTGAAGGTAGAGGTGGGGCAGGTTTCTGGGAAAGATTCATTGGGAAGGTAAAATGCAGGAGAGATGTTTTGAAGTATGAGTCTAAGTTTACCTGGCAGACACAAAGAGCCACTCTGCAGACAACATCATGACTGAAATAACAGATAGCAACTTATTTATGAATTGTTATTAGAATTTGTCATAAAAATTATCCAAAACTTAGAAATAGGCAAAAGAGAATACTAGTGGTTTTAAGTGCATTCTGGACTTGACTTTCTATTGTCTGGGCTATTTTACAACTGAAGGAGAAGATCTTAATGTATAGATTTTCGTCCTATAGATTTAAAAATAATTTATTTTCACTAAAACAAAATACTTTGCAGGTTATATTTTGTGGCTTTGTTAGACATTAACCAGTTTTTAATCTAATTCAGCAATCTAGTAAATTGCCTTATATGTATCTACTTTTTCAAATGCTCCCTGAGGTAATTTTAACATCTTGCTAATTCCCACCTCAATTAATGAGTTGAATATGATAATTTTCATGAGTTCATTTAGTTTGAAGAGTAATCATGAAATATCTTTTATTAAAAATAGACTTTAACAATTAAGACTATTTTGTTCTCACAAATCATCTACACAATGCAACTTTTTTAAAAAACTGGTTTGTAAGCATTAGGTTTATAAACTCTGAGAACAGGGTTTATATATAACCCCTGTCTGGACAGAGATGACATTGGCAGTTTTATCTATTTATTGAGCAAATGTTAAGAGAGCTAAGGACAGACCAAAAATTTTACAGCTAGTTACAGTATTGTGATCTAAATAATACCCCACTCTTTCACTGAAATCTGTTGAAAGTTAGCCCATCATTCAAGACTTTGTTCAAACGCTGTAAATATTTCTCAGTGTGTTAAAATGAAAAGTTAAGGCCAGAGAAGGTATGAGCCAAACATGTATGAGTTTATGTATCTGTTCCATCAAAGAAAGCCCATAAAGGGGCGCCTGGGTGGCTCAGTCGGTTAAGCATCCGACTTCAGCTCAGGTCACGATCTCTCGGTCTGTGACTTCAAGCCCTGCATCGGGCTCTGGGCTGATGGCTCAGAGCCTGGAGCCTGCTTCTGATTCTGTGTCTCCCTCTCTCTCTGCCCCTCCCCCGTTCATGCTCTGTCTCTCTCTGTCTCAAAAATAAATAAAGTTTTAAAAAAAGCCCATATGACTTTGGGCAAATCACTTTCCATCAAGTTAGATTAAGAATTAGGTTGGAAATCTTATTTAGCACAATAGATATTCAAATTCTAACTTTTATGATTACTTCCACTTTTGGAAGGCTAATTAGGAGACAAAAGCCATATTTGTATATCTTTGAATCTGTCATTGTCATGTTTTTTTTTCTTCCATTCACTTATATTTCCACATTATATCCCATGGCATGAATTTATTATATCTGTGTTAAATGATATAATAATTATGATGGTGTAGAGTGGAAGTAAAGTAGCAAAAAATAAAAACCTCAGTGAACAAATCCAATATGATATTGGGCTACCTAACAGCAAATTCAGAAGTAAGAAAGTTCCATGATTGGTTAATTCAGCAGCTCACATAACATGATGCTTAGGGATATGTTTCATTAATATATAAAATAAATGAATTATGTAAATGCCTGACAGTTTTTTAATAGGATAACTATTATAGGTGATCAAAAATTGAAATGTTGTCTAATAGTGTAAATATCATTCGGTTATTCATTTTACAAGATACAAGTATGGACATAAATATAACACCTGTGTAACTAGTTGTAAATTAACACTTTTCTGACAAAAGAACAATTACACTAAATTACTCATAAAGACTATTTCAGTTTCTAAATTATCTGATATGGTTCATAGTTGGTTTAATGTAAGTTTACAAAACTTGTTTTTTTTTCTTTTTCAAAAGAACTTAAATGGAAAAAATATTTATAAGTCATCTCATCACTGTAAATGACCAAAGATATTGCAAATATTGAATCAATTTTAGACTATCCCATAAGAGAAGAAATCTCTCAAAAAGTCGTGGTATTTTGTGTGTGCCAGCTATTGATGAGGCATTATTTTGGTATAGGGAGAAATTTGTGCTTCATTGAAACCTATGCATTTCTATACTCAGCACACACTTTCAGGTTAGGTGATTCTATCCCTTTGCATAGATTTTCTTTTTTCTTTTCTTTTCTTTTCTTTTCTTTTCTTTCCTTTTTTTTTACAAGCTCTTTTGCATCTTTATTAGCAGTAGGTAACTGAAAAAGATGTACCTGTCCTCTCACCCTATGGGAAACCAGTTTTGTCTCCATTTCCATGTTTGTTCATATATTACTGAACTATAAATGTATCTGTTCTTCAGATTCTCTTTTGAAGCAGTTACAACTTCTATTTCCTTCTATTGATGAGTATAATCAAAAATCTTTAGCTTATGTTCATTTTTATATTTGTATAAGAGTCATGATTTTAACTTTTATGGAAAATTATCTTTTAATAAACTAAGTATATAAGACTGAGAAACAATGTACTCTTGACTCATAAACATGTTTATTAGAAAATAAAAGTGGGAGGACAATTTTATACTGGGTAGTCAAACAGACCACCTCTATGTGATGACATTTGAGAAGGAAACTGAGAATCAATCACCTTTTTAATAATTTTAATTTGATCTGGAGATCATTCTGCCTGATATTTGGAAAGTGTGTTGTGGTACAGCAACATTGTTAAGAAAGAGATCAATTAGAAGAGTTTTTTAAACGTCTCAGTGGGAAATGATTGCAGCAAGGATTGGTATACAGGAGATAGAGGAAAGTAAACCGTTTAATGAATGTTGCAAGGGCAGCAATATCGGTGGTTTAGATATTATGGCAGGGGCAAAGTGACATAGGTATTTGGAATGACAAAGAGGTTTTGACTGAGCAAGTAAGAGAGAGTGGTGCAATCTACCAAAATGTGGTATCTGCAGTGTGAATGGAGTTTTTACCAAGGGAATTAGTATCACTGCATAGATTTTTTTTTATAGTCAGCCAAATATTTATTTTAATTTTACCTGTAGTATTGATGATTTTACCTATTGCTTAGGTGAATTATCAAATTCAAGGCCATTTCAATGTGTTTGTTGTATGATTTTTATATAATAAAAGTTTATAAAATGTTCATGACACCAACTACACAAAAGTAGCATGTTTACTGTTTGACCTGTATCAAGAACCCAGTAAATAAATTCTCAGATAAAACATTTCTTTGGCAAACTCAGGTGCTAAAATTCAAATTTAGAAGTAAATCAATATTCAGATGAGTTATGATAGGAAATAATATAGCTAACAAGGCCAGTGAAAGTAGTAAAGTGTTGAAGAAATTCTCTTGAGAATTGTGAAATAATCCTTATATTTTGAATGAGTGATATTGAAAGAAATAAAGCACAGAATATGTGGAAAATAGGAGAAGAGAAAAGGGAATGCTATTTTGAACATGAACAGATTGCTCCTACAGGCATTTATGCAGAAAGCCTTTTCTAACAGCTCTCAAATACACACCCACACTTTACAGTTCAGTGAACTCAATTTGAACAATAAATCTATACCATGACCTGATGCTGAAAATAATGTAAACCAAAAAAAAAAAAAAAATCTTGACAATACTTCTTTAAATTCAGATTAATGAATATTTGTGTTTCAAATAAGTCTTCATAAAATATAAGTGTTAGCACATAAATGAGATTATTTATTAATGATAAACTGAATGTAAGAAACGTCTTAAGATGCTTAGGAGAGTCTTTGCTATAGAGATTTTCCCCTTCATAAAATCAAATATTTTAGAGTCAGTTCCCAGCATAGGATTTATTGGGTTTATTAGTTTTCATTAAATTAAATCCTAAAAGACTGAAATTAAATATCTTTCAAAATTACTCAAACCTATAGCGGTATACCTGGTATCTGGTGGACAAAGGATTCCTCAGGTCAGAATTTACTGTTCAGTGGAGAGATCAGAAAAGCATGAAGCAGGATGTAACAAGGGGAACGCAATGGGAAAGGTAGCTACATTTTCTTCACTAGCATAGTTACCATACTTTTCAGTTATAAAATAAAAAATATATATATGCATGAATGCATGTATGTATATTAAATAGGAGGTAAAATATAGAATACTAGATGTTTTTTGTTTGTTTTTCTTTCTTTTTTTCTTCTTCTTCTTTTTTTTTTTTTTTTTTTTTTTTTTTTGAAACAAAGTAGGAGGGGTGCCTGGCTGGCTCACTCACTCAGAAGAGCATGCAAAACTTGATCCCCGGGCCATGGGTTTAGGCCCTGTGTTGGGTGTCGAGATTACCAAAAATATATATAAACTTTGAAATAATACAGGAAAGTTGAGGACTTAATATTGTTTTACCAACTCCTCTCGCATCATGACCCCTACAACAATGTTCTAACGCATCACATTCCTATTACTCAAACTCCAAATCAATACGAGGTACATTCCTGCAGTGCTAAAGCTAAAATTTAATAAAGTCCCTTGGTTTATATTTCTTAAATAATGACGGGTGAGGAAGTCTTCTTTGAAATAGAAGAAATCAAATAATTCTGAAAAGATTAATTGAAAAATTCATAAAAGTTTCCCACTAGGACGGTAGTTTGTGAGAGAGAAAAAAAAATACAAAAAAAAAGTTCTTGTGTTCATATATTTATTGTGAAAAATTTCACCTGCTGTTAGCTTCTTTGTAATAAAAGAAAAACCTAATAGAAAAAGAAAGTTTATAAGTTATCAAGAAAATATTAACCCATTTCACATTAACAGAAAAAAATCATTAAGTGATATAATTTTATCAGTGCAAAGATTTTAGAAAGTAAAATATGTTCTTCAATTTTCATTTTGTATTACACTGTGAAGGCAAAAATGTTCTTATTCTATTTCCTTTGTTTCTGAATAATCATATTATTTGAAATGTTTATATTTACATATAAATTTCTTGCCTTTGACAATGGACACTTTCATATAATGGTTCAAATTGATTTATCCTAAGATACTTTTAACATACCAGTTAATTATAAGCAATACTGAAACAGGTATAGTAAACATTAGTATACACAGTATACATTAGTATAGTGGTTGTCTACATTAGGAAAGTTTGTTAGCTTATATTCGGAGGAAAAATTCCTATGATATTATACAAAAATATTTTATGTGCACAATATATAATATATAATTCAGTTTCATTTTTTAATTCTGCCATATTTCTACTTGTATCTATAGTGGTAAAATGTTATACAGTTTGTTTAATGTGTATTTGTCCATCGAGTCTTTAAAAATTTACTATGAATTAAAAAATAAATACTTTTAACATGCACATTTCTTAAATTATGAAGCTAGGGATATCTCGGTTTCTCTACCTCACTACCGTCATCTCAGCTAGGCTATAGCAATGGCCTCCAACCAAATCTCTGTCTCTATTTTTCATCTCACTACAGTCAATTTTGTATATAGCTTAGATTATCTTTTAAAAGAATTCTATCTCCATCACATTCAAAATACAATAAACTATTATGTTCCTGCCATGTAAAGTCCCACCAATCATCTTGTCCCTTTATATCTCTCTGATCTTTTGTCCCTTTATCCTGTGCCTGACTCTAGCTCATGAACCCTGACAACATTGGCCGTCTTGTTGTTTATCACTAGATTATTCCAGATTTGGTTCTGCTTCAGTACTTTAGCACCTCCTGTATGGTATGCCCTAAATAGCCCTCTCACATATCTTCATATCATTGTATGGCTTAATCTTTGCTCAAATTTACCCGAGAGAATTATATTTTTACCATCTTTTCTAAAAATCTCACTGTTTAATCACTTTCTATTATCCTACCCTGATTTTTAAATTTGTATTATTTATTTATTTATTTATTTATTTATTTATTTATTTAAAAAGGCACATTTATTCAGAGTCATGATCAGACTATTACATTTAGCAATCAACAGCATGGGAGCAAAAAAATCTACATTAAAACCCTTTGTTGGAATGCTTTACACTTTCCATTGAACAGAAACTAAACCTGTTATACAATTAGTCACAAATTCAGCCCTCGAGTTTTTTGTCCATACACATGAGTTTTGTCTAAAACATGTCTTCTTTGTAGCAGCTAGGCCCTGCCACCACTGTGCTTGGCTGAGTTGACAAAAGTGTTATAACCTGTGCCTTCTCTGTCACTTCTCTGGCTCTCCTCTCCTCCTAAGCTTTGTTTCCTACCAGTAATTAAAATCTTCTGTCACTGCCATAGCTACTGCTGCTGCTGGAACTGCCATAACCACCTTGGTTTTATGGTTTGGCAAAGTATTGGCCTCCACCACCATAGGAGGCAGAGCTTCTGCCTCCAAAATTTCCTCCTTTAATGGGTCCAAAATTTGAAGATTGATTGTTGTAATTGCGAAAATCATTACAGCTTCACCACTTCCAAAGTTGCTTCCATCATTACCAAATCTGTTATAGCCATCCCCACTGCCACCATTATTCACCACCACCTTGACTGCCACCAAAGCCACCTCGCCTACTGATGTTTCCTCCACAACCAAGGTTGTCACTCCCACCAAAACCACCTCCAAAGCCACCACCAAAGTTTCCAGAACCACTTTGACCTCCTCGGCTGGATGAAGCACCAGCCATCTCTTGCTTAGATAGAACTTTCCTTACTTCACAGTTGTGGCCATTCACAATATGGTGTTTTTGAATGATAGTCTTGTCTACAAATTCATGGTCATCAAATGTTACAAAAGTAAAGCCTGTCTTTTGCCACTGCCTTGGTCAGTCTTGATTTCAATCACTTTGGTTTTCCCATACTGTTCAAAATAGTCTCTCAGATGATGTTCTTCAGTGTCTTCTTTAATGCCACCTTCAAAATTTTTTTTCATAGTTAAGTGGGCACCAGGTCTTTGAGAATCTTCTCTGGAGACAGCCCTCTTTGGTTCTACAACTCTTCCATCCACCTTGTGTGGCCCTGCATTCATGGCTGCATCCACCTCATCCACAGTGGCATAGGTGACAAACCCAAAGCCTCTGGAGCACTTGGCATTTGGAACTCTCATTACCACACTGTCCGTAAGCATTCCCCATTGCTCAAAATCGCTCCTCAGACTCTCATCGGTTGCTTCAAAGCTCAAACCTCTGATGAAAAACTTCTACAGCTGTTCAGCATCTTTAGGAGTCTCTGACTTAGACATGACGGCAGTTGGGGCAGGGGAGAGACTTTAACGATGCTTACTCAGCAGCATCCAGGGGCAGAAACGTTAGTTTTTTGTTTTTGTTTTTGCTTTTTTTTTTTTTTAATGTCTATTATTGGTGTGTGTGTGTGAGAGAGAGAGAGAGAAAGAGAGAGAGACAGAGAGAGAGTGAGCAAAGGAGGGGCAGACAGAGAGGGAGACACGGAATCCAAAGCAAGTTCCAGGCTCGGAGCTATCAGCACAGAGCCCAACACAGGGCTCAACCTCACGAGCCCAACCATGAGATCATGACCTGAGCCAAAGTTGGATGCTTAGCTGACTGAGCCACCCAGGCTCCCCCTGCCCTAATTTTTATACCCACCATCACAATTATTATGAAGGTGAATTAATAAATAATGTCAACTAAGTGACAGGGAAAAGAGTTTAAAGTTGGGAATAGAAACAGTACCATAAGTCTCAGAGCAATTAAAATAAAAAAAAATATATTAGTCATTGACCTTAGAACTTTAGAGACAAATGATGGCAAAGGCAATAACATTGTCATTTTTTCTTCAGGAAAGGCAAAATGCAGTAAGACAACCAATGAAAAGGAAATGAGAAGTGGAGATAATATATGTGTTTATCATTGCTATTGTTTGGTTGATTTTATTGGATAAATATCTTCGGATGATGTTATAAATTGGAGAAATAGTAAGTAGAAAAACTAGGTGACTACATGGGAGATAGAAGAGATTTTGATGAAATAGATATCTGAGGAAATTAGGGAGAAAAGAAATCTGTGCAGACATGAAAACAATGGCTTTGAGAAGGAGGCACTCCTAATCCAAAGGCTACAGAAAAGCATAAAGGTTATGAAAGATACAAAGGGATGAATTATATCCAATTAGACTTCATGCTAAAGTACTGGAAGTTATCTGGGACCCAAATGATATGGAGGTCAGGTCAAAATGTCTTACTTATCACCTTGGTGTTGTGATTATTTTTCCTTTTAGAAGTTAGCTTCCAGTCTATAGAAAAGAGAAGGAAGATCGGGAGATTACATAGTTCGAATTTTATAAGGCAAAGAGGTCTGTAAAAAACAGGAAGAGGAAGCCAAGCACCCTGCTATAGGAGAAGAAATGAGGCCAGAAATGAGTCTGATATATTGTCTAAGTTTTCATGGAACAGAATTCCATATTTTTTTCAGGAAATAGAAAATAGAGAGGTAAATATTTAGGTATTAAATCTGCAAGCATCATCATCATCAACATCATTATTATTCTAATAACCTTTATGTTTTAGATTTACAGTAAAATTTCAAAATAGTACAGAGAATTACCATCTACCTCACATCCACTTTCAGCAGTTATTAACATCTTACATTACTATGGTACATACTTATAGAGGATACACAATATCAAAGTGACCTATCACTGTTGATGTTACACTTGATTAACTGCCTGACAGTGTGTTTTCAGGTTTCTCCACCGTAATGTTACTCTTTTCCTTCTCTTTCCATATTTTACTTTTTGGAAGGAAGTCACTTATGTGCAGGCCCTTCTTGAATGGGACAGTATCATCAATTGCCTTAAATGTGGAGAATAAATTATTTGGAATTATTCTGAATAGTAGATTTATCTCTTCTCTCTCACTTATTAATCATTTGTTTATATCATTATGAATTCATGGATACTTATATTCCACACTAGGTTATAATCCAATACAATCTTTTTTTTTCCCCTTAAATAGTTCTGACTTTCCCATTGAGCTCTCTTTCTGTTGGATCCTGTATACTTTTGACTTTTTCCTAAATTATAGTCCCTTTTTTGGTTGTTATTGTTTGTTTTAGTACTTTCCTACTTTCTGGAACTATAAGATATCCAGGCCCAACTTGTCTGTTTCCCTGGTCTTATAATCATTGATTTATCTAGAAATTTCTTGTTCTCATATTGAAGAATGTTATTAGAAACTAATATACGGGCACTAACTATGCTTGTACTACTGGAGTATCTTTGTTTCCAGATGCTTTTATCTGACAGAGCAAGGAAATATATTTGTGTTTTATAACCAGTGGTTATATAAGTATTTATAAATATTTCTATATGTAACCATTTTTATTTATATTTAGCCAAATACCATTCATTCTGTTGTTTCCAATTTTAATCCATAACCTCTTGGTTCATTCTAGCCTCCTCTTGTTGCTTATCTGTAAACTTCCACCCCAACAGTTAGAAAGCTATCTGCAACAATCAGACATCCATTTACTTAAATTGTTAGAAGCCAATATTAATTTATAGTGGTTTTAAAGTTGCTGACCCATATCCCCATGAGAAGCTACTTTATCATCTAAAGTACAGTGTTTATGCCCACTCTTTTTGCCTATAGTCTGTTAGGCAGCAGTAATTCCCAAAGACTTAGATCAGCACCTTTTTGTCTTCTCCCACCAGTGAAGCTTTTTCACACTTGTTTAAAACATCAAAATTCTTTTTATATAGTTTCCTGTGGATCGTGGGACTCCCTGATCTCTTATTGATGTTTTAAAATTCACATACATTAAGGTTCACTTTGTGTTCTGTATGATTCTAAGGGTTTGGGAAAATGTATAATGTCATATGTTCACCATTTTCCATATAAAAATACACTCAATATGAAAAAAATACATTTTGCCTTTTAATAACTATCCTTATGTCACACAGAATAGTTTCACTGCCCTAATAAAATTTTTTTGTGCTTCATTTATTTAATCTCACTTCTAAAAACCCTGGACAACCATTGATGCATTTTCTGTCTCAATACTTTTACCTTTTCCAAAATGTGTAAATGATATTATAAAAAATTATTTCACTTAATGATATGCACTTAAGAATCATCCAAGTTTTTGTAAAGATTTATAGTTTATTTCTGTTTATCACTGAATAGCATTCGCTATATGAATGTACCTCAGTTGTTTGTCCATTCACTGTAAGTCCCTGTTATCTTTATTTATTTTTTTTATTTTATTTTTATTTTTTTTATTTTTGACACAGAGAGAGACAGAGCATGAGCAGGGGAGGGACAAAGAGAGAGGGAGACACAGAATCTGAAGCAGGCTCCAGGCTCTGAGCTGTTAGCACAGAGCCTGACGCGGGGCTCGAACTCACGGACTATGAGATCATGACCTGAGCCAAAGTCGGATGCTTAACCTACTGAGCCATGCAGGCACCCCAGTCCCTGTTATCTTTAAAGTTTTATTTCCATGTACTTTTTTTTCTCTAAATGTTCACTGATTCTACCAATCCTTCCTACCTAGCAGTCTTTACACCCATTACACACAGATACACATACATACACATAAACACACACCTATGTATAGTGGAAATTTAGCAATTTCATCAAAGTAGTCTCAGCCTCTATTATTCTCAACCTCAACTAATATAATAATACTTTGCTGCACTCTCAGAGCCAGTCTGACTTTCCTTGAAATCAGTGTTTAAGTCTGTGCTCTGTCAAAACTTCAAGTCAAATACAAATGTCCCCTGCTTACCTTACTTCAAGGGATTTCTATTGTGCTCAGTATAAAGATAAAACCACATATCAAGCCTCTGCAAAGCCCCATGTAATTTGGACCTACTATAACATATTCAGTATTTTGAATATAGTAGATAACAGTAAAATATATAACACACATAATATATTTTCAATGTTTCTAATGAAGTTACGTTTGATAATTCAAAAACAGATACTTTAAAGTTTTTTTTTTGAGAGAGAGAGCACACATGAGTGAGAGTGCAAGTGGGGGAGGGGCAGAGAGAGAAGGACAGATGGACAGACAGAGAATCTCAAGCAGTCTCTGCAGCACTATCAGAGCAGAGCTGGAGGCGGGGCTCCATCTCAGGAACTATGAAATCATGACCTGAGACCAAGTCAAGAGTTAGAAGTTTAACCAACTAAGCCATCCAGGTGCCCCAAACCAGATACTTTAAATCACACCTCATTCCTGTTGTAAATTCCTAATTGTCTTAATTCCCTAATCTCTTCAGAGACTGGTGGTGTATGGAAGGTATTTGAGGATGTTATGGGTTTTGTTTTTGTTTTGATTTTTGTTTGCTTGTTTTGCTGTTGTTATTATTTTTTTATCACATGTACACAAGAATGCATGACTCTGTAATGTTAATTTGATTTTTATATTATATCTGTATCTGGAGCAAGTCTTGTGTTCCAGGTAATTCCATTACCGAAATGAGACTATGGCTTTTCTTTAAATTTCACCAAAAGCAAACCGATGAATAAAGACTGTGTAGCAGACTATGGTAGCACACTCTACTGAAAGTTAGGGACACAGAGACATTTACATTTAATAGACAGGAACAACAACAAAGGACAAAGAATTTTCATGTAGACCATGATTTCTCTAAGCTTCTCCTCTCTCCTCCTATTTCTCTGCCATTCTCTGACTCTTAGGGTTTTCTTTTTTTCCTTTTATTAGAGACACTTCCTTTGCCTCCTCCCTGATATTTAATTATCTATAATTGAGAGCAATTTATCTCTGCATACTCTATTTAGTTCTTTGTATAACTGCAGTAGTGAAAGACTCATTAAAATATAGCTGTCATCTACTCCAGGAATCCCCTTTGCTTAGAATTAAGGAAGTAGGAAAAGTTGCATTGTTTCATCTTCAAATCTTAGAAGCCAACATTAAGTAAAACAATCAGTTCAGAGAGTTAGTTCCAGCCAGCATGAATTGATCAATTAAGATCAAAATGGCCATAAATGGCTTGGTTCTAAATTATGTTTTTTCCCCTGTATCAATATTAGATAGCTGCACAATACATTTTTTAAAAAATCCTTATATAAGTATTCTCTGTAACTATAATTAATTTATAGGTGATAAGAGCTTACACACATAGAAGTTGATCAAAGATTAGTTAGAGATAGGAAGAGTAAGTCATTTGAAATCCTGGACCCAATTCCAATGTGTGAAGAGGGGTTTCCCCACACCAACAAAGAATTCTTAGATACCAGTTCACCTCCATTCAACTTAATTCTGGCTTTATCTACCTGGAACTAGCAGTAGAGTCCGCAGGTAAAGGCCTCGGGCAAACAAGACTGCCCCTACTTCAGATGCCAGTTCCAAATCCAGGTTGTTACCTATGCTTGTGACCAACTGGCTACAAATTAGAGATCCAAGAACTCCCTTCAAGTCAGGATGCCAATCACAAGTCCATGTTGCTACCCATACTCCTGACCAAGTGGTTATAAATCAGAAGTTGCCACAGCCCCCCTCCTTGGGTTGGATTTGTTTGCTAGAGCAGCTCACAGAATTTAGCAAACTCATTTACTTATTAGATTACTAATTTACTACAACGAATATTAAAGGACGGGAATCAAGGCTCAAACGAAGAAATACATAGGGTGAGGTCTCACATGAAGAAGAATCTATCTTCCTGGGGTTTATGACATGACACAGTAGCACATGGAAGCGTTCTGGTTCCCCAAACCTGGAAGTTCTATAAACCCCCTACTTTTGGATTTCTGTGAAGGCTTCATTACATAGTGATGATTGATTAATACCTTAGCCATTGGTGGTTGATTCTACCTCGAGCCCCTCCCTACTCTCTAGAAATCAGGAGGTGGAAATGAAATTTTCAACCCTTTAGTTCACAGATGGTCTCCCTGGCAACCAGCCCCCATCCTTGGAGCTTTCCAAAAGTCACCTTCATTAACATAAACGCTTACTGGTGTTAGGGGCTTGTTATGAATAACCACACACCCATTTCACCTTTATGGCTCTGAAATGTTTTCCTGAACTAAAGAAAAAAAGTGCTCCCCATGCTCTTATCACTTAGAAGATTCCAAGGGTTTTGGGAGCTGTGAACCAGGAATTGTAATGAAGACTAAATACATATGAGAAATATATTTTGGTCAACTGAATATTAACAATATTGCAGTAAGGATGAGGATCTTATGAATTAACACATAAAGAGCACTCAGCACAGTATAAGCGTATAGTATTAAGTCAAATCACTTTGCTTTATTCATCTTCAGGTATCAGAACACAGCACAGAGAAGTCTCTGTGGAGATTTTCAGCCATGGTGTAAATATGGTTTAAATTTGAAGACAATACAAAAAAAATCATTTACTACACTTTGGCTAGCAAAAGGTAACTGTAAAAATGTATAAGTATATATACATACACATATATAAATTATAAATTATAAGAAAAATCTATAGGAAAAAGAAACCCTGCTTGACTGATATTATAGTTTTTGATGTTGAGTTTCAAAGCACTTAATGCCAAAAGGGGTAAACTGCACTTCTACTCACTTACAATGCTTTTTTTTTTTTTTTAACATTTTCTGGCTTAGCTCCCTCTGCGTCTAGCAATGTTTGAAGTTTCTGTGTCTTAAATGATTTTTGGTTTACTATTACTACATTCAATTACTACAGTTTAGCAATGTCGCTCCATACATTTATGAATTATTTTTTTAAATATTGCCATCAGAGCTATTGAAGGTATTAAATATATATATATATATATATATATATATATGTACAAAATTATAAAGAAATAAAAAGTAAATTTTATGTGAACAAAGAGAATAATTCTTTCCCTTTTTTTTACACAGTATAGACAACTATTAGCTGGTTATAGTTGTGCTTTGGGGGAATCTTTATATTTTTATTATGGGAGACAGGTTTGTTATTAATGTGAAATATTTCAATCAGCACAGAATATCTCATAATTAAATTGAATCTGACATTAAAGTAATGAATTAGCATGTCATCAAACATTTTTATATATGTAATAACTTTCATCTAATTATTATAAAATAAATTTCATCTAAGATTCTTAATCATAAAACAAAGCAGGACAGTGAGTTATTTTTGATAAAGTGGGAAACTAAACCAAAAGATCAAGAGCCACAACAAAAAGGGACACCAAGAGAAGATTAAAAGAGAGAGCGTTGGTAGAATAGGTTTAAAAGATTAAAAGCTGAACGGAATAGAATTTTTAGATAAAAAGAAAACCACAAAGAGACATCGGGAATATGACAACAAAGATGCAGTAGAAAGCATAGTCAAAAATTAAATGAAAACGAAGGTGAATGCATCTTTTACAAAAATCCAAAGAAGGAGAACAAAGCAAGAAATGCTAGTAAAGGGAAGAAAAAGATCAAAGATAAGCATATTAGATATACAACAGATTAAGGAGAAAATTCAAGTTAACCTTATCATACAAGATTCTTGATTGCAGGTGAATGTCAGATCACTTATGAAGTTTTCCAAAATGAATATAACAATTCTTGAAGAATAGAGTGTGTGTGTGATGCATGTATATTTGTATTTCATACATATGAAAACAAGTTATTTTTAATATTTCCTTTTTTATTGTGGTAAACACTAACATGATATATACTCTCTTAAATTTTGTTGTATTATTAACTGTAGGCATTATGTTGTACCATAGATCTCTAGAACTTATTATTTATCTAATATAAATGAAATTTTATGCCTTATAGAAAACAACTCTCCATTTCCCCCTCCCCTCAGCCCCTGGAAACCATCATTCTATTCTCTGATTCTATGAATTTGACTTTTAAAAAAAAATTTTTTAATGTTTATTTCTGAGACAGAGAGAGACAGAGCATGAGTGGGGGAGGAGCAGAGAGAGAGAGAGGGAGACACAGAATCTGCAGCAGGCTCCAGGCTCCAAGCTATCAGCACAGACCCCGACGCGGGGCTCGAACTCACAAACTGTGAGATCATGACCTGAGCCGAAGTCAGTCGTTCAACCGACTGAGCCACCCAGGTGCCCCTTGACTATTTTAGATACTTGATGTAAGTGGAATTTAATGTAATCCCAATCAAAAATCCAATGGTCTCTTTTATTTATTTTTTTGAACTGGGTAAGCTGCTCAAAAAATTTATGTGGAAAGAAAAATGGCCAGAAATAGCCAAGATATTAATGAAGAAGAAAATGAGGGGACTGGTCCTACAGAAACCAATGGGGCCAACCTGGTGATATGGAAGTTGAAGTAGTGTGATGATACCAGAGGAAAAGTTAATTGCCACAATCATTTTGGAGGGCCATTTACAATATTTAGGAAGCTGTAAATACACATGTCCCTGGAACACAAAAGTTCTATCTCTCTTCCTGGGGAGAATTTGTGCTTTCAACATTCTAAGTTTGCCATGGTCTACTCAACGGACTGGTTTAAGTCTGGCTTGTGTCAGAGTGCAGACAGGACCCCAGCGTAATCTATCCATCTGGGAGCTCCTAAGAACAGAAATGGAACTTTGAGCTGACATTCACCATAGCCACTCCCACCAGATTAGCATAAAGCAAGTGGATAAATAAACCCAGCTCCCAGTTTCTCCCTGAGGTGGGAGAGAGTTGCACCATACATGGAATGCCCCAACTTTTGGGGGGCTGCCCAAAGGACCGGCTTCTGTTTTGACTGTCTTGGAGAGCTAAGAAGACCTGGCATACTCTAGCCATCTGGAAGTGAGTGAGAAACAAAGATGACAGTTTGATCTAGCATGCAGCTTGTGATAGCCCCTTTCATTGGCTTAGCACAGAGAAAACAGGCAAAAAAACAAAAACAAAAACAAAAAAGCAAAAAAAAAAAAACCCTACCAGACCCCAGATTTTCCCTGGGGAGGCAACTAGTTGGATGGATTCTCCCATGATCTAACTTTTCTGGAGAATGCCCAAAGAAGTGGTTTTAGTTCCACTTAGGTCAGAGCACTGATTAAATCCAGTGTATTCTAGACACCTGGGGACCACTAAAAACAGAGAAAGTGGGTTGAATTACCATAAACTTTGAAAGGCTTTCAGAATCTCTAACAAGGCTGATTAGTGAGAGGTATGAGGTCAGTTCATGTATGAGGTCATGTATAAGGTCAGTTCATGAAGACTGGGACAGGTGGCTGTTTTGTTTTTTGGGCAGATACCAACCAAAAGAATCAAGAAATATAAAGAAATCAGGACATATGGTCCAAACAAAGGAACAAGATAAATTTCCAGAAACTGACTCAAATGAAAGTGAGGTATGTGATTTACTTGATAGAGAATTCAAAATTTTCTTCATAAGGATGCTCACCAAGGTCAGGAGATTTTGTTGTTGGTACTTCTTAATATTTGTTGTTCTCTCAGAATTGTTGCCATATGTCTTCAGGGTATCTCTGTCCACCAAAACTCTATAAAATCTCTTCTGTGCTTAATCACTCTGAAGCACTTTCTGTGGAGGTTGTCTTCTCTGCTACACTTTGGCTAATAAAGAGTGACTTCTCTTTTCTCCATATCTCCTTTTTATTCCAACAGTCATTGTGGACCCTCCACATTATTCATATAGTCCTTTCAAATACCATGTTTTCATCAAATTTAAGCCACCATGAATTGTTACACTTTAAATTTAAAATAAATTTAAAAAATACTGTCAATGTATTCTCTTTTATAAGTTAGAAATTTTATGCTCATTGGAAGAACTCTTAGAATCAACAAAGTTTTATAATACTAATTTGTATACATATAAAAAGGATAATGTAACAAAAATGTATTTGTTTGGATATTCTTAATACTTCTACATGTTTAGAGTCTGACTCTTTTGGATCACCTTTTGACTTAAGAAACACTGATATATGTTTATGCACAGGGTATAATTTTCAATGCAGTCCTAGTGATGCAGTATTTCCTATAATAGTACTTTTCCCTCAAGATAATTTCCAAGATGCTCTCTCTGCATATTTTGATGCTATCGCTTACTTGATCTTACTGGAAGGTTTAATAAAAGGTTTTCAGACAACAATTAATATTCATATTCTTTCCCCAAGTGTTTCTTGAATAATATCTTGACTTTTATAACAAGGAGTTTCACTTGTACTGTTATGCCAGCAGGGCAAACAATCAAGTGCATGCATGAACAGGCAATGAAAATTCCATGATTGTTGTCTAAGCAACAACTTTAAGGTAGGTATCAAGGAACAATGTACTCTGGTATTAGAGATGTTAAATGTGGGGGAAAAAAAAAAACAATAGGCATCTTAGGACTTTCTACTCACTGTTACTATTCTGAAACATCTAACTCCTCACTAGCCTACACTGCCATCACTCAATAACTGCACTGACTTCCTTTAGGGACAAAAATGAAGTCTATAGTACTTTGGCATCTACTGATATGCTGTTATTTATTATTCAGTCTGCACTCTGCTATTCATATTATTTTTGCTCTTTTAAATTACAATGTGATTCTCATTGTTTAGCATATATTTTGTATAAATAACCTCATAGAAACACTGCTTTGCCCCTCACACTTGATTCCTATTAGATATTAGTTCTGTTAGCACTGTCAGCCTTTATAGTGATCTCTCCATACTTGGATGTAGTTTTTTTGTTTCTGTTTTTTTTTTTTTTTTTTTCCCACCAGAGGCCATAGGGAGTACATTAGTAGTCACATTCAGAAGTGAACTTGAACAGTGGCTATCACCCTAGCCTAAGTGTTTGGGTTTTCTTCTTCCTAAACGTTAATTTCCTACTCCAAATTTATTGGCAAACTTTTTCTTCTTTCTAAAACTCATAATATCCATGTCTAAGGAAACCAAAAACTTCCTGAAGTCAACTACACTGCTTGCTTCTCTGAGCAAACATAGTATGTACTCTTGCAAGGAAGACTGAGCTAATGGTTAAGAGTTCTCTAAACTCTCAAATAATTAAGTTATTGTCACTCCTCGTTCTCTAGAGCCTCATAGTATATGTGTCTTGATTTATGCCTTGTTGAGCTACTTATATTTTGATATTTTTACATCCTTCTGTGAATTATAATTCTCCTGCTGCAGGACAGTTACTGCATGTGATTTTATTTATGTTCAGTAAAAGGAAATCATTTTTATTCTTATTCTGAATACATCAAATACACCTGTCTTCCAACCTCTCTTTTCTATCTTGTCTCTTTCCCCTGATTTGTTCCCTTCTATCTTATGATTTTCTTCTTCTTTTGTCCCAACATATCTGAATTTTTTCATCCTTATTTTCTGTCATTTACTCCACTTTTCCCTCTTGCTGTTCAATGTATTATGTTCTTTGGGGAATTTGCATCAATTTACACATTTCTATAACTCAGATTACAACATGTTTAGAGTACCAACATTAGCATTTGTCTAGACTCCAAGGTCAAGAAGAATTTACTTTTAAAAGAGCCACATACATGAAGAAAGAGTGTACTGCTCTAGTTTGGCCACTAAGAAAGAAAATTATTTCACACGAAAGAGAAAAAATGGTAATTAGCCAGTACATGTAACACAGCTTTAACAAAATGAATAAGACAGAGTTAGGTAGTTAGACTGCATGCTAGGGAACAAAGATAGGAAAAAGCATGGATTGACCCAAAATGGGTGGTTAAGTATGCCTCTCCAGATGGAAACAAAATAAAAACTAAAAGAAATGCTGACTTTAAAAAAAAAGAAAGAAAAGAAAAGGAAAAAAATTTTCCCTGAAATAATTCTTACCAATATTGAGAAAGATCTTTTGATATTTATTGGTGTATTTGCCTATGCATATTCACTTGCCTCTGATGAGACCTAAAATATACATTTACAAAATAACCTACAGGTACCACTGTACTCTGTGGTCACTGAAAACAAACATAATTTAAATTGCTCCTGTGGATAATGAACCCCATATTGTGCTGTAATTATCATAATGTTCTATATAATTAGTTAAGAGATGCATGGACACAAAACCCAGTAGTTATTTTAATTTTACGGAAACTTACACACTCAGTTTAACAGGTTTTCCTATCCAGAAGCATGGGTACATGTGCCATAGACTTTTTCTAATTCTCCAACCTGTAACTAATTGTTAACTAAACCTAGTTCCTTCACTGACTAAATAGCTTCCATAGGGAGACTATCTGTGGAAGTTTAAGCTCAATCACTCAATACATTTGATCATTGATATTATTATTATAGATTTTTTTAATCATCATCCAATTTTGCCACCATTATACCATATAGAAATTGCATTATGAGTTAGACTAAGATAATTATAAAATAATTTTCTCTATATAAATTGTCTCACGTTTTCCTAGAAAGTAAACCTTGAGCATAAACCAAATGTCATATTGAATTGGGGTGTTAATGACAATCTGTTTTGGTTTCCAAGTCTCTCATGGGCATAGTTCTATTCTTTGTTTTATACTCAAGGTTGTACTGGCATACTTTCCTACTGACTGTGATGCTTTAATATGAAAGCTACAGATACTAAAAGTTAAGCATCTTAATATATAGTTGGGTCTGAATACTGTATTTTATAGTTGAAATACCACACGTGTAGGAATTACACATAAAAGAAAACCTTGAACTGGAGAGGTTATCAGATGATATATATTTAAATCAATTGTATATTTAGTACAAAATGGTTATTGACATATAGATATAATTATAATAATGGATAGGCTTGCAAATGTGACTATATATACAAAGGATATTTTTCATTGATCTACTATGAGAAATAAATCTAAAATCAAATTTAATAAAAAATACTTAAATTTCTGAACAACTTCTTTAATGTTTTTTTATTATTCATATACAAACTAAGTCACAAATTCGTACTGTATGCAAATGATTTTCATGCTTTGTATTTGTGTGAAAAGTCTTTGAAGGAGAAAAGTTTAAAATACAGGAGCTGATAACATTAAACACTATTTTCTTGTAGGGAAGAACAAAAGTATTTTATTATCATGATTCTAATAGTTCAGTATCATAACTTTTAAACTGTGTATTTTGAATATATTTTATATTTTCTCATTTAATATTTACAGAGTCACCAGGAGGCTGCTATTGGGCAACAAAAGATTAATTCATTGTATTAATAATCACCAAAAATAAATAGTTTGTATATTAGGCACAAATTTTAAAATATACAACTTATTTCTGAGAAAAGACATTATTTATAATCTTAATTTGACCAGTATAATAAGCTCAAAAGACAATATTTGGTGTTTCAAATACCAATACCACAAATAAACATGTCTATGTCTTTAGTTTTATACCTCTTCCTACTTTTATCACAAGTTTGATATCATGGTGATGGCCATCAGGGAAAGTAAAGTAGTATTCTTTAGGTGGCAGAGAATTAAAGTGGTCTTCAAGCCCTGGCAAATCATCTTTCCAGAGAGTAATCTTGTTTTAATATCAGGACAGCCTCAGAAGGGCAATGAGAACATTTTTTTTTTTAAAGATACCAAATAGTGGGAGGCAAACAGGTTAAAATCTTTGTGAAAGAGGTTCCATGGAAAAGGATCTGCAAGATAAATTTATCCATTATTAAATTCTGCCATTAATACATCAAGCTCACTGGAAATCTGTGCCAGATACTGTTAAGTGAGTCATGAAACCAAAGCTAAAGATTACCGCCATTGTTTCTAATAGAATAGTTTGAGAGATGTGGCAACATCATCACCAAAAGGTACTTCTTTACACAGTCATTTTTTCAAATAATTTTTAACAAACTTGCAGCATTGATTTTATATAAATTGATCTATTTTTTAATTTAGCTCTGCTTTTTTTTTTTAAGTTTACATCCAAGTTAGTTAGCATATAGTGCAGCAATGATTTCAGGAGTAGATTCCTTAAAGCCCCTTACCATTTAGCCCATCCCCACTCCCACAACCTCTCCAGTAACCCTTTGATTGTTCTCCATATTTATGAGTCTCTTATGTTTTGTCCCCTTCCCTGTTTTTATATTATGTTTGTTTCCTTTCCCTTATGTTCATCTGTTTTGTCTCTTCAAGTCCTCATATGAGTGAAATCATATGATATTAGTCTTTCTATGACTAATTTCACTTAGCATAACACTCTACAGTTCCATCCAAATAGTTGAAAATGGCAAGATTTCATTCTTTTTGATTGCCGAGTAATACTCCATTGTGTGTGTGTGTGTGTGTGTGTGTGTGTGTGTGTGTGTGTACACATATATACCACATCTTCTTTATCCATTCATCCATCAATGGACATTTGGTCTCTTCCTGTACTTTGGCTATTGTTTTTTTTTTTTTTTTTTTTTTTTTTTTTTTTTTTTATTTTATTTTTTTTTATTATTATTTTTTTTTATTTTTTAATATATGAAATTTACTGTCAAATTGGTTTCCATACAACACCCAGTGCTCATCCCAAAAGGTGCCCTCCTCAATACCCATCACCCACCCTGCCCTCCCTCCCACCCCCCATCAACCCTCAGTTTGTTCTCAGTTTTTAACAGTCTCTATGCTTTGGCTCTCTCCCACTCTAACCTCTTTTTTTTTTTTTTTTTTTTTTTTTCCTTCCCCTCCCCCATGGGTTTCTGTTATGTTTCTCAGGATCCACATAAGAGTGAAACCATATGGTATCTGTCTTTCTCTGTATGGCTTATTTCACTTAGCATCACACTCTCCAGTTCCATCCATGTTGCTACAAAAGGCCATATTTCATTTTTTCTCATTGCCACGTAGTATTCCATTGTGTATATAAACCACAATTTCTTTATCCATTCATCAGTTGATGGACATTTAGGCTCTTTCCATAATTTGGCTATTGTTGAGAGTGCTGCTATAAACATTGGGGTACAAGTGCCCCTATGCATCAGTACTCCTGTATCCCTTGGATAAATTCCTAGCAGTGCTATTGCTGGGTCATAGGGTAGGTCTATTTTTAATTTTCTGAGGAACCTCCACACTGCTTTCCAGAGCGGCTGCACCAATTTGCATTCCCACCAACAGTGCAAGAGGGTTCCTGTTTCTCCACATCCTCTCCAGCATCTATAGTCTCCTGATTTCTTCATTTTGGCCACTCTGACTGGCGTGAGGTGGTATCTGAGTGTGGTTTTGATTTGTATTTCCCTGATAAGGAGCGACGTTGAACATCTTTTCATGTGCCTGTTGGCCATCCGGATGTCTTCTTTAGAGAAGTGTCTATTCATGTTTTCTGCCCATTTCTTCACTGGGTTATTTGTTTTTCGGGTGTGGAGTTTGATGAGCTCTTTATAGATTTTGGATACTAGCCCTTTGTCCGATGTGTCATTTGCAAATATCTTTTCCCATTCCGTTGGTTGCCTTTTAGTTTTGTTGGTTGTTTCCTTTGCTGTGCAGAAGCTTTTTATCTTCATAAGGTCCCAGTAATTCACTTTTGCTTTTAATTCCCTTGCCTTTGGGGATGTGCCGAGTAAGAGATTGCTACGGCTGAGGTCAGAGAGGTCTTTTCCTGCTTTCTCCTCTAAGGTTTTGATGGTTTCCTGTCTCACATTCAGGTCCTTTATCCATTTTGAGTTTATTTTTGTGAATGGTGTGAGAAAGTGGTCTAGTTTCAACCTTCTGCATGTTGCTGTCCAGTTCTCCCAGCACCATTTGTTAAAGAGACTGTCTTTTTTCCATTGGATGTTCTTTCCTGCTTTGTCAAAGATGAGTTGGCCATATGTTTGTGGGTCTAGTTCTGGGGTTTCTATTCTATTCCATTGGTCTATGTGTCTGTTTTTATGCCAATACCATGCTGTCTTGATGATGACAGCTTTGTAGTAGAGGCTAAAGTCTGGGATTGTGATGCCTCCTGCTTTGGTCTTCTTCTTCAAAATTACTTTGGCTATTCGGGGCCTTTTGTGGTTCCATATGAATTTTAGGATTGCTTGTTCTAGTTTCGAGAAGAATGCTGGTGCAATTTTGATTGGGATTGCATTGAATGTGTAGATAGCTTTGGGTAGTATTGACATTTTGACAATATTTATTCTTCCAATCCATGAGCAGGGAATGTCTTTCCATTTCTTTATATCTTCTTCAATTACCTGCATAAGCTTTCTATAGTTTTCAGCATACAGATCTTTTACATCTTTGGTTAGATTTATTCCTAGGTATTTTATGCTTCTTGGTGCAATTGTGAATGGGATCAGTTTCTTCATTTGTCTTTCTGTTGCTTCATTGTTAGTGTATAAGAATGCAACTGATTTCTGCACATTGATTTTGTATCCTGCAACTTTGCTGAATTCATGGATCAGTTCTAGCAGACTTCTGGTGGAGTCTATCGGATTTTCCATGTATAATATCATGTCATCTGCAAAAAGCGAAAGCTTGACTTCATCTTTGCCAATTTTGATGCCTTTGATTTCTTTTTGTTGTCTGATTGCTGATGCTAGAACTTCCAGCACTATATTAAACAGCAGCGGTGACAGTGGGCATCCCTGTCGTGTTCCTGATCTCAGGGAAAAAGCTCTCAGTTTTTCCCCGTTGAGGATGATGTTAGCTGTGGGCTTTTCATAAATGGCCTTTATGATCTTTAAGTATGTTCCTTCTATCCCGACTTTCTCAAGGGTTTTTATTAAGAAAGGGTGCTGGATTTTGTCAAAGGCCTTTTCTGCATCGATTGACAGGATCATATGGTTCTTCTCTTTTTTTTTGTTAATGTGATGTATCACGTTGATCGATTTGCGAATGTTGAACCAGCCCTGCATCCCAGGAATGAATCCCACTTGATCATGGTGAATAATTCTTTTTATATGCTGTTGAATTCGATTTGCTAGTATCTTATTAAGAATTTTTGCATCCATATTCATCAGGGATATTGGCCTGTAGTTCTCTTTTTTTACTGGGTCTCTGTCTGGTTTAGGAATCAAAGTAATACTGGCTTCATAGAATGAGCCTGGAAGTTTTCCTTCCCTTTCTATTTCTTGGAATAGCTTGAGAAGGATAGGGATTATCTCTGCTTTAAATGTCTGGTAGAACTCCCCTGGGAAGCCATCTGGTCCTGGACTCTTATTTGTTGGGAGATTTTTGATAACCGATTCAATTTCTTCGCTGGTGATGGGTCTGTTCAAGCTTTCTATTTCCTCCTGATTGAGTTTTGGAAGAGTGTGGGTGTTTAGAAATTTGTCCATTTCTTCCAGGTTGTCCAATTTGCTGGCATATAATTTTTCATAGTATTCCCTGATAATTGTTTGTATCTCTGAGGGATTGGTTGTAATCATTCCATTTTCATTCATGATTTTATCTATTTGGGTCATCTCCCTTTTCTTTTTGAGAAGCCTGGCTAGAGGTTTGTCAATTTTGTTTATTTTTTCAAAAAACCAACTCTTGGTTTCGTTGATCTGCTCTACAGTTTTTTTAGATTCTATATTGTTTATTTCTGCTCTGATCTTTATGATTTCTCTTCTTCTGCTGGGTTTAGGCTGCCTTTGCTGTTCTGCTTCTATTTCCTTTAGGTGTGCTGTTAGATTTTGTATTTGGGATTTTTCTTGTTTCTTGAGATAGGCCTGGATTGCAATGTATTTTCCTCTCAGGACTGCCTTCGCTGCATCCCAGAGCGTTTGGATTGTTGTATTTTCATTTTCGTTTGTTTCCATATATGTTTTAATTTCTTCTCTAATTGCCTGGTTGACCCACTCATTCGTTAGTAGGGTGTTCTTTAACCTCCATGCTTTTGGAGGTTTTCCAGACTTTTTCCTGTGGTTGATTTCAAGCTTCATAGCATTGTGGTCTGAAAGTATGCATGGTATAATTTCAATTCTTGTAAACTTATGAAGGGCTGTTTTGTGACCCAGTATATGATCTATCTTGGAGAATGTTCCATGTGCACTCGAGAAGAAAGTATATTCTGTTGCTTTGGGATGCAGAGTTCTAAATATATCTGTCAAGTCCATCTGATCCAATGTATCATTCAGGGCCCTTGTTTCTTTATTGACTGTGTGTCTAGATGATCTATCCATTTCTGTAAGTGGGGTGTTAAAGTCCCCTGCAATGACCACATTCTTATCAATAAGGTTGCTTATGTTTATGAGTAATTGTTTTATATATCTGGGGGCTCGGGTATTTGGCGCATAGACATTTATAATAGTTAGCTCTTCCTGGTGGATAGACCCTGTGATTATTATATAATGCCCTTCTTCATCTCTTGTTACAGCCTTTAATTTAAAGTCTAGTTTGTCTGATATAAGTATGGCTACTCCAGCTTTCTTTTGGCTTCCAGGAGCATGATAAATAGTTCTCCATCCCCTCACTCTCAATCTAAAGGTGTCCTCAGATCTAAAATGAGTCTCTTGTAGACAGCAAATAGATGGGTCTTGTTTTTTTATCCATTCTGATACCCTATGTCTTTTAGTTGGCGCATTTAATCCATTTACATTCAGTGTTATTATAGAAAGATATGGGTTTAGAGTCATTGTGATGTCTGTATGTTTTATGCTTGTAGTGATGTCTCTGGTACTTTGTCTCACAGGATCCCCCTTAGGATCTCTTGTAGGGCTGGTTTCGTGGTGACAAATTCCTTCAGTTTTTGTTTGTTTGGGAAGACCTTTATCTCTCCTTCTATTCTAAATGACAGACTTGCTGGATAAAGGATTCTCGGCTGCATATTTTTGCTGTTTAGCACACTGTAGATATCGTGCCAAGCCTTTCTGGCCTGCCAAGTTTCAAAGGAGAGATCAGTCACGAGTCTTATAGGTCTCCCTTTATATGTGAGGGCACGTTTATCCCTTGCTGCTTTCAGAATTTTCTCTTTATCCTTGTATTTTGCCAGTTTCACTATGATATGTCGTGCAGAAGATCGATTCAAGTTACGTCTGAAGGGAGTTCTCTGTGCCTCTTGGATTTCAATGCCTTTTTCCTTCCCCAGTTCAGGGAAGTTCTCAGCTATAATTTGTTCAAGTACCCCTTCAGCACCCTTCCCTCTCTCTTCCTCCTCTGGGATACCAATTATGCGTATATTATTTTTTTTTAGTGTATCACTTAGTTCTCTAATTTTCCCCTCATACTCCTGGATTTTTTTATCTCTCTTTCTTTCAGCTTCCTCTTTCTCCATAACTTTATCTTCTAGTTCACCTATTCTCTCCTCTGCCTCTTCAAGCCGAGCCATCGTGGATTCCATTTTGTTTTGCAATTCGTTTAAAGCGTTTTTCAACTCCTCGTGACTGTTCCTTAGTCCCTCGATCTTTGTGGCAAGAGATTCTCTGCTGTCCTGTATACTGTTTTCAAGCCCAGCGATTAATTTTATGACTATTATTCTAAATTCACTTTCTGTTATATTATTTAAATCCTTTTTGATCAGTTCATTAGCTGTTGTTATTTCCTGGAGATTCTTCTGAGGGGAATTCTTCCGTTTGGTCATTTTGGAGAGTCCCTGGCGTGGTGAGGACCTGCAGTGCACTTCCCCTGTGCTGTGGTGTATAACTGGAGTTAGTGGGCGGGGCCGCAGTCCGACCCGATGTCTGCCCCCAGCCCACTGCTGGGGCCACAGTCAGACTGGTGTGTGCCTTCTCTTCCCCTCTCCTAGGGGCGGGATTCACTGTGGGGTGGCGTGTCCCGTCTGGGCTACTTGCACACTGCCAGGCTTGTGTTGCTGGGGATCTGGCGTATTAGCTGGGGTGGGTAGGCAAGGTGCACGGGGGCTGGAGGGGCAGGCTTAGCTCGCTTCTCCTTAGGTGATCCACTTCAGGAGGAGCCCTGTGGCAGCGGGAGGGAGTCAGATCCGCTGCCGGAGGTTTGGCTCCGCAGAAGCACAGAGTTGGGTGTTTGCGAGGAGCGAGCAAGTTCCCTGGCAGGAACTGGTTCCCTTTGGGATTTTGGCTGGGGGATGGGCGGGGGAGATGGCGCTGGTGAGCGCCTTTGTTCCCCGCCAAGCTGAGCTCTGCCGTCCGGGGGCTCAGCAGCTCTCCCTCCCTTTGTCCTCCAGCCTTCCCGCTTTCCGAGCGGAGCTGTTAACTTCTGACCTCCCAGACGCTAAGTCGCGCTTGCTGTCGGAACACAGTCCGTCCGGCCCCTCCGCTTTTGCCAGCCAGACTCGGGGGCTCTGCTTGGCCGGCGAGCCGCCCCTCCGCCCCGGCTCCCTCCCGCCAGTCCGTGGAGCGCGCACCGCCTCGCCGCCCTTCCTACCCTCTTCCGTGGGCCTCTGGTCTGCGCTTGACTCCGGAGACTCCCTTCTGCTAATCCTCTGGCGGTTTTCTGGGTTCTTTAGGCAGGTGTAGGTGGAATCTAAGTGATCGGCAGGACGCGCTGTGAGCCCCGCGTCCTCCTACGCCGCCATCTTCCGGAACCCCCGCTGGCTATTGTTGATAGTGCTGCTATAAACATTGGGGTGCATATGTCCCTTGGATACAGCACACCTGTATCCCTTGGATAAATATCTAGTAGTACAATTGCTGGGTCTTAGGGAAGTTCTATTTTTAATTTTTTGAGGAACCTCCATACTATTTTCCAGAGTGGCTGCACTAGCTTGCATTCCCACCAAAAATGCAAAAGAGATCCTCTTTTTTCCACATCCTCACCAACATCTGTTGTTGCCTGAGTTGTTAATGTAAGTCATTCTGACAGGTGTAAGGTGCTATCTCAGTGTGGTTTTGATTTGTATTTCTCTGATGATGAGTGATGTTGAGCATTTTTTCATGTGTCAGTTGGCCATCTGGATGTCTTGTTTGGAGAAGTGTCTTTTCATGTCTTTTGCCCATTTCTTCACTGGATTATTTGTTTTTCAGGTGTGGAGTTTGATAAGTTCTTTATACATTTTGGATACTAACCCTTTATCTGATATGTTGTTTGCAAATATCTTCTCCCATTCTGTCAGTTGCCTTTTAGTTTGCTGATAGTTTCCTTTGCTGTGCAGAAGCTTTTTATTTTGATGAGGTCCCAGCAGTTCACTTTTGCTCTTGTTTCCCTTGCCTCTGGAGGCATGTTGAGTAAGAAGTGGCTGCGGCCAAGGTTGAAGAGGTTTTTGCCTGCTTTCTCCTCGAGGATTTTGATGGCTTCCTGTCTTACATTGAGGTTTTTCATCCATTTTGAGTTTATTTTTGTGTATGGTGTTACAAAGTGGCCCAGGTTCATTCTTCTGCATGTCGCTGTCCAGTTTTCCCAGCACCACTTGCTGAAGAGACTGTCTTTGTTCCATTGGACGTACTTTCCTGCTTTGTCAAAGATTAGTTGGCCATATGTTTTTGGGCCCATTTCTGGGTTCTCTCTTTTATTCCATTGATCTGAGTGTCTGTTCTTGTCCCAGTACCATACTGTCTTGATGATCACATCTTTGTAGTATAGCTTGAAATCTGGTATTGTGATGCCTCCTGCTTTGGTTTTCTTTTTCAAGATTGCTTTGGCTATTCGGAGTCTTTTCTGGTTTCATACAAATTTTAGGATTATTTGTTCTAGCTCTGTGAAGAATGCTGGTGTTATTTTGATAGGGATTGCATTGAATATGTAGATTGCTTTGGGTAGTATCGACATTTTAACAATATTTGTTCTTCTTATCCAGGAGCATGGAATATTTTTCCAAGTTTTGTGTCTTCTTTAATTTCTTTAATAAGCTTTCTATAGTTTTCAGTGTATAGATTTTTTCACCTCTTTGGTTAGATTTATCCTAGGATTTTATGTTTTTTTGTGGAACTGTAAATGGGATCAATTCCTTGATTTCTCTTTCTGTCGCTTCATTGTTGGTGTATAGGAATGCAACCGATTTCTGTGCATTGACTTTATATCCTGCAACTTTGCTGAATTCATGAATCACTTCTAGCAGTTATTTGGTGGAATCTTTTGGGTTTTCTATATAGAGTATCATGAAAGTTTGACCTCCTACTGGCCAATTTGGATGACTTTTATTTCTTTGTGTCGTCTGATGGCAGAGGCTAAGACTTTCAATACTATGTTGAATAACAGTGGCTAGAGTGGATATCCCTGTCTTGTTCCTGACCTTAGGGGGAAAGCTCTCAGTTTTTCCCCCATTGAGGATGCTATTAGCGTTGGGTCTTTCATATATGGCTTTTATGATCTCGAGGTATAATCATTCTAACCCTACTTTCGTGAGGGATTTTTTTCAAGAAAGGTGCTGTATTTTGTTAAATGCTTTCTCTGCATCTATCGAGAGGATCATATGGTTCTTGTCCTTTCTTTTCTTGATGTGATGAATCATGTTAATTGTTTTGTGGTTATTGAACCAGACCTGCATGCCAGGTATAAATCCTACTTGGTCATGGTGAATAATTTTTTAATGTGTTGTTGGATCTGGTTGGCTAATATATTGTTAAGTATTTTTGCACCCACGTTCATCAGGGAAATTGGTCTATAGTTCTCCTTTTTAGTGGGGTATCTGTTTGATTTTGGAATTAAGTTAATGCTGGCTTCATAGTATTGGAACTCTGCTCTCTCTCCCTGATCAGCAATCACGCACCTGTTCTTTGTCTTCAGCTTTTGTCCACTCCCTGCTTTTCCCCTGTCCGTGACTAAGCCCCATGTATTATCTCTCTCACAAGTTTTGTCTCAGATGTGGCTGTTTTCCCTGGCCCCTTACTTCTGAGGGACTGCGGCTTTGACCCCTTCCACCCCTCTGAGGAGGGTCTCACCGAGCAATGGCTAAATGCCAGCCACACCCAGGAAAGTTCACGGGACCATGCTGCTGCTGATGCCCAGAGACTGTGGCCATGTGCCAGCCCTCCCTGGAAAAAGTTCACGAGATAGTGTAGCAGCAACGTTTCAGGGATTATGGAAAATCACAACACACATCTGGCACCAGGCTTCGCCCTTCATGACCTTATTCCAACACCAGCAAATGTGGCCATTCTCTGGTAATCTGATCATTTTAAAAATATTATTTCATTTAAACATCATACCAAATATATAAGGGATTGTAAATCTCTCTTTTCATTAGTCAGATAAGGAGAATTCTCAATAAGCATAAAGTGATCTGCCCAAGTAAGTGGCTAGCTGATATTTGAAATTAGGAGGTCTGACTTCAGAAACCAGTGTTTTTGAATTCTACAATGAAACAAAAATACTTAGACACTTGTGACATAGCTTAACGGTTTACAATTCCATTGTAAAAACTGAATAATTTGGCAAGAACAGCAGATGAAATTTTCAAGTAGAAACTGTCAAGTGAAACAAATATGGACTTAGAGTTTTTCCTTCAAGAAAAGCTATTGCAATGAGAACAATCTGATCTCAGAAATCTATGAGCACTTCTAAATCAAACAGTGTAATGTTTAGTCCTAGCAGAGAGGAAAAGTTGGGCATGAAAGGCAGAATGAGCAGATAGTATGATTGTATGGTTAAACAAGAAATTTGTTTTTCTGTGGTAAGCTGATTCTTGGGATTTATTAATGTATGTGGAGGGTGGGCATTTTAGCACTTTCTCAGGCTTGAAGGTAAGCCAAAGTTTAGGGACATATAAGGGAGATAAAAGCTAACTAAACATGGGTCAAGACAAAGCAGAAGTAAGAATTGGCAATTGTAAACACATGGTTAAACTACAAATTAATATGTGGATTTGAATGTTTTTAGCAATGTTTCTTTGCTGGCATTTTTAGCTCTTGGGCATTGCACATGCTTGATGTGATTGATTTTAAGGAAGGTGAATTGGTAAATTTTAAGGTACATGCACAATGTTAATGAAAAGAAAATAGCAACATTCTTGCAATCCATTCTTTCTTTTTACAAGGGGAGTATACCAATGAGAAGGAAAGAAGAATGATGACCTGTTGAATCTCTGTATAAACATACCAAAGACACACCTCTTGCAAACACAGCAATGATACTTGCTAGCAAGAATTATTATAATTTTTGGTATCTTTGGAATTGCTTTGTCAACAAACTGGACTCTGTAGATTATTAAGGCACCCTGGAAAATATCATGTAAACTATGTAACTATTATAGTAAAAAGTGAGATAGTTCATAACTGAAACAGTTCTTTTTCATATAAATATTTGTGACACCATACATTACTCAGAGACTTCATATGGCACATCCTGGCCAGTTTGAGTTTTAATGTGATAAGTGCTGGCTGGCATTCTTCAACTACTCCACATTTGCTTGTGTCTTTAAAATTGCTTGTAAGCTTCATAGTGAATGAGATCTCCAGTCTCTGTGAGTCTCATTGGAAAATATAATTCTGTACATTATTTTAGCTTAATTAATGTTTTTATTGTACAGGATTTTTGACTGCATATTTAAATTAAATAGTTTAAACAAGAAATTTTACTCACAATGCTTTTGTTTCTCTGAAAATATAATGCAAATTAAATTGAAGGCTAGCTTTAAAAACTGTTTGGCATCCAATGAACTATGTGGAAGAGAAATTGATTCTCTAATGAAGCAAGAACATATTGACATGAAAATTCAGGTGGATAACATAAGAAAAGGAGAAAAAAAAAGGAAAAGAGAATAATGAGTTTAATCCTCATGTTAAGTATTCTATAACAGAAATCACAGTGTGGAATACTGAAAAGTAGCAAAAAGGCCCAACTTTAGTTACATGCTCAGAATGCAGAGAAAGAAGGTGGGAGAGGAGGTCATTCTCAGCTTCTAGAAGCACTCCATTTCTTATATTATGCTCTCCATTCTTCCATCTTCAGGGCCAGCTATGGTAGATTGAGTTCTTCTCATACTTTGAATCTAATTGACCTCCTTCTACTTACCCTGGAAGAAAGGGTTCCTATGGGTACACTGAGACCACCTGAATAATCTAGAATTATCTCCCATTCTAAGGTCCATTGATCTTAGTCAGATCTGGAAAGGTCCTTCTGCCTTGTAAAGTAATGTATTCACAGGCTCAAAGGATTTGGATGTGTCTTTGGGTGACCATTATTTTGTCTACCACATTTCCTTGGTTAGCTATTTGGCCTCTTTGTGACACAGATTTCTCAGATATGAAATGGGGATGCCACTAATGCCCCATTCATAGGTGCTTTTGTGTTTTTTTAAAAAATTGCCTAAGCAAAATAATTACAATGAAATACTGCATACGGTAAGAATTAAATAAGGGTTTATTATAACTTTTAACATATAAAAACATGAAACCATCTCATTCTATAATACTGTGAGAGAATCCATGTGATGGATTCCATACAATTAATGTAATGATTATTAATAATTTCTAATTTTAGTAAAAGTTACTTGTTATAGCAATCAGGTAAACATAGAGGAAGGATGGATAAATGATAGATAAACTTAAGAAACCACAATTATCTAAACATAATTGAAAGAAATATTCGAAGATTTTAGCATTATCTGGAACCTAGAAAGTGATCTAATAAAAATATCATTTTAGAATAGATTGCTTTACTAATTAAAAAGAAAATTCAAATGAATTTTCTAAAAAGACCTGAGAGATTTATCTCTTTCTCCTATTTAAACAACATAAAATAAATTATTAAAATGTACCCCCCTTTGTGGATAATAATTTCTGATCACTTCTCTTCATTACATGGTTTCAGCGAATCATCACAGTTTGATCTTAGTCACTGAAGTCTCAGCAGACATCATTCTTTATTGTACTTACACAAGATTTTTCTTCAGTTGTTCTCATTCAGTTGAGTGATAAAGAGCAGACTGCCTTCAGTAGAATTATTTCTGTAAAATACGAGAGTCCTCCTTTATCCTATTTGTTCCTTCTTCTCTTGAGCCATGGATTTTATTCATTTTCTCAATTTACAAAAAGAGAATAAATCAGTAAAACTCAGAGAGTTTGATTGTCCTGGACACATTTTCTAGCAACTAAACTGATTCTCTAATGATGATTTTTCATCTTCCATTAATCCTTTAAACATATCATGTATTTTACATACATGATAAATATTTAAATGATGTCTAGTTGCCCTTTGCCGGTAATAGATATTCACAGTCATTACTCTGATATTTACGTTAATTGAAAAAAAATCTACCCAATTATAAGAGCAATTTTACTTTCTGATTTGATAACTTACCCAGCACTAGTCTTCAAGGATTGTTATTTCCTTTGTTGATTAATACAATATCAATTATGTATACAAATATTGTTTTTCACAGTTTTCCACTGTTTATAGCAACTTTCCAAACACTTATAATATTTTCGACTTTTATCAATTATCATTTATAATTTTTTCTAGTTTGTGGTTTTGGGGAAAATAAATAAAAATCCTGTTACTATACTGTTTATGAGAGCCTGCTGTTCTGATGAAGGGGCCATATGCTTTATTTGTCATAACAGTGGATCGTAAAGGTGGTAAGTGTATAGAACTGTGTTGATGCTAGTCTTAAATGGTGATATTATAGGAAATAATTGTTACTCTTAAGCAATGGTCATTCATTATCAAACACCAGTTGTGCTTTAGATTCAGGTTTTCTATTTATGTGGTAGCCACATGAAATTTTTACTATTGAAATATCTTCAGGAAAATAACTTTACTTTTACAACTCTAAACATACAAAACTCTAAACCATTTTTATATCACTAGTTATTTTCATAGTACTATATTTTGTAACAGTATGTTTCTTCAAAATGAAACTAGCATCTTACCTTAGAAAAAAGTCTACTTAGCTTTTTCTATATCTGAATATTTCACTAGTTCTTATGTATTTTTTTTCAGAACCCTACTCAATTTTAGAAGACAAAATAATACTCTATGATTGGGTTAACATTATACATTTTCATAACTGGGGTAGTTTTATATGTTTTTAGTCATTCTGATATCTAAATACTTGCCAGATCCTAACATATGACCAGTCCACTGATTCTGCCAGTGTTGTGTCCATCTTACATCCTGATGTTTAATTGTATGTTATCATTATACCTATAGAACATTACTTAACCCCTTGCCACTCCAATCCTGAGCCATCTCTTCTGTTTATTCAAACCACCACTGTTTATTCCTGTTTTACAGTGCTAAGTCACAATAATTATGTATAAAATGATAGATGAAGAAAATAATATCAAATATGGAAAAAAATCTTATAGAATGTAACATTCATCAAGATTTTTAATTGAGAAAGCTATTTTGTCTCGAGATATTAAATGAAGTATTTGAGAAATTCACATAAAACAGTGAGATTCTACTACACATCTATTGGAATGATTAAAATTCAAAACACTGAAAATATCAGTTCCTGGAAAAGATTCAGAGCAACAGGAACTCTCCTTAATTCTTGGCTGTAATGCAAAATGGAATACCACTTTAGAAGAAGGTTTGCTAGTTTCCTAAAAGCTAAACAATGTCCTGTCATGTGATCCGGCTGTTGTACTCCTTGTATTTACTTAACTGACTTTAAAACTTAGGTCCGCTCAGAAACTTACATGCTAATGTTTATAAGAGTTTTATTCATAGATGCCAACTTGAAGCAGTCAATATTTCCTTCAACAGGTGATGAGTAAACAAATGGTGGAAATGAGCTAACAAGCTATTTAAAAATAGATGAATTTTAAATGCGTATTCTAAGTGAAAGAAGCCATTCTGAAAAGGCTACATACTGCAAATTACAATTGGTTGACATCCTGGAAAAGGCAAAACTATAGCTATAATAAAATAGTCAGTGCGATTTGGGGTTTGGTATTAGGGAGAAGCACATAATGGGTGAAGCTCAGGGATTGTTTTCAGGTGTGAAACTATTGTGTATGATTCTATAGCAATGGATATATGACATACTGAATTTCTCTAAACTTGGAGAACTTTATAGCATTGAGAGTAAATTCTTAGCATATTCAAGTTTATTTTAAAAGTTCACTAAAATAATTTAAAGGCCAGAGAGACTCGGGATGAAATGCAGACGATGACAAAACAATGTAACTGTATTACAAATGTCTGAAATAATCTTACTGATAAGGTGGGAGGGAAAGCTGCTGACCTAAGGAACTTTGAATGTCAGTGGAATCTGAAAGATAAAAGATACCATACATAAAAAGTATTCCTTAGTTGCTAACTTTGTTTCCCATGGGGTGTGGGTTAACAATTCTGACAGTTCTAATACGATAAACATACACATTAGCACTGAATAATTAAATATGTTGATAAAAAATAGTGAAAGCCAGGCTTCCCAGTGTTGGAACAGGAGATTACAGATAAAGTGAAGAAGCTAGAGTTTCCTATGTAATAATGACTTACAGTTTCAGATGTCAGTGTGAACTCATGTTTACTTAATATTGATACAGATGTATAACAACTTTTCAAATATTTATTTCATATATATTGACATCTTCATATACTTACGTAAGAGTCAGTAAGCGATGAGCACACCTAGCACTCATGTCTTGGTTTCTACTACCATTCTCCAGTAAAAGGAACCTCCTTGGAGAAATGGCTGGTTCTAGGACTAGGAGAATATATATCCATAATGAGACTAGAACATTTTTGTGGTATCAGAAAATCAGTGTGCATATACACTCACACACACATAGGGATATGACAAAAGGAGACAAGAGCCAACTGAAGGAGGTCCCAATGGCCAAAGCTGGGACATTTGAGCTACAATAGAAATAAGGTATTATTGGATTATAGCTGGAAAAACAAAATAAATAACCATGAGTCTGAGCTGATGTTAATGATTGAAAAAATAAATGATTAAGTGGGGAAGAGTAGACAAATATTCTGTGCAAAAGGATTCCAAACAATTTATCTGTATATTCTGTTTTCAAGGAAGTAGAGAATACCCTTACCTATTCCAAAGAGTGTGATTTGAAAAATGGAATAAACTGAATACACTTTCAGTGGAACTTTGAGAAACACTACCTGTGCCAGGTCAAGTTCAATGCAACAGAGTAAATCCTTTTGATAGTATGCACCCTTGGTATGATGTGATGAAAATAGCATTGTATCTTGGTGAGTTTTCTAACTTAACACAGTAACTGCAGTCTATTCATGAGAAAAACTTCATAAAAATCCAAGTTTGGGGGCTATTTTACAAAATACCTAATGAGTACTCCTCAAAATTCTAAAGGTCATGAAAAAAAAAAAAAAGAAAGTCTGAGAAGCTACCATAGACAACAGGAGCTAAAGAGACATGGCTACTAGGGGCGCCTGGGTAGCTCAGTCGGTTAAGCGGCCGACTTCGGCTCAGGTCATGATCTCGCGGTCCGTGAGTTCAAGTCCCGCGTCAGGCTCTGTGCCGACAGCTCAGAACCTGGAGCCTGTTTCAGATTCTGTGTCTCCCTCTCTCTGACCCTCCCCCATTCATGTTCTGTCTCTCTCTGTCTCAAAAATAAATAAACGTTAAAAAAAAATAAAAAAAAAGAGACATGGCTACTAAATGTAATATGGTGTTCTAAACTAGATCCAGAAACAGAAAAATAACATCAAATAAAAACTAATGAAATATAAATAAACTATGGGTTTTCATTAATATTAATGTATCAGTGTGTTCATTAATTGTAACAGACCTACCATACTAATGTAACATGATATTACAAAAGAAACTGGTTTGAGATACATGGAAATTTGTTGTACTATATTCAATACTTTTCAATCAACTTATAATTTTTCAAAATAAAAAAGTTTATTTAAAAACAAAATAGGGGCACCTGGGTGTCTCAGTCAGTTAAGTGTCCAACTGAGTCACTTTGACTCAGGTCATGATATCACAGTTCATGGGTTAGAGACCTGTGTAGGGCTCTTGCTGATGGATTCTTTGTCTCCCTCTCTCTCTGCCCCTCCCCTGCTCATGCTCTGAATTTCACTATCTCAAAAATAAATAAAACATTTAAAAAAATAGAAAGTGGACTAGTAAAAAAGAAACTTAAAAAAAGGAAAACTAATAAAGGCTGATGGGATCTATCCCATAGACTAAATTCTATGCCTTACAAAATTATAAGGGAAAAGTTGCAAATTTTATCAAAGTAAGAGAATATTTACTACTGGGGTAAAAATTATTTATATAGCCAATGAAAGGCAGAACCTGATGCATTTTAATACATCCGAGATTATAAAGTTAGCTTAATATCTAATACAGAATAATTACTTGAGCTAAAATTAAACTTATTTTAATAAACCCATTTCTACAATAAAAATTATACTGAGTTAGGCATTTATTTGTTCAGAGCAAAAAAGAACAGAACCTAATGAAGAAGATATATTTCTTTTAATTGTATGCATTATCTTAAAATTTGCACCTAAAACATAACAGTAAAATGAAATATTTTATTATAAGTAATATATATTTTAATGTCATATTTATCACAAACATGGATCATGACACTAGAGCAATTGTTGGCTTTGCCACTAAAGTTTATGACTATGTAAAACAGTAGGCAATTTAACAAAATAATGTGAGAATAGCTTAAAAGATTCTGTAAGATACTCTGATAGTTAAAATATGAAGTAAATATTATTTAAATAATATAATTAGCTAGAATAATTGTAAATGTGTGGAATTTTCATTGGTAATGGCAAAAATTAAAATTTTATAGGGATATCTTAAAAACAATTTACACATGTTGTAAACTCACTGAACAAAGACCTCCAGGAACACTCTTAGTTAAAACAAAACAAAACAAAAGATGTATTTACTAATTATAGAGGAATGGTGGATGTATCTCAATAAACAGAGGAAGGGCTTCTTAAAGGATTTGTGGTTTTGCAGCATCATTCTAAGTTGTATAGATAAAGGAAAACACATCCAGTGTCTTGATGTGGTTAAGGATTGGTGGAAATTTGGTGATTAGGTATTTATTATTATCTTAATCTAGAGCAAAAAACGATTAAGTATGGCCAAAGTTGTCATTGTTAAAGAAGCTAGTCAGAAGAGGGAGATGTCTAGTCATTTTTATGGTTGCAATGTGACTTCAGCATAGTTTATGTTGAGGTAGGAACTTCACAGTTTACCTGCAGGAAGGGTCATTTTTTATTTCCTCACAAGTATCAGTACTCATTCACAAAATAACAGCCATTTTTTTCCCTCCCCAGCTGTGTCTTATCTGGACCCAAGATACTTTTTTTTTTTTTTGAGGGAGAGAGAGACAGAGTGCAAGTGGGGGGAGGGGCAGAGAGAGAAGGGAGACAATCTGAAGCAGGCTCCAGGCTCTGAGCTGTCAGCGCAAAGCCTGACATGGGGCTCAAACTCAGGGACTGGGAGATCATGACCTGAGCTGAAGTCCCACGCCCAACCGACTGAGCCACGCAAGCGCCCCATGGAATCAAGTTACTTTTAATCAAAGTTAGAAAACAATACTGAAAAGCTAGTCTAAAAGAAAAATTATATAATAATAGCAATTGATGCGGATCAGAATTTCAAAATAAGGTAACAACTGAGAAAATAGTAATTAAAATTTAATCATTGCCAGAAAAAGACAACCTTAAAAGTTTAGAATGAATATGATGGTATAAGAAAATTGTGTATTGATTAAAGACATTAATTCTTTTCTTAAAATTTTAATTCCAGTATAATTAACATCCAGTGTTATATTAATTTCAGGTGTGTAATATACTGATTCAACAACTCTGTACATTACTCTGCTCAGCACAATAAGTGTAACATTAATCCCCACCACCTATTTCACCCATCCCTCTACCCTCCTCCCCTCTGGTAACCACTAGTTTGTTCTCTATAATTAACAGTCTAGTTTGGCTCCTGGGTGGCTCAGTCGGTTAAGCATCTGACTTTGGCTCAAGTTGTGATCTCATGATTCATGAGCCTGATTCAGATTCTGTGTCTCCCTCTGTCTCTCTGCCCCTCCCCTGATCATGCTGTCTGTCTCTCTCTCTTTCTCTCTCTCAAAAATAAATAAAAAACATTTTTTTAAATCTGTTTTTTATCTCTTTGTTCTTTGTTCATTTATTTCTTAAATTGCACATATATGTAAAATCATATGGTATTTGTCTTTCTCTGAGTTATTTTCTTTAGTATTATACCTTCTAAAATCATCCATATTGTTACAAATGACAAGATTTCATTCTTTTCGTGGCTGAGTAATATTACATTGTGTATATATATATATATATATATATATATATATATATACAGACCACATCTTCATTTATTCATTTATCAATGGACATTTTGGTTGCTTCCATAATTTGGCAATTGTAAAAAAAATGCTGCAATAAACATAGGGGGGGCATTTATTGTTTTCAGTTAGTGTTTTCATGTTCTTTAGGTAAATACCCAGTGTGTTGGATTTACTGGATCATATGGTAATTCTATTTTTTAAGTTTATTTATTTATTTTGAGAGAGAAGGTGTGTGCACACGAGTGGAGGAAAGGTGGAGAAAGAGGAGAGAGGAGATCTCAAGCAGGCTACACACTGTTGGCATAAAGCCCAACCTATGGCTGAAACCCAGGAACCCTGATATAATGACCTGAGTTGATATCAAGAGTCAGATGCTTAACTGACTGAGCCATGCAGGCACCCCTCTTCTGCCTTTTTTTAATTGGATTGTTTTTGAGTGTTCAATTGTGTATGTTCTTTATATATTTTGAATATTAACCCCTTATCATGTATACCATTTGCAAATATCTTCTTACATTCAGTAGGTTGTCTTTAGTTTTGTTGGTTGTTTTCTTTGCTGTGCAAAATCTTCTTATTTTGATGTAGTCCCAATGGTTATTTTTACTTTTGTTTCTCCTACTTCAGGAGACATATCTAGAAAAATGTTGCTACAGCCAATGCCAGAGAAATTACTGCCTATGCTCTATTCTAGGATTTCAATGGTTTCATTTCTTAAATTTAGGTTTTTAATCCATGTTTAGTTTATTTTTGTGTGAGACAGTGGCCAGTTTTATTCTTTTGTCTAGTTTTCCCAACACCATTTGTTGAAGAAACTTTTTCCCATTGCATATTCTTGCTTCTTTTGTCAGAGATTAAATGAGCATATAATCATGGGTTTATTTCTAGGCTCTCTATTCTGTTCCGTTGACCTATGTATCTATTTTTATGCTGATACCATACTGCTTTGATTACTACAGGTTTGTAGTGTATCTTGAAATCTGGAATTGTGATATTCCTCCAGTTTTGTTTTTCTTTTTCAAGATTGCTTTGGGTATTAATGGTCTTTTGTGATTCCAAACAAATTTTAGGATTATTTGTTCTAGTTCTGTGAAAAATACTGTTGGTATTTGAATAGGGATTGCATTAAATCTGTAGATTTCTTTCGGATAGTATAAATATTTTAGCAATATTTGTTCTTCCAATCAATGAGCATGGAATATCTTTCCATTTGTATATATTCAATTTCTTTCAACAATGTTTTATAGTTTTTGGTGTTCAGGTCCTTCATCTCCTTGGTGAAATTTCTTCCTAGTTATTTTATTGTTTTTGGTGCAATTGTAAATGGGATGTTTGGTTTTTTTTTTAAAATTTCTCTTTCTGCTACTTCATAATATTAGTTCATAGAAATGCAACAGATTTCTGAATATCCTGTGATCTTAATGACTTCATTTATCAGTTCTAGTAGTTTTTGGGTAGAGTCTTTAGGGTTTTTTCTATATATTGCATAATGTCATCTGCAAATAGTGATAGTTTTACTTCTCCCTTCCAATTTGGATGACTTTCATGTATTTTTCTTATCTGATTGTTATAACTAGGACTTCCAGTACTATGTTGAATAAAAGAGGCGAGAGTGTTCATCCTGAGGGGAAAAGCTTTCAGTTTTTCACCATTGAGTATATGATAGCTGTGGTTTTTCATATATGGCCTTTATTATGGCAAGGTATGTTCCCCTAACCTACCCTTTTGAGGGTTTTTATCATGAATAGATGTTGTACTTTGTCAAATGTTTTTTCTGCATGAAGACATTAATTCTTAAGACACTTTCACTTAAAAAGTCTCAAGAATGTGTCCTTCCTGGAATGGCATACCTAAATGGGAAATTCTAGAGAAACAAGGTCAAAGGAGGATTAAATGTAATTTAACTGTGATATTATTTATGAATATGATAAAATGTGATTTTAACCTAAACTCTAATGTAACACCAGATCAGATAATACAGTTTTTATTTGGCTCATTCATCTTTGGTTTTTACATATTTTCCTTTAAAAATTTTTTTCATATGGCAAATATCTTGGGAATAAACATTGTTTGAAAACATTCCCCTTAATTTTAGTCAACCTCTACATTATTAATACTTATGAATGATACTTTATCAACTTCATAATCTATACTTTACTGAAATGTAAAATTGAGTTATTCAGGGAAAGTATTTTTATTTCTTGAAAGTATTCTTGTTGGTAAGGTTTCCACTTTGGAAAGTGTTGTTAGTTTTTTGTTTTTGGTTTTCTCCTGATTGGTTAGAGAAAAAAGATACCATGTATCAAAACAGTTTTAGTAAAGAAAATATTTCTTTTTTTTATTTTTTAACATTTTATTTTACTTTTTGAGAGACAGAGAGAGACAGAGTGCGAGCAGGGGAGGGGCAGAGAGAGGGAGACACAGAATCCCAAGCAGGCTCCATGCTCTGACCTGTCAGCACAGAGCCCAACGTGGGGCTCGAACTCACAAACTGCGAGGTTATGACTTGAGCCAAAGTTGGACGCTCAACCTACTGAGCTACCCAGGTGCCCCAAGATTTCTATTTCTAACCATGAAATAAAATTATTCCTTTAGTACTCTTCAAGATCATAATTAATGTTCAAATGGACAAGATACACGTGTGAGCACAATTAACTGGATAATATATTTTAGAAATTAGTAATTCCTTTGTTGTTGTTGTTGTTATTTAACCACTTTTAAGTGTACAATTCAGTGGCATTAATTACATTCACAGTGTTGTGCAACCATCACCACCATCTATTTCCAAAGCATTTTACTACCCCAAACAGAAACTCTGTGCCGATTAAGAGGAACTCCCAATTTCTCCCCTTCTCTCAGCTTCTGATAACTTCTGGTCTATGAATTTGCCTAATCTAGGTACCTCATATCAGTGTAATCATACAACATCTGTCCTTTTGCATCTGGCTTATCTTACTTAGCGTAATGTTTTCAACGTCTCTCCATGTTGTAGCCTGTGTCCATACTTCATTCCTTTTGATGGCTAACTAAAATGCCATCATACAGAGTAGTTCCTTCTTTAAATTAAATTAATACATGTTCATTGTAGCAAATTTAAAGAACGTATTTAACCATAGGAAACATGACACACACAACTACTACCTTTGAACAAATTATACAATTGCCATAAAATATTTTTATATGCACACACATTGTAATAAAATACATTTCAGATATATGTTTGAATACATTTAACACCATATTATAAATATTTTTTTTTCTTTAAACAGCATACTAGGATTTTTTTCCTATGTTGGAAACATATTTTTATCATGTTGAAAAATTTGGACATGCAAATTATTTCCATTGTTTGCTATTGTAAACAATGTTGCAATGAACATTCATTTACATAGGTTTTAAGATTGACAGAAACTTAATATTGACAGAATTTTATATAACTTAAAGTTGTGATTTTTCACTCTAAGATCCTGAATATGCATCAACATATTTCCTTAAAAGAGGTTGTACTAAATTTATATTACCAATAAAAATGTGTATAAAAATATTACTGCACCTACAATCTCTACAGAGTTAAGTGTATTTTTTTTTTCCCATCTGATTTACCATGTGTTTTTTATATTCTTTGTAATAGGTTAGAAAGAAGGTATCTAAGATGCCCGAATACATTCACCTGAATCTACTATATATTTTCATGAATATTAAGAGAAAAAAATTGCTTTTATAAAAGCTCGATACTGTAAAACACAGTTGGGATGCATATATTTATACGTGATCAATGTTTTGATAGAATATAAATATATATTTATCATTATAGACTATCATATCTTAGCATGGATATAGATCATTTCTCATTTTCAATGTTATTGCTCTTTTCTTTCTTTATTGAAGTGTTTCACAGAGATACCTAAAAAATAAAAGTGGTCATACTTGGCAATTTGGATCACTTCTATGGGATAGAAGGCCTAATTCAATAAATATGCATTATTTCATGTATGAGTCGTAAGGTGACAATACATTTGCATTTATCCCAAAATATGTCATAGTTTAATTTTTTCAGGTTGCACAGACAATTTAAATATTTTATCAGTTTTGGAAATTGAAATAATTTGTTTATGGCAGTATTTAATCAATGTCATTAGAAAATTAATGTACTAAAGCTAAAATAACTTGTTTTCAAAAAAGGACTAATGCAGGGGCGCCTGAGTGGCTCATTCGGTTAAATGTCTGACTTTGGCTCAGGTCATGATTTCACAGTTGGTAAGTTCGAGTCCCGGGTCAGGCTCTGTGCTGATAGCTCAGAGCAGCGCGTGGAGCCTGCTTTGGATTCTGTGTCTTCCTCTCTCTCTGCCCCTCCCCCACTCATGGTCTCTCTCTCTCTCTCTCTCTCTCTCTCTCTCTCTCTCTCTCTCTCAAAAATGAATAAACTTTAAAAAAATTTAAGAAAAACAACAGAGAGGGAGACAAACCATAAGAGATTCTTAAATACAGAGAACAAGCTGAGGGTTGCTGGTGTGAGGTATTGGGTGGGGATGGGTTAAATGGGCAATGGGCATTAAGAAGAGCACTTGTTGGGATGAGCACTGGATGTTATATGTAAGTGATGAATCACTAAATTCTATTCCTAAAATCATTTTTACACTATATGTCAACTAACTTGGATTTAAGTAAATAAAAATAAAATTAAATAAATAAAAATTAAAAAAATTAAAAAGAAAGGAAAATAAACCATTAATAAATTACCTATCCTTACTCATTGGGAAAAAATATGCTAAATGATTTTCTTCTTTGTATCAATGTTCATTAGCAATGATATCATTTTAATATTTTGATTGCCTTTTTTAAAAATGGATTTCAAATAGTTTTTTTTTCCTCAGTGCAGTGTTATTCTAGAGACTCATTTATCCATTTGTTTACACATATATTGACATTTATTAAGCATCTACCATGAGCCAAGCACTAGGCAAAACACTATGGTGACATAGATACAAAGTTCCAATATGGTCCCTGCTTTTATGGATCTTGGGTACTCTTAGAGAAAATAGATATTAAACAGATAATTAAAATCATGTATATGCCACAGTGAAGAAATATAGCATTCTATAATAATGCACAACCTCTTCTCTGGGAACAGAAGAATTTTCCTGAATTTCCAGACAGAAAATAATGAAAAAACATAACAACAACTAAAAAAAAATTAAGGGGTTCTATTGATTTCAAGTACTCAGGGAAGATTGCAATGGCTAGGGCTTAGATTCTAATAGGAAGAGAGTAAGAGATTTGTAGATGAGGTTGGAAAACTAGGTGGGGACTAGATCCTGGGAGCCTGGAAAGCCACAGTAATGTTAAAGCTATCAAAATTAAATTAAATTAAATTAAATTAAATTAAATTAAGAACAAGAAAACACCAAGAGCCATTTATGGATTTCAAACAAGAAAGTACAAGCATTAAATCTAGACATTTTAAAAAGATAAAATTAGATACTGTGGTGCATGGAATGAAAAAGCTGAATATGGATACAGATTGATAATTACCAATCTTTCAAACCAAAGATATGCCTTACCCAGAGATCCTTAGACACTAGGTGGTTCAACTTTCATTCTGTGTGGAGACAAAATGTAAGTGATGACCTGATGTATGGATGAGGAAAACGTTTTGTTTAGTATGAAACTGCTACATATCCCTTTGACAGGACAAGCTAGAAGCCATTCTATACAAAGGTTATATAATTTTTAAAAACAGTAAACATTGGTCATATGACAGAGATCACCAAACAAATAACAACTGTGTTGCCTTGAGAAAGAATTGGAAAACACGGAGAGAAAGATTGTGTATTACCCATTAAACACTCCCACCGAAAGTCATGCTGCTCACTGAAGAATGCCTCACATGCCATTCAGCATAATCCAGAACCCCCCAGGACATAAACACATAGCTCAGTCTAATAAATAATGGGGGGAATATTCACAGTTAGTAAAAAAATAGTTATAATTAAAAACATAACAAATGTAACCGCTAGCATAATTAAACCCTTAAAGAAAAATCATTTGAGATGCCCTTGGAAAGGAATATCTAGCTATATTTTTACAACTGCCTCAAAACTTTATTTTTGACAGTTTTCACTAAGCTTTATGTTAGAATGGTATCTGCTAAAAAGGGAAAGAAACTAGAATTATATAAGATGTTCAGTTAAAACCACAAAGGCAGAAAATGAGTGGAAAGCAAAGAACAAGGGCAACAGATAGAAAATAGGAACAAATATAGTAGAGGTTAATCCAACTATACCAATAATTTCTTTGAACATCAGTGGTCTAAATGCACCAAATAGGGGCACCTGGGTGGCTCAGTCAGTTAAGTGTCCGACTTCAGCCCAGGTCATGAACTCACAGTCTGTGAATTCGAGCCCCACATCAGGCTCTGTGCTGACAGCTCAGAACCTGTAGCCTGCTTGGGATTCTGTGTCTCCCTCTCTTTATGCCCCTCCCCTGCTCACGCTCTGTCTCTCTCTGTCTCTCAAAAATAAGTAAACATTAAAAAAAATTAAATGCACCAAATAAAAGATTCTTAAACAGGATAAAAAAACAAGACACAGCTATATGTTGTCTACAAGACACTCACTTTAAATATAAAGACAAATAAATATTAAAAGTAAATGGATGGAGAAAAACATACCATACAAAAACTAACCAAAAGAAAGCAGATGTAGCTATATTAATTTTAGGCAAGGTGGACTTAAGAATAAGGAAAGTTATCAAGGATAAAGGGATTTATTATTTAAGATAAAATGATCAAGCCTGCAAGAATATATAATGAACCTTAATGGGAATATGCCTAAAACAGCATCACAATACATGAAGAAAAAACTTATAGACCTGTAAGGAGAAATAGATAAATCCACTATTATAGTTGGAGACTTCAACACTCCTCTATCAGAAATGGAGAGATTCAGCAGGCAGAACATCATTCAGGAGATTGTTGAGTTCAACAAAAACATCAATCAAGTGGAAATAATTGATATCTATAGAGTACTTCATCCAACTACTACAGAGTGCACACTATTCCAAAATTCAAGTGGAAGATTTACCAAGACCACAATTTTGTGAAACATATTAACACACCTCAACAAATTTGAAATAATGTCTGCTCTCAGACCACAGTGATATTAAACTAGAACTCAGTAACAGAAAGTTAAGTAGAAAGTCCCCAAATGTTTAGAGATTAAGCAACACACTTATTAATAAATGGCTCAAAGAAGAAATCTCAAAGAAATTTTTGAAATATTTTGAAATAAATGAAAATGAAAATTTAACTTATCAAACTGTGTGGGATGCAGGGAAAGCAGTGTTTAGAGGGAAATTTATTTCAGCGAATAAATTTATTAGAAAGAAGAAATATTTGGAACTAATAATCTAAACTTCCATCTTAGAAAACCAGAAAAAGAATATAAAATTAAATCCAAAGTAACCAGAAAGGAAGAAATAATAACAATTAGAACTGAAATCAGTGGAATTGAAAAGGGAAATCAATTGAGTAAATAGCAACAATCAAAAGCTGTTTCTTTGAAAATAACGATAAAATTAATAAGCATCTAGCCAGACAGCCAAGAAAAAAAAAAAGAAAGAGGACACAAACTACTAATATCAAAAATGAAAGAGGGCGCCTGGGTGGCTCAGTAGGTTAAGCGTCCGACTTCGGCTCAGGTCACGATCTCACGGTATGTGAGTTCGAGCCCCGCGTCGGGCTCTGGGCTGACAGCTCAGAGCCTGGAGCCTGTTTCAGATTCTGTGTCTCCCTCTCTCTCTGACCCTCCCCCGTTCATGCTCTGTCTCTCTCTGTCTCAAAAATAAATAAACGTAAAAAAAAAAAAAAAATGAAAGAGAAGACATCATGACATATCCATGAACATTAAAAGGATAATAAAATAACACTATGAACAACTCTTAAGACTCATAATTTGATAAAACAGTTGAAATAAATCAATTCCTTTAAAGACACAACCTACCAAAACTCAAGCAAAAAGAAACACACAATTTGACAAAGCCTGTGTCTATTAAAGACATTGAATCAACAATTAATAACCTTCCAAAACAGAAAGCACCAGGCCCAGATGGGTTCACTCAGATGGATTCACTCAAATGGGTTATACCAAAAATTTAAGGAAGAAATCATACAAATTCTATACAGTCTTCTTCAGATTATTGAAGCAGAGGAAATATTTGTTAACTCATTCTATCAGTCCAACATTACTCTAATATCAAAAACATAGAAATTACAAAAACAAAGACTATTATAGACCAATATCTCTCATGAATATAGATGCAAAAATCCTCAACAAAATTAGCAAACAAAATCCAACAATATATGTAAATGTATTATATACCAAAAATGAGTGGACTTTTTTTAGGCACCCATCACATTTACAGGCTAACAAAAATACCATGATCTGATCAGCAGACATGGAAAACCATTTGATAATATTCAAGGCCGATTCAGGTTAAAAACTCTCAGTAAACTAGAACTAGATCTTAGCTGCTTCAACTTGATAAAGATTATCTACCAAAAACTACAGCTAACAAACTTAATGCTGAGAAGCTTGATGTTTTCACACTAAGTTTAGGAACGAGACCAAAATGACCCTTCTAACTGCTGCTTTTCAACATTGAACTGAAAGTCTTAGCTAGTGCAATAAAACAAGGAAAGGAATAAAAAGTATATAGTTCAGGGAGGAAGAAATAAAACTTTTTGTTATCAAACAGCATGATCATCTATGTAGAAAACCTGAAAGAATCAACAAAAATTCTCCTTGAACTAATAAGTGATTATAGCAAGGTTGAACGATGCAAGGCAAATATACAAAATCAGTTGATTTTCTATATATCAACAGTGAACAAGAATAATTTTAAATTAAAAACATATTTACATTAGTACTGCCAAAAATGAAATACTTATGTGTAAATCTAAGAAAATATGCATAACATGTATATGAGGAAAACTATAAAACTCTGATGAAAGATATAACTTAAGGACTAAATAAATTCAAAGATATTCTATGTTTGTGTGCAGAAAAATTCAATTTTGCCAAGATAATGCTTCTTCCCCTCTTGATCTATAGATTTAATGTAATTACAATGAAAATCACAGCAAGTTATCTTGCAGTTATCAACAAACTGATTCTAAATTTAAATGGATAGTTCTCTTTTTAACATTTTGAGGAACCTCCATACTGGTTTCTAGACTGGCTGCACCAGATTTCATTCCAACCAACAGTGCAGGAGGGTTCCCCTTTCTCCACACCCTTGCTGAAACCTGTTGTTTCTAGTGTTTTTTATTGTAGCCAGTCTGACAGGTGTGATGTGATATCTCATTGTAATTTTTATTTGTATTTCACTGATTATGAGTCAAAAGATACAGAATGGCCAAAACAATATTGAAGGAGAAGCACAAAATTGGAAACTGACACTACCAAACTTTAAGTCTCACTATAAAGTTTTAGAAATCAAGGCAATATGGTATTGGCAAAAGAATAGACGAACAGATCAATGGAACAAAGCAAAGAGTCCAGAAGAAGACTCATATAAATATAGTATATAAATATAGCAAATTGATCTTTGACAAAGGAGCAAAGGCAATACAAAGGAACAAAGATTTTTTCAACAAAAGTTGCTAGAACAACCAGATATTTACATGCAAAATAATTAAATAAATAAAACCACACACACACACACACACACACACACACACACACATCTGTATCTAGACACAGAATTTATACTACTTTCCAAAAATTAACTTAGCATGTATCACATACCTAAATGTTATATGCAAAATTATAAATCTCTTAGAAGGAAACATAGGAGAAAACCTAGATGGCCTTTGGCATTTAGATACAAACCAAAGTCATGATCAATGAAAGAAATAATTGATCATTTTGACTTGGTTAAAATTAAAAACTTCTGCTCTGCTAAAGACAGTGCCAAGAGAATGAAAACACAACCCACAGCCTGGGAGAAAATATGTGAAAAAGACACAGCTGATAATGAGCTCTTATGTATACATACTTAAACTCAACAATAAAAAAACAACATGACTAAAAATTGGGCCAAGGACTTTAACAGACACCTCACCAAAGAAGTATATGCAGTTAGAAATAAGCATTTGAAAATATCCTACCCATCATATGTCATCAGAGATATACAATCAAAACAGAAATGAGATACCACTACACATTTATTAGAAAGGCCAGATTCCAGAACACTGACAACATCAAAACCTGGAGAGCATGTGTAGCAACAGGTATACTCATTCATTACTGGTGGTAATTTAAAATGGTACAGCAACTTTGGTTGCTTACCACACCAAAGAGACAGCTTACCAGTTTCTTACAAAACCAAATATAATCTTTTTTTTAAGCTTATTTATTTATTGTGAGAGAGACAGAGACAGCACAATCAGTGGAGGGGCAGAGAGAGAAGGAGAAAGAGAATCCCAAGCAGGCTCCGCAGTGCCAGCTGCAGAGCCCAAGGCCGGGTTCAAACTCATGAACCGTGAGATCATGACCTGAGCTGAAACCAAGAGTCAGTCACTAACCAACTGAGCCACCTAGGCACCCCAAAACTAAATAAATTCTTATATGATCCATCAATCATACTTTTTGTTATTTATTCAAAAGAGTTGAAAACGTATGTCCACACAAAATCCTGCACACAGATGTTTTTAGCAGATTTATTTCTACTTGCCTAAACCTGTAAGCATCCAAAATGTCCTGTAGTAGATAAATGGCTTAAGAAAATTTGGTTGGTACTTCCTGACAATGGAATATTATTCAGTGCTATCAGGCTATTAAAATAAATGGAAGAAAGTTAAATGCATAAAACTATGTGAAAGAAGCCAACATGAGAAGGCTACATACTGTATGATTCCAACCATATGATATTCTGGAAAAGGCAGAACTATGTAGACAGTAAAAATATCAGTGGTGACGGGTGTTGGGGGACATAGGGAGGAATAGGTAGTGCATAGATATTTTAAGGCATTGAAACCACTCTGTATGATATTCTAATGGTGAATATGTATCATTATACATTTGTCTAAATCCATGCAATGTACACCAAGAGTGAACCCTAATGTAAACTATGGAGTTTGACTGAAAATGAGGTGTCAGTATAGGTTCATCAAATGTAACAACTACTACTCTGGTGGGGGACACTGATAATGCTGAGACGCTATGAATGAGTAGGGGCAGGGCTATATGTGAAAATCTCAGTACCTCCTGTTGAATTTTCTGTGAACCTAAAACTACTCTAAAAACTATACAGAGATACAGAGAAAAATGTGTTAGATTCACCTATATTCTAGAATTGAAAAAGATTTAACCTTCTTTATCAATTTTAATGATTTTTATATCAAGACCCTTACAGATATATAGAATAAAATGTACAAAAATGTTAATGGTATCATTCATGTAACAACAAACACTGGAAGGGTCCTAAGTTCTCTTGTAATGCTAATTATATGCTACATAGTTATTTAATAGGTTTCCATTGAGCAACAAAAAGAAATATGTTAGATCATTTGTTTTATAAGTTTATAATTGGATGATTCTCACAGTATTAAGTATAAAATATTTCAAACAAGAAACAGAAAAAAATTAAGAGATTGAATAATTTTATACGTATGCACATGTTTTGACAATCATTTATAGAAGCAAGAAAATGTAAAGACATTCAAGGAGAATGATAAATAGTATCTTTTTAGCAGTTACTTTTGGGAAGTTAGGGGGGTAAAATAATTGGAAAGGGTTTCATAGTATTACTGATTTTTTTTTTCTTAGATGTTTTTGTTGTATTATATGTTGCATCTTGTGTAGTTCATAAGCATTATAAGCTATGTTTTAATATGAGTATTTTTAGTTTTGCAATGTTTCCTTTGATGTGGATGCTTCGACTGGAAATCATGTCTTAAATATTTAAAAATCAGAAATTGGATATAGAAAATCAGAGATAAAATGCGAACAAAATATTTAAAGAGGGATGTGGAAGAAGGAGGTAGGAAAAGACAAAGAGGAGGAGAGAAAGACAAAGAGGGAGAAGGGAAGGGAGAAGGTGTGGAGAGGGAGAGGGAAAGAGAATAAGAGAGAGATTGAGAGAATCGTGAGGAATTAAGCAATAGTATCCTTTTCATTACTCATAGAAAAAAAAAAAAAAAACAATTTACTACTTGAAAGGATGTCCTTAAAGGAAGTCTTGCATAAAACAAACATGTTTAATTGGAATTGCCAGAATCAATGCCAGGAGATGAAGAAACAGTTGCAATCTTGACAGAACCAAAATTATAGAGCTAAAGTTAAATTCCTTAGCTGTAAAATAGTAAAATGGTACAGTAGTAAGCCATTACGCAAATACTATGTTATTCTGAAGCAATGGAATGGGAAATTGGTACCAAGGAAAAACTGAAAGGATCATTGCATACAACCTATTTTGGCTTTGAAAACTCCATTAAAGTACTCCTGTAAAATATCTAAATGAAAATACTTATTAATTCAAACCCAGCATGAATAACTAAAATGATAATATAATGGGCCAAATAATATTGCAACTCCTGAAAACATTTGGAATAGCATGCATTAAAATGAGTGTTGATAAGCAGTTAAATTTTTAACTACCCTCCTGGCATGATACAAGAGGGTTGAGTTTAGCATTTGGATGCCCTAGAATTGAAGGTTGTATAGAGGCAAAAGAAAGAATGACCTAGGAGTATCTGTTCTTCTTCATTGTTGGCAGCCTCAAGAAAAAAATTTACATCCATCTTTAAAATAAAAGATGTGAGACAGATACCATATGTTTTCACTCTTATGTGGATCCTGAGAAACTTAACAGAAGACCATGGGGGAGGGGAAGGAAAAAAAAAAAAGGTTAGAGAGTGAGGGAGCCAAAATATAAGAGACTCTTAAAAACTGAGAAAAAACTGAGGGTTGATGGAGGGTGGGAGGGAGGGGAAGGTGGGAGATGGGTATTGAGGAGGGCACCTGTTGGGATGAGCACTGGGTGTTATATGGAAACCAATTTGACAATAAATTTCATATAAAATAAAATAATATAATATAAAATAATAAAATAAAATAAAATAAAAGTGTAGGGGTGCCTGGATGGTTCAGTAGTTTAAGCGTCAGACTTTGGCTCAGATCAAGATCTCACAGTTTCTGGGTTTGAGCCCCATGTCGAGCTCTGTGCTGACAGCTCAGAGCCTGGAGCCTGCTTAGGGTTCTGTGTCTCCCTCTCTCTGCCCCTCCCCCACTCACACTCTGTCGCTGTCTCTCTCTGTCTCTCTGTCTCTCTCAAGAAAATAAATAAACATTAAAAAGTAATAAAATAAAAGATGTGTACAATTGAAATAGGAAAATGAGGATAGTTTAACTCTGGATGTTAAACCCACACTACACACAGTCTTAATAATATATATACAACACGTATATTTGTGTATGTCTCTGTGTATGTGTGTGTGTGTTTGTGTGTGTGTGTGTGTGTGTGTGTATTTACATTTGGATTTTAATTTTGAAAGTAAACTTGCAGGTAGACTAAATGAATTAGACAAATACAAGTTAAAACAAGAGCCTTACTTCTCCCTGCTGAAAATAAAGGAAGAGACTTTCCCACTTTCCTTTTTCTTAGAGCACTTACTTCAAAAATATGTGATTGTAAGTTCTTTCTTTGTATCTTTGAAATTTTTGTAACTCTTTTTAAAAGCTAAATATGACTGTTCCCAGTTTTAAGGGATGTTTTTCTGAAGGACCTCGGAATTCTCTTTTTGAAATGTACTCATAAGGAACACAGCACCCCATCTCCAAGTTGCAAAATTACCTCTTGTCATAAACATAGGACAAGTTGACTTTCCTTTGGATAAAGCCAATTAGCTAATGCAGATGGTCACTGCACTTATCAAGTGAACTTAGGATGAACTGCCTATGACAAATGGTGTTTCATGTCATTTTGCTTGAGGACTAGTTATTGTTTAACTTGAGAACATGTATGTGATGGCAACCCATATTGGCAACATGTATTGTATCTGCTTGGCTATGCAAAATGGTGAAATTTCTTTCTGTCTTTGCAATCGCTTAGCAGATTGACTATGATGCACATCGCCTGCTGGTTTAATGCTTATTCAATAATAAACCTGTTTCCTTTCTCTTCTACCTTTGTGGGGAGATTTTCTGGGTTGAAAGGAGATCTTGTCTTGTTTTGAATTATATTATCCCAATAATCACCATCATTGAGTATATACTCTGCAATTAATTAAGAAATTTTAAAAAAATCTCCAGTAGTCAAATTTCTAATTCTAACACTTATTGTGAACATTAAGAATGAAACAAAATTTAATCATGACTTATTTCCTATAATACCACAGGGCATTGATGTAGGAGGCACTTGTTAAAAAGCCATCTGTCTTTATTGAAATCCAACTTGTAAAAACTTCTAGCCTATAAAAATTACAAATAGTACTGTTTTTTTTTTCCTAAAAGTAGGTCGAGTAATATTTCAAAAAATTTTAATTACATTCTGTTAACAGAAACTATGTTTTCCTTTCACAATCAGTGTGTATGGCAGGAAAACAACTAGGGACTAAAGCTGATGTGTCACTTTTTTATTCCCCATCTCCAATCAGAATGACCATAAAGTATTAAGAGGCTACTCTCTAATGCAGCAGAATTGTAGGCTGATGCTTATATGATTATAACTGTGTTTATCCTTCTGTGTACAACCCTCATAAAAGAAGGATATTATTCCCTATCACTGTAAGTAGGAATCTGGAGAGAAGGAGAATGAAAGAACAGACATGAATATTCCATTATATGATTAAAAGTAGACTTCGGTGTTCAGCTTTCTCCAGAGGATGACCATAACAATTAGCAAATTTTTTAAAAGACTGGTTTTAACTGGTTTTAACTGGTTGCCCAAATCCATCACAATGTATTTTGGTTGCTTAAACTAAGGATATTCTTTCATATACAAAAGCAATATATAAGCTATCAAATTATAATTTAAAATATTTGAACTTGTTATCATTCTCCCTGTTATTTCCCCTTGTTCAAATTATTTTTAAATCATTTAGCTTATTTCTAATGATTTCAATCTCTGGGTAATGAAAATAGCAAAAGCACAGATACAAGGAGCACATATGAATGAATTACATGGCTTTTGTTATTGAATGTTAAAACTAGTCTGTCTTCATGTAAAATAGCAAAAAATAAAAATAAAAAAGAAGGAAGTAAAAATGTATTGTGGTAAACAATTATTTTTAATTTACACAAATATATTATACAATTAAATTTCATGAAAAAGTATACTTATACACAAGAATCTGAGACACTAATTTGTTTTCTAATAAATTTTCTATCGTCTAATTGTGTGACTTGTGTAATTGTGTGACTAGTGTAATTGTGTGTGTAATTCTGTACTGAAAAATCCCAAAACTCTTAAAATAACATCTTCTGAAAAGAGAAGCTTTTTATATCAAATAACCTCTACTCCTATGCAATCAGACAATATATAAAAAATCAGAATCTTCTCATTTCTATTACCTTTGACACAGAAAGTTCTCTAAAATATATCTGAACATTACTTATGTTGCTATTTTACCTTCAAGCAGTTGTATCAATTCAGAATAAAATGCTATTTCTGAAACATCTACATGGGAACAGTGGTAGAACTTAGGTGCCAAATTGTTGCACTATTTCTAGCAATGGAGTAAAATGAATGGCTTCCATATATTTTATGATTCTTTTTTTCCTTAGCTTTGTCTAAGATTAACTTTGCACAAAATAAAAGTTGGGATCAGACTTTATAAAAGTAAATCAGTATAAATAAGATTTAATTTTAAATGATAGGAGAGATTTAATTAAATAAATGAAGATTAAATGTAAAATAGCAAGGAAGTTTTGTTTTGTTTTTTCCATTTAAAAGCCCATCTGTCATTCCTGTTGCCAACATTAAAATATATCACAAAAAATGATTAAAAGTCCAGCTTCTTATTTTTTTTTTATTTAAAAATTTTTTTTTTTAATGTTTATTCATTTTAGAGAGACAGAGCACAAGCAGGGGTGGGGCAGAGAGAGGGGAAGGACACAGAATCTGAAGCAGGCACCAGGCTCTGAGCTGTTAGCACAGAGCCCGACAGCATCTTATTTTTAAAATATAAATTATCAGGGCACCTGTGTGGCTCAGTCAGTTGAGCATCTGACATAGGGTCAGGTCATTATCTTAAGTTTGTGGGTTTTAGCCCTGCATCAGGCTCTGTGCTAACAGCTCAGAGCCTGGGGCCTGCTTTGGATTCAGTGTCTCCCTCTCTCTGCCCCTCCCCAACTCATGCTCTGTGTCTTTCTCTCAAAAATAAATAAACATTAAAATAATTAAAATATAAATTATCTTATGTTCTAAATACCAGAAAATTTTAGTAATCACAAAACTGCAAAACTTGTTAAAAGGTTCTGATGATTTAATAGAAGACACAGCCATGAAATAACATTAATTGGTTTTTTTTTATTTTAATTCTTCAACAATTAATTTCACTATTACTTTTATGTTACTCACACATATATACATATATGCATCCTTATTTTGATATACTAATGCATACATTTGTGGTGAAATTAATACATCCTCTACATTCAACTAGTACGATAGATACTAAGCTAGCAATTTTATTTAAAAAAATAAATCTTATAAAATTAATATTGACACCCAAATGTACATGGATCTTTTAGTTCTTTTATGAATTATAGTTCCCAATTTTCCCCTACCTCTCTGAGCCTCAAATCCTATGCTTTAAAGATGATGTATGCTAAATAATTTTATAAATATCAGAATTTTAACTTCTGTCTCAGAGGGATTCTGTTTACCAAATATCTCCTCATTATGTAGCAATGCATTCATCATTCATTCATTCATTTAACATTTATTGAGAGCCTACTATGTGTCAGGCATTCTTCTAGATGCTTATAATGTATCAGTAAACAAGGGAGACAAAGATGCCTACCTTCATGGAGCTGCTTTCCAGTGAGAGCACACCAAAGGTGTGCAATGTATATAATTAATAAATAAGCACCATGTAAGAATTTTAGAAGATTAAACAGTTACGGGGGAAAAAAAACAAGGAGAGCAATATCAGTGGAGGTCGGGATAAGAGTACTTGCAATTTTAAATAGATGATCAGGTGAGCTCTTATTGATACAACATTTAAGCCAAAACTTGAAGGAGGTGGTGAATTAGCTACATAAATAATTAAAGAAAGAATATTCCAGGCAGAGGACCTGATATTACAAGCAAAAACGATCACTCTTTGTGTTGCATGGATAATATGTTATAGGAAAATAAGAGTGGAAACTGGTATAACGCAGTGTCACTATGCAGCCAGGTGGAACAGGAGAGCTAAGAGAGACCTTCCATGCCTTACCTAGGTTCAGTTGAGTAGGACTTGATAACTTTTGTGTGCAATCCACACATCTTTTATATATAATAAAAGTCTGTGGACACACATAGTCTGAGTCCTGCTAAAAGAATGGATTTTTTTAATCCTATTTTGCCCTCAAATAAGCCTGTGATGAACTGAATCCATTAAAGCAACAAAAATCTTATTCCCAGTTTAAAATACAGACTAGCCTGACAGAAGAGGCATGTCTTTCACTGAATTATTGGTCTCAATAGCTTATATAGTCCCTTTTCACACAATTGCTAATGTTTAGTTAAAAAATAAAAGCTGCAAGACATAGAAGAGGCAAAAAAAAAAAATTGACACTGCTAAGAGATTAAAATACTCAAAAAGATCAGACTGAGAGAGCTCACATATGTTAGAATAATCAGACAGGGATTTTCTTTTAAGTATGAAAAATCTGCCAAAGGATATAGTGGAAAAGGCATGAAAAATGTATGAACAAATGGAAAAATGCAGGAAAAAAGATAGAAAAATTAAAAGGAGCCCAATAGAAGTAGAAATGTTGCAGTAACAGATATGAAGATATTTTGATGGTTTTATCAGAAGACTGGAAAGAATAGAGAAAATGAAAAATGAAAAAAAAAATTGAAGAGGAGAGGAGAGAAGAAAAGAGAAGGAAAGAAAGAAAGAAAGAAAGAAAGAAAGAAAGAAAGAAAGAAAGAAAGAAAGAAGAAAAGAGAGAGGAGGGAGGGAGGAAGGAAAAGAAAAAAAAGCCTGAGATCTGTAAATCAAGATCAAATGTGAAACATACGTAACTGGAGAAGAGAGGACAAAAAGAAAGCATAAGGGAGAAACAATAGGGCAGCATAAAAATTTGAAGAGAGAACATTTTCCCAATAGTTGAGTAAATTCCTTTATTTTATACACATTTTTTTTTCTTTTCATTTTGAGAGAGAGAGAGAGAGAGAGAGCACAAGCGGGGGATAGGGGCAGAGAGAGAGAGAGAGAGAGAGAGGGAGAGAGAATCATAAGCAGGCTCCAAGCTCAGCGTGAAATCTGACATGGAGTTTAATCCCATGACCCTGGGATCATGACTTCAGCTGAAATCAAGAGCTAAACCAACTGAGCCACCCAGCTTCCCCAGAGTAAGTTCCTTTCATACCTTCTTTCACACACATAAGAACTATAAACTCTGGATAAAAATACAATCAATCAATATTTGTTTTTCATATGCTACTCAAGGCTTTACTAATCTAGGGGCATGGCATGAAAGTGGAGTCTATGTTTTTCTATCTGGATTTCAACTACATTTATTGAAATGTGTGTATTTTGCCAATTGTTCTGTAGTGCCATTTTACTATAAATAATATGTTTATATTCATGAATCTCTTTAAAGATTTTCAATTTGGTTTGATTACTTGTCTGCTTTGTATATTTTTGTGCCACTACTGCACTGTTTTAAATATTGCATTTAGATTGTATATATCTCTATATTTCCATACAATTATACAAGCAATTCAATGTTATCAATTCTAACCAAAAAAAAAAAAAAAAAAGAAAGAAAGAAAAAGTGGAATTTTCATTTGGACTGCATTGCATCTAACGATCCATATGAAGGAGAATTATCATCTCTGTAACAGTGAGTTGTAATTCTGAGAAGGTTAAAAAAAAAAGAGAAAGGCAGATGGAATTACTGGGATGGAAGAATAGTAATTGTGTAAAAAAAGGAAGAGATGTTTAAATTTGAGATCACAGATTTGAACAACTGTCAGTGAAGATACATCCTGGATATGACCATTGGAGTGAATGGATAGGTGGAATTTAGGTAAAGGTAGTTAAAATTCAGGACTACCAAAAAAGAGAGGCAGAGGGTGAGAGAATTTGAACAAATTCTGAATGGATTATATATTGAGAATACTTTCACCAAGAAAAATAGAAAATAGAAGACCTGGTTTGGAAGCACCTGAGCTAATTTCAAAGTCTTCAGTAGATGAGAGGCTATGAATGGGAGATTCATTGTTTGTAGTTACAAGAAGTGTTGTAACATGAATAGAGTTGGTGTCAAAGCAAAATGATGTTTCACAGAAGGGCAAAGGGGTATTTGAATATAAGAAGGACAGTGAGTATCAGCTGTATAGGAGTGTGGGAAAGAAAGTAATAATTCCTTTAAAACCTCATTTTTTGTTCAGTAAGGCAAAAAGATTAAAGGACTGTTCAGGTAAACGTTTGAAGAGGTAGAAAGTATATGTACCATGAAATAAAGGGCCCAGTGAAAAGTTTTGTCAGAGGGCAGACTGGTGTGAGAATAGCTCAGAAGACCAAAAAATGAGAGTATGAGACAAGTGTTAACTTTAAACAGAGTCAAGAGCTATTTCATTTAAGTAAAAAAAAAAAAAACAAAAAACAAAAAACAAAAAAAAACAAAAAACAAAAAAGAAAGAAAGAAACAAACAAAAGTTTAGTTGGGAAGAGCAGAGGAATTACAATCAGGACAAGCAAGCTATGGTGAACCACAGGCCAGTCTGAAGAGACAAAAGAACTATTTTATTAGGGGGAAATTGCGGAGGGTTATTCTAAACAAAGTTTATTGAAGAAGAACAAAAGTTTGATGCTATGAAAATTTCTCATTGCCTTCAGGCTGTGGTTAGTATGTTGTTGGGACAGGGAAGGATCTCCCTTCCTTAAAGGCAGGAGATAAATTCCCATGTGAAAAGTATCCACCTTGAAGAAAGTATCCACCCTTCCGTTTTTCCTGCTGGTTATGTGAGCTGCAATGAGTTCAAGAACTTTCCCTTTGGGGCTTACCAACTCCATTTTAAATAAGGTTTCCTTTGTTTGTTTGTTTTCACATAAGAGTATGAAACTCGGGTTTGAGAACAAGGTTGCCAGGAAAGGGAGAGAGACATCTTGGTTTGAGTTGGCATAAACTCTCTGGGGCATGCTGAACGTCTCAGCTACCCTAAGGATTCTGTGTTGTATGGGATTCATTTGTTCTGCGAAAACTCTACTTTCAGTGAACAGATCAAACACTAGCCTCCCAGGAATAATAGTGAATTAAAGCCATTGTGCTTGAACTTGAAACCTGAAGCAATTTGTGCTTAACTTGATGTTATAAGCCTTTCAATGTTAAATTTTTAGAGGAAGATCGTTGTATATATACATTAACCTAAAGGTGAAATAATTAACAAAAATATACTTCTATTTATAAAAAATGTACTTGAGTCTTATGAATATCAAACTGAAAACCTAGATTTTGAGATGAGGTTTCACATGAGGTAAAACAATATATTCAAACGTGTATCACTCATCATAATTGAAGTTTTTTTGTAAAGTGTTGTTTCAACAAGTGCTGGGCTGTTAACAGCTCTTAGTTGAACTAACAATTCTGACTGCTTACCAACTTGATGGTGTTGAAGCTCAAACTAAAAATAAAGTAGTGTATTATTTTACAAATTAAAAAATAATAAAAATAAAAGACATAAGGATGATCTAGAGATAGAAAAGTATATAATGTGATATTTTGACTCAGGCTTTTCTTGAACAATAGAATAGTTAAACGAAGGTGATCTAGGAAATAGAATATACCAATGAGGCAACAAGAGATAAAGATGAATGAAAGGAAGTGTAAAGTAAATTTTTTAAATGGTGGAAATAACTATTGAAATGAGCAGATTTCATAAAAGGAAAGAAAAATAAGAAGACAAAAGAATTGCTGATTTGTGTAAAAGCTTGTTTTAAATACAGTGAGTCATTAAACTGAATCTGTAAAAGAAGATTATACCGGAGAGGTGATAATTAAAAATAGGCTGTTCCCCCATTAATTCAGATACCAGCATTGTCCTCATTTGCAAGTTTATGAATTTCTAGTCACTTAACCTAAGTTCTGCCTAGTTCCATCTTTAGTTATTTTGTCAAAAACTTCTGGTTCACTGAGACTTCAAAGTAAATATGTGTATACACACACCCACCCACCCATGCTACATCACACATACAACACATGCATGTTTAACGAGTTCTAAAATTTTATTAATTAGTTTCAACCACCATATTTGAGGTATAGAGATAGAACATATGATTAAAATAGGCAGTTATTTTTTCATTTACTTTATAAAGTAGAAGTGTGGTTACCTAAATTTCAGAAGACTTGTATTATAAGATCATTCTATTCATACAAGTTTAACCACATGCTTGAAAAGGAGAGAATATGAAAGATGGGCAAACAGATTGATTTAAACACTGTGTGAGATGCCACTTAGTATTTAACTCAATAAATTTATGTTCTAGATAGAATTTGATCTCTATTGGTCTAGTTGCTTTGTTCCTCTAATACTACCCCACTTTGAAGACTCTGGTGTCTACATATGTCTAATTTTAATAAGAGATTCTTAAATGCAAGGCAACTACATCTGGTGCTCAAAGAAACAGGGACATAACAGGATAATGTTGATCATGTGCTAACCTATTACCTACTTCAAATGTGGGCGCATGGTCCATAGCAGAAATAAAGCAAATGTTTACTTCATGTTCTTTCTTCTTTTCTTTCTGCAATTAAAGTATTAAATATTCACGAAGAAAACATATTCAAACACTGCCAACACATTATAATACATTATTACCACGATGACTACATATGATGCTTTTAATGTATATTCCAGCAATTCTGAGGTCCCAGGGAGTAGCCTCCAGTCACCCCAAGGAAAAAAACAGAAGACAGAGGAGATATGACTCTCATTTTCCTATATATGCCTGCTTCAACCAGAATACTTCTTTCATCTTTCTTCATATATTTCATTTACAATTTTGTTTTTAAAAAGGATATTTCTACATAACAAAATAAAAATGAATGACAAAATAGAAGACTGTTTTTCATGAATTCAGGTCCAGACTTCCTAAACGTTTCCTTTCTTTTTTTTTCAACTTAGAAGTAAATAAACAAGTGATTTTGTTACTTTCTATATGTAACTTCAAATTTGCCTGTTTGTAAGTGATATGAAAAAAACATTTTCTGTATTCTCTTTACTTATATTTTTCAGATGTTTAATTAGCTGTATGTTTCATCCACATGTACATGGAAAACTTCTGTACCATCAGTGTCTGCTCCTTTGTTGCCCACACCATCATAAAGTAGCTACTTGCCCTTACCTAAATTCTGTCCTCATCCTTTATTTCCGTGGTCCAGCCTGTTCAGTTTCACAAAATCAAAGACCTCTAGGATGATAATTTCATTTTTCCCAGGATCTCTGCCTCTTTCCTGGTTTTTGCATCCTTTTACAATTTGCCTTTGTCTTTGTAATATATCCCCAACATACTCCAATCTTAGTAGTTTTTCCCTTACCTCATTGCCTAATCCCTAAATTTGTCATACTGCTAAGTATTCCACTCTTTGTTGAGTGGGGATACTAATGGTGAGTTTTATTACTTCAAATTCACCTTGAAAATATGACTAGGTTTCTACATCATACACATACCTACAGTCATCTTGCTAGTCATCATGATACTGATCATATGCCTCCTAATCTACTCTCTGCTGCTACTGGAGCCCCAGATTATCTTTCTGCAGGTGCAAATACTTTTTTTTCCTCTCTGCTTTTTTTTGAATGTTTCATTTTTCCATGACCTATTATAATTTTGTAGTCTCATTGTTTTACTTTCAGTGACCCCTAGCACCCATCTGAAATCCTGGTCTTAACATTTCCCCAAATTTGAAACATCCAGGAATTTCATGTGCTTTCCTTTACTCATTGTTAAGGCTAACTTTACTGTTATTGTCACTCTCTGCCGGTCAATGTCCTTGCCAACTGTGGATCCTAATATTTTCTACTTTTAAGTACACATAACAAGTGTGAGTTCAATAATAAGAGACCATACTCCCTCAGCAATCTGGATAACCTACTTTGAAAATATATAGAGAGAATGTTACTCTCTCTAACTTTAACTGTTACTACCCAGACCTACTCTGCCATTTCTCTTTTTACCTGGGTTAACACAATAGCCTCTTAAGTGGAAAAACTCAGTTTTCCTTTCTGTATAGGAAGCAAGAAAAACAAATCAGTTCTTTTCTACTGTGTTTCTTTATCCTGTGAGTCTTCCTTTACCCTCACACAGGACACTTTACTTCTGACATTTCTGGTCACCAAATGTGTGTGGGTTTTTTCCCACAACAATAAGCAGGTCTCAGGCACCAGACAAACATCCTACAATATCTCAGTACAGACACTGCCCAGATATGGTATCAGATCCCACCAGGAAGGACTCAGCCCCTCAAGGCTCTTCCCAACTATTGCTAGACCAAAGTAGGTCTGCTTTTTAGAGAGTTATAGACAGAGACTGTACCAAGTAGAGTTGCTTCACAAAGTCATCTTTATTTGCAGCAAATAAGGAGATCACAGGGAATAGGTTTCAAAGCTGTGACTTCCCAACAGGGATAAGCAGGCTCCTTTCATTGGGGCCTAAGAGGGACATTCACAGGGGTTTTTAACATTATAAGGAAACTGAAGTAACCGTCTTGAACTTTCTAATTCATCTGTGCAGGTGTTGGGTCCTCAAATGTTTATTTTCCTGTTCCAGCAATTTGCTAGTTTCTAAAAGATAAAACTGACAGGCAGAATCTTCTAGATTTTCCCTGAGTTCAGGAGTCATTTCTGAGCCCAGGGGGTCAAGGGGTCTCATTGTTGACATCCCCACCCCTACTTTGGATCCAGTTGCAAACCTAGGTTATCACCTGTACTTCTATCTAACTCTTTCCTCAAGTTCGATTACTTTGCTGAAGTAGCCCACAGAACTCGGGAATATTTACTTACATTTACCAATTTATTAAAGAATATGATAAAAGATACAAATGAACAGCCAGATAAAGTGATACATAGGTTAAACTCTGGAAGGGTCCAAGTGCAGAAGCCTCCAACCCTATGGAGTTGTGGTGTGAGTGTGTTTGCCCACCTGGAGTCCCTCACTATTGGGATTTTATGGAGGCTTCCTCATATAGGCATGATCAATTAACTCCATTTCCAGCCCCTCTTCCCTTTCTGGAGAATAGAGGGGTGGAGTTGAAAATTCCAGGCTTCTAATCATGGTTTAGTCTCTCTGGTGATTATCCAGCAGCCCATCCAGAGTCACCTCATTAAAACAAAAGATGCTTCTATCACTCTTCCCACTTAGGAAATTACACGCGTTTTGGGAACTCTGTATGGAGAATCAGGGTCAAAGACCTATATATATTCTATTTCTCACACCCCTTACCTGGTCTTCCTGCTTCTGCTCTTGCCACACAGTTTCTTACAGCACAAATTCCAGAGACCCCAGTGTAAGCCAGATTACGTCATTCCTCTGTGCAGAACCCTTCAATGTCTTCCCATCTCACTCAAAGGAAAAGTCCAAGATCGCTAATGTGATTTATGATCTGGATCCATTACCTCTCTTACCTTACCTCTCCTGGTCTCCACATTGTACCACTTCAGCCATACTGTCTTCTACTAATTCCCAAAACTGCCAGTCATTCTCTTCAGTATGTCCCTTGAGTGGGAAAAGGGTAGCATCTTTTCACATTGCTTTAAAGTGCATCTTATTAAAAGAAAAAAAGATGCACCTTATAAATAATTACATGGCTAAGTTGACTCAATTTTTCTATATGTGATTCATCCACTTTTAGTGTTATGTGAGAAAACTAAAAATTATTCCTATTTAAAAATGGCAACACCATATGAACTTTTGACTTCGTTTCCTCCTATCAGCTGACAGGTATTTGGAGGATTAAAATTAATTGTAAAATATGCATTAGCAAAGTGTAATTAAAGTGGTAAACCTGTTTCTGAAGAAAAAAGTCACAAAATCTGTTTCATAGACAGAAATTATTTTTGTATTACCTGTTGTCAGACTACTTCCAATCACTTATTGCAACTGAAGTAAGATGAGAATGAATTACACATATAATTATTTAAATGGTCCATTTTATTCTTTCCATATGGATAAAATTAGTATTAGATTGCTATAACTATTTAGTAACTGATTATGTTAACATTCATAGATAAGACCTTCATTTTCCATTTTCTGTGTTACTCAGGAAGTAAATGAACATAGAGAGGACACATGGTTTGTGGGAAATCTTTATAGCTCTTTTGAGAAAATGATGATTCTCTTCCATTATAAATGAAGAGAATTACTTTTGTCAAAATGAAAAATCCTTTGCCTGTTTTCTACAGGGGCTTTCAATGTCACTACATGTATAGAATTATCCACTTATAAAATAACAGGAAATTTATCTCATCAGAATGTTATTACATGGTAATAATTTGGTTTAAAAAGTGTTCACATGTTATCGTGAATGGCTTTCAATAAGATTTTTAAAATATATTTAGAAATTTGTATTAAGATGTAAGATTATTGTTTCATGAAACACTTTTCCACCTAATATTTCTGTCCTACTGCTCCATGTAGATAATGAAGAGTTTCAGAGGGCAGAAAAAAAAATGTTATAGATGCAGTGTTATCTAAGTGCCCAAGAAAAAATGTATTCCAACTAGCAATAAAAACTTTTTTCGGTGGCATTTTTGTTCTTCTTGTGACACATCACATACTACCTTGAATTAAATATCTGAAACTGATTCTTTTCACATAATAACCTATCCACATTATAAGTCAGTATTTGATAGTGACAGAATATTCATTCCACTATATAAATATGCCCTTACTTATTTAAAACCATTTATCAGTGGGAGGACAATTAGTCCTTCTATATTTTGTTATACAAATAATTCTGTACTGAACATTCGTTTATACATAAACTTTCACAATATTTTGTAGTTACAGTTTTAGAATCAGCATTGTAAATCAGGGATGACACAGATATGACTAAATCACCTTCCGAAAGGATATTACTATATATATTCCCATGAGCAATGAGCAATGGATGGTATAAGTCCAGTTCTCTAGCACTTTACCCAGGTTTGATTTTTTATGGATTATCCTTGGTGTATGTATCTTCTTATATTTTTCTTTGTCAATTTGTTCATCTTTTGTTAATTATCCCTTAAGAACTAATTAGCAGTATTCAAAAATGTGTTATTATATATGTGAATACTTTTTTGTTATATGTGTTGCAAATATTTAATTCTGGTCAGTCACCGTTTTAAAAATGTGTTATGGTATCTTGAATCTTACATTTTTATAACGTGTTATACCTTATAGATGTATTAATTTATCCAATTCTGTGTAATATATTGCCTCAAAACTTAGTGGCTTAAAACAAATAAACAAAAAGAGTAATATTCTCTGTTTCTCTGGGTCGGGAATCTGGACACAGTTCAGTTGGTCCACTGATCCAGGTTCTCATACAAGACTCAAATCAAGGTGATGGCTAGGGCCACAGTTTTATCTTCAAGAAAAACTCAGAGAGGACCCACTTCTATACTCTTTTGCAAGGTTGTTAGCAAGATTCAGTTCTATCCACATTGTTGGATAGAAGACTTCCATTTTACACTGGCTGCTGACTAGAGGCCATCTATAACTTGGGGTTCTCTTCATGAGGCACCTCACTTGGTGATGGCTTCCCTTTGAGTGTGCAAGTGAGAAAGCAAGAGATGGTGGGCAAGGCAAAGCCAGAGTCTTTTTGTAACCTAATCTCAAAGGTGACATGACATTATTTTTGCCATTACTATTCCTTTGAAGCAAGTCACTAGGGCCAGCTCACACTGCTAGAGAAGAGATTATACACACTGCTAGAGAAGTTAATGAATATCAGGAGGCAAGGATCTCCCTGAGAGGCATCAGAAGTTGTGTAACACAGATGTTTAAAATTTTAGGTAAGCAAATTTGTCTGAATTTCCCTTTATTATTTATAGCTTTGACAGAAAAATGTTTGCAGTTTACCGACAATTCCTTTACTAGGCAAGAATATTGTTTGGAATGTAACAAAGACTCACTAATATTTGTTGAATATATGCATGAATAAGTAGATATAGCACTAAAATATTGAATACATCCTAAAAATATTGCTTTAGTGTCCTATCCAATAGAATGAAAAGATAGCCATAATTTCCACTCCTCCCTAGGTCCATGGCACTTGTAATGTGATTTCATAGATCTTTCCATCAGGAGGTGGGTGTTCTCCCTCCGCACCCAGAATCTGAGTTAGTTTCATGGTTTGCTTTTGGAAACAGAAAGTGGCATCGATGACAGTGTGTTAGCCCTCAGTTAGGGTAAAAAAAAGGCTTTTTATGATTCTACTCTGTCTCTTTGAACTCTACTACTACCATGTGACCAAGCCTGAGCCAACTTGCTGGAAAATTAAAACTCATGTGGATAAGACACAAACTGTCCAGTTTTAGGAATCCACCACCAACCAGAGCAGCAGCCACCTGATTATCAGAAAGTGATTAAAACACAAAACTGTGTCCATCCAACAACATAAGGACCACTAGCTGAACCTGAACTACAATGTTGCACCATGGAATCATGAGCCAAATAAATGCTATTTGGAGGTGGTTTATCAAAAAGCAAAATCTAAATAATATATTCTCATGAATACTTTTTCATTTCTTTTTATTGTTACTTGGTAAAATCCACCAGTGAAGGCATCTAGTCCTGGACTTCGGGTTGTTGGGAAGTGTTTGATTCTGATTGAATCTCCTTACTAGTAATCAGTCTGCGCAGATTTTCTATTTCATCACGATTTAATCTTGGTGGGCTGTATGTTTCTAGGAATTTATCCATTTCTTCTAGGTTGTCCAATTTGTGGGCATATAATTGTTCATAGTAGTCTTTTATGATCCTATGTATTTCTATAGCATCACTTGTAATGTTCTCCCTTGTATTTCTAATTCAATTTATATACATAACATTTCTTGATACATAAACATTTCACAGAATGTTTAAAAAAATTCTGTCTCATTGTTTCGCTTTTATATGTTGCTTGTAAACAGTATGAGGCTAGGCTAATTATCTTATCTTTATAAGTTATTTGATTTGATTTTTTTCTGGAAACTTTGAGGATTTAATCTTTGTCTTTGATATTTAATAGGTCTACTAGAATATCTCTCAGAGTTGATTATTCTCAGATAACATTTTCAGTCAACTAGTAAGATCTTCAGACATTCCAATAAGTTGTATTTCTTTCTCTATCTTCCATGTTCACTAGTTTCTGACTCTTTACTTCTTTATGTCATTTTTATTCTCTTGGTTGTTTTCCTGTTTTTTACAATATTCTTTATTAAATTTTTATTTGGATTTATTCTGTTTTGGGAAAGTTGTAATAGAATACTTATGAGATAAGTTTGCATTTCTTCCATTTCTTTCTCTTTTTTGTCCATTCTAAGTTTTACTTTGAATTTCTGATTAGTTTTTTTTGTATCTCAAATGCTTTTTCACTATAGTAATTTTTTAAAGTATTAATATAGTTTTCCTTAGTTTCATGAACCCCTTATGTTTTTTATATCTTTTATAGGATCAATTTCCTTTAATTGATATGTAAGCAACTTTGTTTCATGATTTTCTGTATTAGTTTACTAAGGACTTTAGGGTTTTTCTGGGTTTTTTTGATTTTATGATATTGTGGCATTTTATGTTATTTTCTTGTTTAACCTTATCCAAATATATCCCTTTTATACACAATTTTGCAGCCTCAGCATTCTGTCCTCAAACAATGCTTATGGTGTGATTTTCTATAAAATTTCCATAGGTGTGAGGTTATTTTTTATCAGTTGAGGAGAAAATTTTGAGGAAGTATTTACTATGATACCAACATTATCTGTAGTTACTCAGAATTCCTACCACAGATATTTTACATTTATTTTTGGTTCTTGATTTGTCTTGTTTATTCTTATAATCAGCATTCTTAAGTTGTAAAAGTTAAGTTCCTTTGTGCTTATGATTTACGGGCATTCTTTAAACTCTTGATAATTTAAGGAAGAACAGGATGTAGTCCTAAACTACTACACCTTCAGGAAACACCAACAACTTCACTAGCTATAAACATCTAAAAGTTTAGGGATGCCTGGGTAGCTCAGTCGGTTGATCATCCAACTTTGGCTCAGGTCATAGTCTTGCAGTTTGTGGGTTCAGGCCCAGTGTTGTGCTCTGTGCTGATAGCTCAGTGAACTGGAACCTGCTTCCAATGCTATGTCTCTCTCTGTCCCTCTTCCACTCATGCTCTCTGTCTCTCTCAAAATAAGTAAATAAACATTTTTTTTTAATTTAAGTTTGATAATTGTTTCTGGAGACATTTTACTAAAGGTTTAGAAAGTAAAGGAATATTGCTGTCTTTATTGCAAATAAAAGCAAATTATTTCTCTTAAAAATATTAACAGGGGCATGTGGGTGGCTCAGTGAGTTAAGCGTCCAACTCTTGGTTTCAGCTCAGGTCATGATCTCATGGTTTGTGAGATCAAGCCCCACGTCAGCCTCTGCACTGACAGCACAGAGCCCGCATGAGATTCTCTCCTTCCCCCTCTCTCTCCCTCACTCTCTCCCTCTCCAATCTTCTCTGTCTCCCTCTCTCTCTCTCTTGCTACCCCTCCTGAGCATGTGTGTTGTCTCTCTTATCACTCAAAATAAATAAATAAACCTTAAAAAAGTCAGAAGGGGCACCTGGGTGGCTCAGTTTGTTAGGCGTCCGACTTCGGCTCGGGTCATCATCTCGTGGTTTGTGAGTTCCAGCCCCGCATTGGGCTCTGTGCTGACAGCTCAGAGCCTGGAACTAGCTTCAGGTTCTGTGTCTCCAACTCTCTCTGTCCCTCCCCAACTCAGGTTCTGTCTCTCTCTCAAAAATAAACATTAAAAAATTTAAAAAATACAAAAACAACAATATTAAGTTCACATATGAAAATTTTCAAAATCATCAGTCTAGGAATAGTCTTGTGAAATATCTCATAATCTGATTCCCAGACTAAACTACCACCATACAATGTCTTTAATATACAATTTAAAACTCATGTTGAAACCCTTAAATTCCAAATGTACTTTCACATATTTTACCTAAATACCACTGTAAAAAGACAGTTAAAGATATACAGTAGAATGTGAGGAGGGGATTCCCCAAACCTACATTTAAATAAAAATACTTAGCTCTACTGTAAGACCTTGTGCCAGATAAGGGTAAAATAATGCAGCAGGTGGTATTTTACTTTCTTTAAAAGCAAAGTACTTAATTTGTTGAAATAAGTCATGAACCCATAAGAAGTTAATGAAAAATTATAACAATTTCAAATGTGTAGATTGAATTGTAATCCCTTGATATTAAACCTTGGATCTCTGCTTTATCTTTTATTCTCAGGAATTGACATATTTGGGCACATTGTAAGTTCTCAACACATTTATTTATCAGATGATGGGGCCAATAATCACAATCTAAGGTCAAATAAATGCAAGCAAATCTAACTAGGGAGACTTAAGGGGCAGGTATTATTCAAACTGGATCATGAAAAATAGGTTGGAATTAGAGAAATAAAGGAACAGGAGGAACACACCTGGTATGAGAAATAATGTGACAATGGTAGAGAGAACTAGGTTGACATCAAAATCTTTCTACTCCTTCTCTATAGGACAGAACTGTAGCTGACCATACAGACATCCATATTGAAAGTACACTTTAGGTCCTTATTTCAGGAAGGTGCAGTCACATTACTAACTTCTTGTCAATGAAATATAAACAGAAGTTAAATAAGTCACTCTCAGCATTAACCCACCATGGGTATGGGTTCCTCTATAGTCTTTTCTCTTCCAGTAACTTAGATGTTGGAAACTGTGATGTGACCATGAAGATGAAAACAAAAATCTTAGTAAATGATAGAGGAACAACACTGAAGGAACTGCATCATTGAGGGACTTTGTAAAGATGGCCAGCCTATTCAGACTACTTACTTTGAGGCTAGTACGTGTAAGAACTAGATTTTAGCATCTTTAAGCCACTGTGTTTTAGGGATCTCATGTTTACAATGCTTCAAACTCTTAACTAATGTTAACTAATCTTAAATAATATAGCGAACACAAGTATAAAAGGGAGGAAGCACCATAAAACTTTGTTGCTTTGATTGGATTAGTTGATTATAAGCTTGAAAAAAAGAATGTGATGGAGGGAAATGCATACAGATAGGTATCATCACTTCTGAGAAGTATATTTACAAAAGAAGGATGAACAAGTATACTTTTCTAATTGTAGAAAAGCTACTTAAGAGCAGTGGATTAAGATGTACAGATTCCTATATGTGGAGTCTGTTACTATAAGGCTGAGGAGTCTGGAATTTCCCTCTTCAGACTTTGGTTCATAAACTTGCAAGCATAACTGAAGAAGGTAGGGTGTAGTTAGCAAATTAGAAACATATAATTCACTTTCACTTCCATAAATTAACAAACTTGACACATTTGTTCGAAAAATAACATTATCAGTCTGTTTTTCTTTGCTTTCTCTCCTTGGATACAGACACAAAGCAGGAAACATTTCACTTTATTCCTAACTTTTCTTAAGGAAAATAATGTAAATGTTACTATGAGTAATAATTGATATGCACTATTATTGCTAAAAAAATAGCACAGCATATGCTCTATCCAAAGGAAGTGATTATCTATTAATACTCACTGACTCTGGCAATATACAAATCCAGCCTCAAGTTTCTCTATCTTCTGTCATTTGTTTGTTTGTTTGTTTGTTTGTTTTTCAAGGTAAGCCAGGATTCTGGCCTTTTAAACATAAAATTTCCTCATCTTAAATGTTGGTACAAAATTATAGCTTATAATGCTGGGCTAACCTTTACTGTGACAACTAAACTGACTATGTCTGTAGGCCACATTTGGTCGATAGTCTACCAGCCTATGCTTTTTGAGAACATTCCAGCATGGGAGAAATCATGAAAATGCCATCATTTGTATTTGAATTTGATTTTGATTTTATTTGAATTTGTATTTGAATTGATACCTAGATGATTTGCAGTAAGCTGATATTATTTGTGGTGAAAGAAAAGAAAGGAAATAGTATTTTTGTGCTCAAAATAGTTATTATGTAAAATGCTCCACATAATTTATTTCAGTATGCTCACAAAAATCCTGCAGTTCAATATTTTCTGCGGTAAGTAAATTGAACATGAAGGAATTCAAATAATATAGTTTTGGTTTGAGTAACCCAAGAAGCAGGGTTGAGTAAATATATTTGAGTGCAAATAGTTTATTTGGAAGGTGATCTCATGAAGCACTGATAAGGAGGTGATACAGAGGAGGAAAGGAAAAGAAGTCAATATAGTTTGGGCTAATGAACATATTACCAGGGTAGGCTATAATATGCCTCAGAATTGTTACACCCTGCCCCTATCCTCCCAAAGGACAAGGAAGCTGGGTTATGTGTCCACCATACCTACCTGTCATTTGTTGAGGACTGTTTCTAAGAATGTTGGTTGTCTGGCTCTTCTGACATGCCTCATGCTGCTGCTGGAGAACAACCCTGTGGCCAGAGATCATCCTCAGGGCCAGTGTTGCAGGTGCTGCAGAATAAAGCTGCAGGCATGGATAGAGTTGAGGGGATGTGGAGTCCCAACCATATCCGCCACACGACCAAATTTGCATAAGTGTTTAATGTAGGGATGGGAACCTAAACTGGCGAAGGAACAAATGAAAGAGATAAAGAAGAAATATTAAGATCATAGGTAAATACTAGAACAATATGGCATTATAGAATTGAAGGGTGATTGGAATGAGAGATTTATAAAAATTAATAAAATCAAATAACTTATCAATTAGTGCATAAAATATACATTATATTCTCTGGGAAATTATCAAAAGTTCAAATATTCCATACCCACATGGAAGTGTGAAATATAGACCAAATGATAATTTTTGTCCTCAGAGAACTTGAAATTACACAAAAGCATGGTCAATAGAAGACAGTGTAGATTGTCCTACTCTTAGCTATGGATTTTAACTTTTTAAGGTAATTTTATTTTCATCCATAGAAAGTCAGATCTATTTTCATTTGAAGTTTTTAGATACTTACTTAAGCTGGTATTCAGTGCAAACTGACCTGGCCTATCTATTACTTTGTTGTGGTGCACAAATCCATAAGTTTCGTCTGACATCCCTTTTCAAATATTCAAATCTGCTCAGGTAATATTTCTTAATTAAGTCCATTGACTGGCTAACTCCTTGTTTTTTTCTGCAAAATATTTCTGAAACTTTTGTTCTGTTTTATTTTTATTTTATTTTATTATTTTAGTTAGGGACTCCAGTTGAGAGAAGAAATAGTGTTCACAAAGCTAGATATGTATTGATTCTATGATAATCATCGTAACAATCAAATATAAATAAAACTAATTTTTCCAGGTCAACTTCAGAAACACCAGAACCAATATAGCAGAGTCTGGTTGTACATTGCTAGCTAGCACAGGAGGGAATAAATCTTGCCAAGCAGCAAAACAACAGTGCTATTTGCGCACTCCCTGGAGGGAACAGATGATATTGACATTGAGCACATGCAAGGTCACAATATGGAAAATAGGTTTAGTAAGTTCACTCCATAATAACTGAGATTTGCATGGTCTCACTGTTGCCCACACTTTTCTACTAAAAATTTAGGTAATGTATTACTTTTGTTGACTAGGTGATTTTTTTTCAGTTTGTGGAGTCTCAAATTCTGTGTCCTTAAAAGCATCTTTCAATCAAAAAGCATAAAAGTTTGTCCCAAGTCTTGGTTACATGACCCATGAAAAAAGTAAAAGAACACTAGAGCTGTCAGAGAGAGAGCTGTTGCTTAGTAGCACATAGTGGAGTGTCACTTTAGAAAAGAAAGATGTATTTATATGTGGAGGTAGATTTCCCAGAGAAGCAGTTTACACCATGCTCTGCAAAGTATTTATCTGGCAGTCAATAAATGACAGTGATGATGGTGATCTGTTAGACTTACAAGAGCACCTGGAGGAACTATCACGCCTGACTGATAACTGAGAAAAAAACAGTGAGAAATAGAATTGGGACCATGAGAGCTCCACTTGATAAACTGCCCAAAGCTCACAGTCCATGAGAAAAGATTGAAGTTACTCTTGGGGATTGATTAATTGGAGATGGCAAATAATCCTGGAATTTGTCAATTTTTACCAGTCTACTAATAGATACTGCCTAATGAGCACTACATTTTGCTTCTAAGTTATTTACCATTATTTAAGAAATGATAGGGGAAAAAAATCTACCAAAGGTCAACTCATCTTAACATAAAATGTTACCAGCATAAAATGACAAAACCCACTATGTACTAGGATACTACATAATAAGATATTTTCATAGTGATTATGATGAATGGAAAATAAAAACACAAAACTAAAAACTAAGATTTCTGGAAGAATGGAAAGTAATATGAAATTAAGATTGACAATTGACAATCTTTACATATCAGGATGGAAAGTATGACCTATTATTTTATCTTGTGGTTTGCTCTAAGGGATACCCATAGATAACTATCCTTCCTGGTGTGAGGCCTCATCAGTCTACAACTCTGTGCTACATTACATTCGGCGGGTTCAACGCAAGGAAAGAGGAAAACTCTCACAAAGCCAAATCATACAGAACTTCACCAGGGAAAAGAACGTGAAACAAGTTCAGGATAAGGCAAAGAGCTCAGGGAACATAGTTGAGAAGAGTTTCATCTATAAATAAAAGCAGCAGTACAATGTTGCCCCAATTTATATTTGAAGACACTGTTCTTTGATGATTGCCCATACAAGCAGTGCCAAGATTTGACTCCTGATAGATTTACAGAGCATTCTTTTGCACTTGTTCTATTCTCTGTTTAATTCTGAATTTCAAGCTGCTCGATGACATAGAGGAGTTTATTGCCATGGCTACAGTGAGGTGTGATTGTTAAAATAGATCAGAATGTTTATTTTTCTAAGTATTCATTTTAAACACTTGTTTACAGTTTCTTTTCATTTTAAATTTGTTCATATAGTACCATTCTGGATGTCCATTTCCCTTTGTTTTTACCACTTACACCAAGTAGAGATTTAGATAGTATAACTAAAATTGCCACATTCAAAATGGATGCTGTAGGTACTACCCTTGACATTAGCCACCTTTATTGTTATAAGACTCTCATCTCAGTTTAGATTTTTTTTTATTTTTTTTAACGTTTATTTATTTTTGAGACAGAGGGAGACAGAGCACGAACGGAGGAGGGTCAGAGACAGGGAGACACAGAATACGAAACAGGCTCCAGGCTCAGAGCTGTCAGCACAGAGCCCGACGCGGGGCTCGAACTCACGGACCGTGAGATCATGACCTGAGCTGAAGTCGGCTGCTTAACCGACTGAGCCACCCAGGCACCCCTCATCTCAGTTTAGATTAATATTGACTTTAGATTTAACATGGTAACAGAAAATTATTACCACAACTATATCAAGTCAAGGAAAGATATGCATCATGAAACACATTAACTATTTTTAATTTTATTAATACATTGAACTGCATTAACTATACAAATGTAGACCTTTGTAGCAAGGTAATAGCAGTAGAAATATATATAATATTTTGGAAAGCACTGCTTCAAAGTAGATTCCCCTTATTTTCTTATATTCTGGGCCTTAGAAATCTAAGCATAAGAAACATGTTTTACCTAAGTTCTTTGTAACGTGAGAAATGTATTTTATTAATAACCATTATCGGTAATGCTAACAAAATGTCTTTAGGCTATCCTATTTTCTATATCTATTCATAAGTAGTTCTTCGATTGCATAGTATAACAAGTCTTTGATGTAGATAGAAAATGTTCAACTACGTCTGTATTACAGATAAAACTGGTCTCAGATCTTAAGTTAATATATGGCAAATTCAGGATTGAAATCTTGTGATTGTTTTGCTTTCTGCAACAACGAGAGTTAAACAATTCACCTCATTTAAAGTAATTGGTAAAAATCATTTTGTACTCCATTCAGAACTTGGCACATCAGGCACTGAAATATTAGAAGAATAGATGTTTAATAATGAAGGACTGTTCTCTTTTCCACTACATCTTTCCACCAAAATATTTTCAGAAAGGTTTGGCTTGGTTCCTTCTTTGTTTGTTTGTTTGTTTGTTTATCATATTAGAGTAATCTCCACAGAGGCTAAACCCCTCTCTCCAGCTACTAGTGTAACATCTGTCACGTAGTAAAAAGTCAATGTAGGTTTTTTTGAATGAATGGATGGTTGGATGGCTCTCTGATTGCCTGCTCGGCTGGATGACTGCATTTTTTTATTTATATCTTGGGATCTTGGTATTTGGAATTATTATGATTGCCTGAAATAAACAATGAAAACTAAGGAATTCTTCACTTCGCCTACAATAGTGATAATCGTGATGGTTAAATTATTCATTTCTTGACTTTGCTTCTCAATAATTATTCAGTGTGTGTAGGTTCAGTTCTAAAAATCTGCATTTTAACACACTCAAATTTATACTAATGCAGGCTGTAGATTATGTTTTGAGAATACTTTTATATGGCATATAGGTCTGATTAGAGCAGACTTTGTTAAAATTTCTTGAGCAAATCTAGGATAAAGTTGTCAGACTTCAGATTCCATACATCTCAAAGTACTAAGTTGATCGCTGAACTGGCAGAAGTTAATGCTATAAGCATTAACAATAAAGATAAGAAATCTGCACTGAACATTTGATGTGTGCGGTATTTTAGAGTGTAAGGTACAGTTCTTGATTCAGACAGCTGGGTTAAAATCTTGGCTTTCTCCTTCAATAGTTGTATCTCTTTGGTTACATTAATTAATTTATTTCTTCTTTAGTTGTTTTATTTGTACAATGTGGAAAAAATAACCTTTTCTTTCATTTTTGATTTTTGTAACAATAAAATGGATTAACTAATGTAAAACATTTAAAACAATAGCTGACATTTTATAAGCTTTTACTCAGCAATATTTTCTCCCCCAAATCTATGTTCTTTTCTTCCATTTCCCTAATATCCTTGAGATGCTAACATTAGAGATTCATTAAAAAAATGCTTAATGGACTTTAAGACTGATTAGCAAATCCTTTTCATCTTATACATAAAATAGAATTAGAGACGTTGAGAGATTTGATGAGATAGCACACATCTAGCCTAAGAAAAATGTGACTAATGCTCCAGATTTTCTGATTCCTGCCTTAAGTGTGTCTTTCAAAATTCCTTTGTCAACCATACTGACTGCCTGAGTTCGACCCCAGAGCTATAGGATGAGAATTTTTTGGGGGGTGATGGTGGTTAGGGGTGTTGTAGAATCCACAGGTTCATTGACTGAAATTTTACGTATATGAAAGCCAAAAACGCATCATAAGCCAGCATTTCTATTTTCTTTTATAAGCTGATAATGTGTGTTATACACTTATTTACTAAGTAAATAATAATTCAATAGGACACACCTCATCCACCTTACTAAGAATAAACCTCTTCTTGCCTGTATCCTTGATTAAACAGATGGTAGAGTATAGAAAAAATTAGCCATAAACATTCAAAAAAAGAAAAGCTCCTAAGGGTAAATATAAATGACTGAAAATTGTCATATAATACAGAAAAAAATGTAGAAATATTCATTTTCAGATTTCTGCCTTTTGTTATTCTGATTTGTTTCTGCTGTTGGTTATTTTAAAATTTCATTATCGGTTAAAATGGATAAATGTCTTATTTTGGAAAAATAATACTTTAAAAAAATGCACACTAAGATGCAAGTACAATATAAAGGTTGATATTTACTCATAGATAAACTAAGATAATTTCCAAAGGTAACTAAAATTTTTCATGAATTTTATAACTTGTATTATTTCAGACATGCAAGAATGGGCTCTCTCTACTAAATACTCTGAAGTAACTTTGATCTAAGACTTAAAAATCATAGAGGGCACCTGCGTAGCCCAGTCTATTAAGTGTCCAACTCTTGGTTTTTCCTCAGGTCATGATCCCATGGTTCATGGGATCAAGCTCCACATTAGACTCTCTGCTGACAACATGGACCCTGCTTGGGATTCTATCTCTCCCTCTCTCTCTGCACCTCCCCCCTTTTGTGTGCACTCTTTCTCTCAAAATAAATAAATAAACAAACAAAACAATTTAAATTATAGACAAAGCTACCTTTAGACATAGCAATACAAAAAAAAATTATTAGAGTTTCACTCTTTTTATCACATATTGCAAGAGAAAAAAAAGAGGATAAATGGGAAAGAAATAAAATCCTGAAATATGAAATATGGATGAAGGGTCAGGAATCCTCTAGTCCACTGATGCCATTTTACAGATAAGTAAATAATCAAAGAGTAGAGATTTAACTATAATATAATAGCAACAGATCTCTATATGTTTAACACTGTAATTCATGTGCATTGCAATGGGTATGCTATTTTACATAATTGAAGCAATAAATTCCAGGTTTTAATGAAAGATATAATCACATTTTTAATATATAAAGAATATAGAATGTTGTATATACTTATATAATGTCTTAAAATACATTTAAAATATATAAATATATAATTATATATATGTTTATTTATTTATATATATTTGTTATTTATATGTATTTGTTTATATATAATTTAAATATGTATGATTATATATAATCAACATAAATATAAAGTCACATTATATATGTCTGTGTATATACACACACACACATGCACACACACACACAAACACAGTGATACTCAAAACACAATACTCAAATACAGCAATACTCAAACAAGGCTGTTAATATTCTGTGATTGAATCAGAAACAAAAGTTATCTTAACCAATCATTAACAGAATAATATTGGCACAGAGATTAAGTCTCTTTGCCACTTTTCAACTTTAGGTGTTTTTTTTTTTTCCTCAAAATTTACTAAAGACACAAAGATTTACTGACACAAAGATTAAGTCTCTTTACCACTTTTCAACTTTACTTGTTTTTTTTTTTCCTCAAAATTTACTAAAGATTTGAACTATTTGATATTCCGGTAAAAGGCAAAACAATGGAGACTGTGAAAAGATCAGTGGTTTCTAATAGTTCAGAGAAAGGAAAAAGCAAAAGGATTTTTTTGGACAGAAATTATTCTGTATGATACTCAAATTAGTGGACATATGATCCTATATATTTGTTCAAACCGTTAGAATGCACAACACAGAGTTAACTCTAATGAAAACTATGGACAGTAGTAAATAATTATATATCAATATTGGCCCTTCTATTGTAACAAATGTTCCACACAAAAGCAAGATGTTAATAATAGGGGAAACTGGAGAATGGGGTGATATGGGGGGTATATATGAACTCTCTATACTTTCCACTCAGTTGTTCTGTAAATGTAAAGTACTTTAGAGATAGTTTATTAATTAAAGAAACAAACCAAAAAAGTTACTAATATAAAACCCATTTTAAGAGTTTTAAGAAAAATAATTTAATCATAAATTAGTTACAAAACTTATTTTGTATCATGAAAATTTAAACAAAGAAATACTATAAAAACCTTCTGAGATCACAAAAATTGTTCCCAGAACTTCTTGAAAACTATAGTTACTAAAGAATTTTAGAAGAATTTGGAAACACACACACACACACACACACACACACACACAATACAAATATACACACAAACTCAGTATGACAACATTAAAGAGTTATGTATTTGGGGAACTTTTTAAACTATATATAGTAGAAATTATTAAATACATTCTGCAAATCAGTAGAATAATTGTGTATTTAAAAATGTTTTATTTGAGTACAGTTGACACACACTGTTACAATAGTTTCAGCTGTGCAACACAAGGATTCAACATCTCTGTCTTATGCTGTGTTCACTGCAAGTGTAACTGCCACCTGTCACTATATGACACTATTACAATATTATTCACTATATTCTCTATGCTGTACCTTTTATTCCCATGACTTATTTATTCCATAACTGGAAGTCTATATCTCCTATTCCCTTGCACCCATTTTGCCCATCTCCCTACCTCCCTCTGGCAAATACCATATTTGTTTTCTATATTTTTAGAGGTGATTCTGCTTTTTGTTTGTTTTTACATTTTTTTTAGATTACACATATGAGTGAATTATTGTATTTGTTTTTCTCAGTCTTACCTATTTTACTTAGCATAATACCTTCTATGTCCATCCATATTGTTACAAATGGCAAGACCTCATCATTTTTATGGCTGCATAATACTCTATTTTTAATTTTGAATTTTTTTAATGTTTATTTATGTTTGGGGGCGGGGGCGGAGGGAGACACAACATGAGCAGGGGATGGCAGAGAGAAAGGGAGACACAGAATCTGAAGCAGGCTCCAGGATCCAAGCTGTCAGCACAAAGCTCAACGTGGGGCTGGAACTCACAAACTGCGAGTGATCATGCCCTGAGCCAAAGTCGGACACTTAACTGACTGAGCCACCCAGGCGCCCCTGTAATATTCCAGTGTGTGTGTGTGTGTGTGTGTGTGTGTGTGTGTGTGTGTGTATCACATCTCCATTATTCCTTCATGGACCCTTAGGTTACTTAGGTTGCTTGGTTATTGTAAAACAATGCTGCAATAAATATAAGGATGCATATAGCTTTCTGAATTAGTGTTTTTGTATTCTTTCAATGAATACCTAGTAGTGGAGTTCGTATGATATTTTTGTTTATAATTTTTTGAGGAGCCTCCATACTGTTTCCACAGTGGCTGTATCTGTCTACATTTTCACCAACATTGCACAATGATTCCTTCTTCTCCACATCCTCCCCAACACTTGTTATTTTTTGTCTTTTTATTATTATTTTTTTTTAGCCATTCTGACAGATGATAGGTAATAACTCATTGCAGTTTTGATTTCCATTTCCCTGGTGATTAGTGACATTGAACATCTTTTCATGTGACTGTTGGCCATCTGTATTTCTTTTTTGGAAAAATATCTATTCATTAGTATAATTAATCATGATTAGTCAATGTTAGAAACTTAAAACTCACCTTCAAAGAACTTTAGTCAGATCTTTGAGACATTTTGTTGTGTTCTTTTTTCCTCAATTAAAAAATATTTTAATAAACAACACATATTTAGAGAATGACTACTTTTAGTTAAGTTTAATTGAATAAAGATTTCATTATTCTTGCTCTGGGAAAACCAAATATTGCCTACCTCTAGGTTAAGATTCTCGCTGGATATATGCTACCTAGATAATGCCTTTCAAAGTGACTTATGAAATGTTTTTTGTTCTCTTCTACTTTTTTTTAATGTTTATTTTTTAGAGACAGAGACAGAGCATGAGCAGGGGAGGGGCAGAGAGAGAGGGAGACAAAGGATCTGAAGTAGGTTCTGTGCTGACGGTAGTGAGCCTGATGCAGGGCTCAAACTCACAAACCGTGAGATCATGACCTGATCTGAAGTTGGATGCTCTGCCGACTGAGCCACCCAGGTGCCCCTCTTCTACTTTTTTTTAAATTAAAAATAAATTATTTACACTTTAGCTTTATCATTTTCATTACAGCTATTTTGAAATCCAAGGTGTTAGTTTTTCCTATTTCCTATCTTTGAATTCTGGGTGTAGCCAAGTTCCGCCTTCAATATTTTGGTGGTCTGAATGTTTGTTGACCTGAAAGTTGCTGCAACATGGTTTTATTTCCTTATAGACCAATGTCTAGTACAATTATATGGCCTTTAGAGTAGAAAATAAACAATATATGTCTACTTCATTGCTTTTACTATTTGAAAACGTAGCTCAATTGCCTTCAAACTCATTAATTTTCTCTGCCTCTTTAAATGAAATGGTGTCTCATATAACACCTGAACAAGAGTGAATTATTTCACTTCAGAAGATGAGGAGAAATAGTTATGCCCTATTGAACTTTTAATATAAACGAACTGCTCCTTGAAATGCTTAATGATTAAAGAAAAGACCTATAGGGAGCTTCCAGACTTGATCTCTCTTAGAAGAATAAATAAAACAGACAGGTAATTAAGAGCAAATTCAGTTCTTGGTTTCACTGCTCAGTGTGTATGCTCACTATGGGTTAGCAGATCATAATACCAAGCTGGAGAGAGCCTTTGTCTGGTACAAGACATATTTACTGGTTTTCACTTTGAAAATGTCAGCAATCGAGAATCTTCAACTTTTACTAACAATCCAAGACAAAGCTGATCTACTCAACTACATTTTATCATAGATGTGAGTTAAAATGATATGAGATTTGTGTGACTGTGTGTGTGTGTGTGTGTGTGTGTGTGTGTGTGTGTGTGAAATTACTTCTTATTTAGAAGAAGTAAGCTTCATATATATGTATATGAACATGTCAGAAATTTCCTTAGGGCAAATATTTGAAGATTAGTTCTTGTTCCTTTTGTTATTTCTCCAAATATCTGCTAATTCTCAGTGCCTAGCCACATTTCAGTTATATTATCTAGAGAACCAGTTGAACTTCCTTTTTCTTTCCTTTTATTACACTGCTTATAACCTCTGTTCTGCTCAAATGTGTACCTCCCATCTTTGTTTCACCCATGACAAACTTCTCTAGCAGTAGAATGAAAGTGATTTAGACTTTAATTTTCATTGAATTGAACCAGATGGATTTGGAAATGCCTCCTGTGGTTATGTAGTTTTTGTACTACCCTACTACTCAATTAATACCACTTACACACTAGTCTAATTTAATGCCCACTTCCCAGTCACAATCCTGAAAGTTGTGTTGTGTATCATTTTGACATGCAAACATATTTACTCTCACTAGAATCTCTCACATGGGTTCAATAGGATCATACTGAACACAGTATGGTTAATTGGTATTTGGAGCACAAAGTATGTATCCAACACCCATTTTTTCCCCTAACTTCTCTAGAATCAGAACTCTGAATGACTTATTGCCAGATGTTTGCCTCATTTCTTAGTTTTATTTGAAGATTGGTAAGCTCAATTGGATATAAGGAAAATTACCGGGTTGGTTTTCCAAGAAAGTTCTTTAAATAAAGATGACTTTTTTTCTTCATGACCATTTTCAAAAGCTGTCTTATTTCTGTTTTTGTTTGAAGCATAGAGATGATGGCTGAAGCTGCACAGGAAAACACATGAACATAAGATGAGCTTGACAGTAGAATAACACACTTAAAATGATGCGTGTGCAACAGGAAACTGGAATGTTGATACCACAGAACTTCCATAACAACTATGATAGTCTCCCCACTTTGTAATTCCTTTACGGGAGAAAAATACCAACCTCTGTCTGTTGATGTTATTGAAATAATTTATTCTAGGAGACAAATATAATTCCCAATGCACACAACTGTTTTGTGCTGGTTTTGGCCTATTGACGGTAATGCTACCAGCTAGAAATGCCTGAAAGCATTCACCTGGCTCACGTTGAGCTTCCTACAGACATCTCTTTCCAAACCAATGTTAGAACCACTGGACTGACTCTTGGGGTTCCTACTGTGCTTGCTTGCAAGATGCCCTTCAGCAACAGCCATCAGGAAACTTCGAAAAAATAAATGTTTATTACTTACAAGACCTGGAAATTACACAATACACCTGAGGCTCTCTGGTGGGGGGGGGGGGGTAGAAAGAGAGAAAGAAAGCAAGAAAGCTCATGCACAGGGTTTCTGTTTTTATTGGGGTCAAGGGTAGGGGCCTCCGATTTCACAGGCTCATTCTTTATTGGTGTATTTAAAACATAAGAACATCATAAGGTTTAAAACATAAAAGTGGTGATTTAAAGTGAAGGAAACAGAAAAGACAAGTGTTCCCAAAGATGAGTAATTGAAATCAACCATATTTTCTAAGACAAAAGAAACTCAGGCAGAGGGGAGTGGTCTGACTCTATCTAGTCCGGTGGCTGGTAATGTGCTTTTCAACATAATTGTCTTTGAAATGGATGTCAGCAATCCAAGTTTAAGTCATCTTTTTGCATCACAAAAACAGGAAAAAAATGATCATTTATATAAATTCTTAAGTAGCTGGCACATACTGGGCAATGTACAGTTAATCAGTAAAAGTGGCAAGCTGTTAATACAATTGGAGATGAGAATTCTTTTCAGGTCATTCTCTGTATTTGAACTGCCATAATTCTCAGTAGATTCAAGAAAGATTCAAAGTTTTCCCAGCAGTGAAGTACAGATTGGAAAACAAGCAAAAAAATCACAAGTAATAAATGCAACTCAAATACTGCAGAGAGCATGTATTCAAAGAATGTGTATTAGGAGAACCTATATTTAAATTTCAACCCTTAAAAATTATAAACAGAAAATTGAGAATTGCTTCAGTTTGTAAATCTCACAGAGAGGGGCACCTGGGTGGCTCTGTTGGTTAAGGGTTGGACTCTTGATCTCAGTTCAGGTCTTGATCTCAGGGTCTTAAGTTCAAGTCTCTTGTTGAGCTTTGTGCTGGGCATGGAGCCTACATTAAAAAAAAAAAACAAAAAAACAAAAACCTCAAACAGAAAAATGCTTTACCAATATCAAAACCAGTATAAGAGGAGTACCTGGGTGGCTCAGTTGGTTGGACATCAGGACTCAGGTCATCATCTCAAGGTGCATGGAATCAAGCCCTGCATGGGTCTCTGCGCTGACAGAGCAGAGCCTGCTTGTGATTCTCTCTCATCCTCTCTCTCTGCCCCTCCCATACACTCTACATAAATAAATAAATAAACATAAAAACAAAAACAAAAACACTATAAGAAGTTGAGGTTCAAACATAGATTTGGAAGTCCCTGATGCCTAGGCTCTTTTGTCTTATTTATCTTTGGTACAGCTTAAAGATCAGCAGAATTAATAATGGTAAAATATGTTTGATGATACTTGATAAAAGTTTATTTTCTTAGGGGAAATAACAAATGACTTCCCTGTACATTATGGGTAGAAAAATGATGACGGTGGTGGTGGTGGTGGTGGTAAAGAGTCCACAAAAATCATAGATGGAAATATTCCAATTTCTCCAGTAAAATACAAAGTTATACAATTCTCTGATTCATAAAAATAAAGTCATAAAACATTTACTGTTTTCTTAGTTTTAGCTTTTGATAAAAAGTGTGACTAATTATTTAACAAGAGTGCATATGACTCTAAATTTTAAGTGTGAAATGAAATTTGGAAATAAATAACATGAGATATGGTATAATTGATGCAGGCAGGCTGGTCTGAGGACCCAGAGGGGGTCCTGAAGAACTAACCAGAAGGTCCTTGGCTTCAAGCGAGATAGAAATCAAATGTGAACCAGCAGTTTGTAAATCTCACAGAGATTTACATACATATACATATATGCATATATATATACACACACATATACATACATATATACATATATATATACATGTATGTATATATATATATACATACATATGTATGTATATATTTATATACACATATTTATATATGGAGAGACAGAGGGAGAGAGAGTGATGGATAAGGAGAGAGCATCCAAGAGACTTGGAAAGGAAAATAGCATGAGTCTGTCTTGCTTGAGGTCTGGGATTTTTACTGGCAATTGTGGTCTGGTGCACATGTCCTTTTAGGCATCCATGAATTGGGCAGAATAAGGAGAGGGTCCAGGTGTCCTTCATAAGTCACTAATTCCCTGAAACCAGGGGACTTGGTGTCAAGTTGGTTGGAGTCAGTGGTCTTAGAGAACTTTTATGAAGACCCTGCCTGGTCACACCTTAGATGTTGTGTACAGTGCTGGAAGCCTCCAAAGATACCATTATCTCTTTGTTCCTTACAAGGAAAACATGTTATTTGTATTTCAAAGCATGTGTAGAGTGGGGTTGGAGTGCAAGCCCTAGGAAGAATAGAAACTGGATAGGAAGCAACAAAACAAAAACAAACAAACAAAAAGCTTTTTTTTCACTCATGGGGTTCCTTCAGTTTCCCTGCCTCATAATTATGTCAGCTATGATTGAATATTGCCCAAATTCTCTACACATTTCTATATTCATTCATTTTAAGTATATCTTTTCAGATTCCCTTATCAAAGAGCAGAGTCTATATCTTCACTCCTTGAATCTGAAATAGCCAGATGACTTTTTTGTCAGTGTTATTTCTGAAACTAAGCCTCAACAGGATTTTATACACTTTCTCCTAGACCTTTGTCTTATTCATGAAAGTAAGCCAGTACTGTGTAGCTGTAGGATAAATACCACATGGAAGAGAGCTGAGGTAACCCAGCCAAGAACCATAGGACTCCCAGAGGCAAAGCCACCTAGCTTCATTAGCAGTGCTTAAGGGAGATCAGCAGCTACAGTAAGAACCCCTTCCCACAGGCTAATTTTTAACATATCAAGAACAGTGAATTATTGCTTAAAATACCCAGTTTTGTGATGCCTTTTCACGGAGCAATATTATGGCAATAAATTACTAACACAACAGCCTAAAATGATTACATCATTCTGAGACACTAAGGAAATGTTATAATTGTGCTATAACAAGTTGAATTATAATACTTTTCTTTTAATACAGAAAGTAGAAAGTGAGTTTGGCAAACATGGGTTTAGTTACAAATTTCATCATAAAATAGAAAATTAATTAGCTTTTTGGGGCATTGCTTTCCTCATGTTATAAATTGGAACTACCAATTTTATGTTACCAATAGTAACCACCCCTTTGTTGCTGGCAAATAGGCCTGCATATTAAAAGCAAAATAATTAGAACAAAATAATCTAAATCTTTTTCAATGCTTTAGCCATTGACTTACATGGAGATTCTGTTAACTAACACATAAGCTAGGCATCTCCTACTAAATGTGTTACCAAAAAAAAAAAAAAAAATCATTGGAATACTATTTAAATATCATCATCATCATTAATTGATAAATGCAAGCAAACATTCTCACACTCAGAAAATGGAAATTATTTTAATAATCCTTTAAAGAAGGAAGAGTTTAAATACAGAATCACATATTTTTATTTAAATTTAACACAAAAAGACGTATGGATGGATCACACAGAGCATTTTTAAATACTATAGATAAAAGGTATTCAAACTTCTAAAACATATGTCAACACATAGGATATCTAGCTACTTTTTGAGAAGCTTAGTAAATTCTATTCATACAAATAATATTGAAAGCAAGACTTCATTGATTAAAACAAATACATTAAAGATTCCTAAGTAATAAATAATATTAAGAAAACTTTTGTATTGAGGGATGTTTTTTCAAAAACATTTTTTTCTTTAGAACATATAAAAGAAAATAAATATATTATATATAATAATTATACTCCCTGACCAGGTGTGATTTATTCCAGAAATGCAAGATTCTTTAAATATTCAAAACCAATCAATATTATCAACCAAACTGATAAGCTACTGATCACATCAATTGATATAGAAAATCATAAGGGACTCACAATCTAGAAGTAATAATCTAATTCAACAAAGTCACAGAACATAATAAAAACATACAAGAATCAGTTGTGTTTCCATGTACTAAAAATGAACATTTGGAAACCAATATTTAAAATACTTTACCATTTAAAATTGTTTCAAAGGACATTAAATACTCAGATGTAAATCTAACAATACATGTACAGAATTTGTATGCAGAAAAATCACCAAAAAAGTTAATAAAGGAAGACACATATTGTGCTCATGATTTGGGAGACTTGATATAGTTAATATGTCAATTGTCCCCCAGACTGATATTTCAGATGGGCACAATGACTGTTAGAATCCCAGCAAAGTTGTTTTTTTTTTCAATATATAAACATATTCTAAACTTGACATGGAAATTAAAATATACTAGAATACCTAGAACAATTGTTTAAAAAAAGTGTGAGAGGAAACTACCTAATTTTAGTAATACTAGGTATCTGCAGCAATCAAGATAGTGTGGTATTGAAAATGGATAGACACAGAGATCAAAGAAGGAGCAGAAAAACCAGAAATAGACCCACACAAGTATGCACAATTGGATTTTTGCAAATTTACAAAGACAATTAAGTGAAGTATGGGTGACATTTCAACAAATATTAAGCATGGCATCTCATGATCTGTAAAAGAAAATATTGATAAGTTACACTTCATCAAAATTTAAAATGCATGCTCCATGAAAGACCCTGTTGAGAAGATGGAAAAACAAGCTACAACTGGGAGGAAATATTTGCAAACCACCTACAGGACAGAAAATAAACATCTTTAATATTTAAAAAACTTGAAACTTAGAAAAAAAACAAGAAATTCAATTAAAAGTGGACAAATACTGTGAGCAGATATTTCACCAAAGACAACATACTGATAGCAAGTAAGCATATGAATATGTTCAATATCATTAAGCATTAAGGAAATGAAAATTAAAATCATGGCATATTCGGAAGATTAAGTTAATGAGATAATGATAATACTGAATGTTGGCCAGGTAAAGGATATATTGAATTTCTCATAAATTGCTGATAAGACTGAATAATGGTATAGCAGACAGTATTTGGGCAATCTCTTGTAAAACTAAAATGCACTTACTATATGACCTAGCAGTCCTGTTCCTGGGATTTATCTCAGAGAAATGAAGCCTTATGTTCACACACAAAAATTGTGCATGGATGTTCATGGAAGGTTTATTTGTAACCCCAAATTGTAAATAACCCTGTTGTTCTTCAATTAAAATGGTTTAACAAACCATGGTGTATCTATACCATAAATATTACACAGGAGTAAAAAGGAATGAACTGTTGACACATACAATCACCTCCATGGATCTTAAAGGACCCAGGATGAGTAGAAATGCCAGTCTCAAAAGGCTGCATACTATACATTTCATTTATATCAAGTTTTTAAGCCAACATAGGGATGGAAAACAGATTAGCTGTTAATGTAAATAGTTTAAGAAGAGTAGGGTTGGTGTTACTACAAAGAGGTAGTATAAAGGAGTTTCTTTGAGATGATGAAGTGCTGTTTCTTGGTTGTGGTGGTGGTAAACCAAATCGATATGTGGGAAAGTTTCATAGAATTACACACACATAAACTCAAATAAGTGTGTGTAAAAGCTGTTGATATATGAATATAATCTGTAGTCTAACAGTATTCTACCAATATCAATTTCCTTATTTTCTTTTTGTGAAATAGTTATGTGAGATGGCACTATTAGAGGAAGAATGGAGATAGGTCAACAGGATTCTCTGTACTATGTTTGCAGATTCCTGTGTATTTATGATTATTTCAAAATAAAAAATACCCTCTAGGTTTTTTTAGATTTATTTAACGTTTTTTTTTTTTTTTTTTTTTTTTTTTTTTTGAGAGAAAGGGAGAATGAGAATGAGTGGAGGAGGGGCAGGGAGAGAGGGAGAGAGAGAATTCCAAGCAGGCTCTGCACTGTCAGACTGGAGCCTGATGTGGGGCTCAAACTCACAAACCATGAGATCATGAGCCAAGTGGAAACCAAGAGCCTGATGCTTAACCACTGAGCCACACAGGCGCCCCTCGTGTTCTAAATTTTTAAACAATTTTTTAATAAACCAGAGGGGCATGAATGGCTCAATCAGTTAAGTATCTGACTCTAGACTTCTACTCAGGTCATGATCTCACACTTTGTGGGATCAAGGCCTGTGTTGGGCTTCACTCCAAAGCGCAGAGTCTGCTTGGGATTCTCTCTCTACCCCTCTTTCTGCCTCTCCCCCACTCATGATTGCTCTCTCTCTCAAAATAAATAAATAAACTTTAAAAAATTTAATTAACCAGAATTTAATACTTCATATTGGTTCATCACTAGTCAATGGAGTTTCCTCACATTCGCCTGCATTTCTAATGTTCCAGACATATGCATTTATAACTAACCGAGGATACCTTATCAAGAACTTTTCTGTCTCTATAGCATTGTATGTTCTATATCCTTCAACTTCCATCTCCACAGGGGGGCTAACTCTAAAAGTACAGGCCAATATAATCTATTCTGGAAAATTCTCTTAGACTTACTGTAAATGGTATTGTAGTGTAAGTCTACTATGAATACCTCTCCCCACATCCATACAAATACCTATGTACAAATCCCTACCATGAAACTTGTTTTCTTATTACAGAGTATATGTTTCTGAGAGAATTAGAGTGCAATATATGGGTAAGAACTATTCTCAGTATTTCCATCTTTTCATATGGTACATAGAATATAGTGCTCCATATTATAGAAGTTGATAATGACAGATTAAATAAATAAACAAAATATTTTGGAGGGACACTATGATCTAGAAGTTGACTTTAATTACCTGGATTAAAAGATAGACCCGATTTTTCAAAATAGATCTGGAATGTTTTTAATATAACGTTGCCTTTCAGATCTGTTTTGTTGTTGTTATCAATTGTGAAATCCTACAGACACTGATTCATTTAGTGAATCAAATTATTGAATATTGAACTCTTAGGAAAATTTTTTGAATATTTTAAGCATAATTCTTATGCCACATATATCATTTGTCTTCTACAGTTCCTTAAATTATTCATATAAATAAGTGTTCTATGAAATTGTTTTGGGGAACCCAAATGTAAGAACACTTATTTTACTTTCTAGTGAAACTATATCTCAAGAGTTTAATTCTGGGAGTGCGTGGGTGGCTCACTAGGTTGAGCGTCTGACTTCAGCTCAGGTCAAGATCTCATGGCTCATAAGTTTGAGCCTCGCCTCAAGCTCTGTGCTGATGGCTCAGAGCCTGGAGCCTGTTTTGGATTCTATGTCTCCCTCTCTCACTACCCCTCCCCCACTCACTCTGTCTCTCTCTCAAAAATAAATAAACATTAAAAAAAATTTTTTAAGAGTTTAATTCTGAAGATCATGCTTGTTGCTATATATCATCTATTACTGTATACACATTTATTTCTGTTTTTGTGCATTTCCAATGTTACTTTGCAATGGTTAAAGTGCTCCTTCATCTTAACTTTAGACTCAAAAACACACCTTGCTTTTATTTACTGTAAGTTTTATCTAATTCTATCTACCAGAAAATTTAAATTTAAATTTGTAGACTATAAATGGAAAATTCAGTTAGAAGCTTTGTTTCTTATTCTTTATTCTAAATACCTTCACTTGCAGTTAGAGGAAGTAAATACTTTGTTTTCTAGAAATGTTTGTATAGCAAGACATTATTTGTATCACCTGTTGAAATTTCACATTCCAGTAGTTTAATAGAACAGCTAATTTGTTTCTAAGTATGCAAATTCTTTTTTATATACTGTAGTTTTGATGTACAGGTACAGCATATTGTAACACATGAGTTTTTTTTTTTAATTGAACAGATGTTAAGATTACAAAACTTTCTCATAGTAAAATATTTGGAAAAAACATGGAGTATACAAAAAGATTCTACAACAAAGACTGTTGAAAAACTGGAAAGTGTATGCATATCAAAGTGTCTAAACATATAAGAAGATAAAATTGGTCTTTTCCGAGATGTCTTTTTATATATGATATGTCTGTGAATATCTCTATATACACATAATTATAAGTGAATACTAAGTAAAAAAATATAGCAACTACTTTAAAAGGATTTAGGAATGGCACAAGCTGTTAGGGGAGAATTGAATTTTTAGAAAGTGAAAAGGAACTTTATGACATTTATGTATATACTTGCTGATAAAAATAGCTTTTATTGTTTAATTTTTTTTCCACTTTCAGATTATATTGTCATTGGATATTGTGAATACTTAGTGGATAATAAAAAAAGTAACATAAAGTTTAATGTAGGACCATATTGCAACTAAATAAAGAACTGATCTCTCCTGTAATTTAGTTCTCAGTACTCACTGCTCACATATGTGCAGGCAATGGAATTGGGGTCTTCATTTCTTCATTACATTCTGGAGACCATGGTATCAAACCACACTTCCCCACCACCTGGAAATCCTAAGTCCCCTTTTGTGGTTTATTTTCTATTGCCCTGATAGCTCTTTCACTCCTTTCCCAATCCTGTTAAATTCCATTTAATCCCCTCACTCTCAGATGATCTTTGTTCTCATGTCAGAGAGAAAATAAAATGCATTAGATAGGAACTGGATCAACTTCTTCAAAAAGACAAAATAAATAAATAAATAAAGAGAAAATTAAAAAAAAGAAAAGAAAAAGTAAAACAAACAACAACAACAAACAACAGAAGAAAGAAAAGGGAAAAATACACAAATGGGTGAGTTTCTCCTGCAACTAAAATCTAATTTCCTCATTTCTGTCCTGATTCAATGCTTTTCTGTCTTCCCAGGGATTTCTTTACTGGCACACTTTTACCTTTATTCCCTTCTTCTCTTCTTGATTTTTTTTTGGTATTTGAGAATATTCAGATTGTTTCATCAATAGAAAAAGTAAATACTGCCTCTCCCTAGATAACTACCTATTGTGCAGGCCCATCTGGCAAGCGGTCAAACCCCCTCCTTCATTTTATAGCCACTTTGCTGCATGGTATAGTTTAGCACACTAGCCATGTACACTACTTTTCGTTTGCTTCAAGTGAGAACATGCACACACGCACACGCACACACACACACACACACACACACACACACACACACAACCTGCTTTCTCTTTACATTTCTGGCCACTCTTGCAGAAACATTTTTTTTTAATTTAATTTTTTATTTTTTATAATTTACATCCAACTTGGTTAGCATATAGTGAAATAATGATTTCAGGAGTAGATTGCTTAATGCTCCTTACCCATTAAGCCCATCCCCCCCTCCCACGACCCCTCCAGTAACCCTCAGTTTGTTCTTCATATTTAAGAGTCTCTTCCTTTTTGTCTCCCTCCCCATTTTTATATCATTTTTGTTTCCCTTCCCTTATTTTCAACTGTTTTTCTCTTAAAGTCCTCTTATGAGTGAAGTGATAAGATTTTTGTCTTTCTCTGAGTGACTCGTTTCACTTAGCATAATACCCTCTAGTTCCATCCACGTAGTTGCAAATGGCAAAATTCCATTCTTTTTGATTGCCGAGAAATACTCCATTGTATACATATATACACTATATCTTCTTTATCCATTCATCCATCGATGGACATTGGGCTCTTTCCATACTTTGGCTATTGTTGATAGTGCTGCTATAAACATGGGGGTGCATGTGTCCCTTTGAAACAGCACCCCTGTATCCCGTGGATAAATGCCTAGTAGTGCAATTGCTGGGTCATAGGGTAGTTCTATTTTTAGTTTTTTTAGGAACCTCCATACTGTTTTCCAGAGTGTCTGCACCAGCTTACATTCCCACCAACAATGCAAAAGAGATCCTCTTTCTCTGCATCCTCACCAGTATCTATTGTTTCCTGAGTTGTTAATGTTGGCTATTCTGACAGGTGTAAGGTGGTATCTCATTGTGGCTTTGATTTGTATTTCCCAGATGATGAGTGATGTTGAGCATTTTTTCATGTGTCGGTTGGCCACTTGGATGTCTTCTTTGGAGAAGTGTCTATTCATGTCTTTTGCCCATTTCTTCACTGGATTATTTGGTTTTTGGGTGTTGAGTTTGGTAAGTTCTTTATAGATTTTGGAAACTAACCCTTTATCTGATATGTCTTTTGCAAATATCTTCTCCCTTCCCTTCGCTGTGCAGAAGCCTTTTATTTTGATGAGGTCCCAGTAGTTCATTTTTGCTTTTGTTTCCCTTGTCTCCAGAGACATGTTGAGTAAGAAGTTGCTGCGGGCAAGATCAAAGAGGTTTTTCGTGCTTTCTCCTCAAGGATTCTGTTGGCTTCCTGTCTTACATTGAGGTCTTTCATCCATTTTGAGTTTATTTTTGTGTATGGTGTAAGAAAGTGGTCCAGGGTCATTCTTCTGCATGTCGCTGTCCAGTTTTCCCAGCACCACTTGCTGAGGAGACTGTCTTTATTCCATTGGATATTCTTTCCTGCTTTGTCAAAGATTAGATGGCCATATGTTTGTGTGTCCATTTCTGGGTTCTCTATTCTGTTACATCGATCTGAGTGTCTGTTCTTGTGCCAGTACCATACTGTCTTGATGATTACAGCTTTGTAGTATAGCTTGAAGTATGGGATTGTGATGCCTCCTGCTTTGGTTTTCTTTTTCAAGATTGCTTTGGCTATTTGGGGCCTTTTTAGGTTCCATACAAATTTTAGGATTATTTTTTTCTAGCTCTGTGAAGAATGCTGGTGTTACTTTGATAGGGATTGCATTGAATATGTAGGTTGCTTTGGGTAGTATCGACATTTTAACAATATGTTCTTCCTATCCAGGAGCATGGAATCTTTTTCCATTTTTTTGTGTCTTCCTCAGTTTCTTTCATAAGCTTTCTATAGTTTTCAGTATATAGATTTATCACCTCTTTGGTGAGATTTATTCCTAGGTATTTTATGGTTTTTTGTGCAACTGTAAATGGGATCAATTCCTTGATTTCTCCTTCTGTCGCTTCATTGTTGGTGTATAGGAATGCAACCGATTTCTGTGCATTGATTTTATATGCTGCAACTTTGCTGAATTCATGAATCAGTTCTAGCAGTTTTTTAGTGGAATCTTTTGGGTTCTCCATATAGAGTATCATGTCATCTGTGAAGAGTGGAAGTCTGACCTCCCTCTGGCCAATTTGTATGCCTTTTATTTCTTTGTGTCGTCTGACTGCAGAGGCTAAGACTTCCAATACTACGTTGAATAACAGTGGTGAGAGTGAACATCCCTGTCTTGCTCCTGATCTTAGGGGGAAAGCTCTCAGATTTTCCCCATTGAGGATGATATTAGCGTTGGGTCGTTCATATATGACCTTTATGATCTCGAGATATGCTCCTTCTATCACTACTTTCTTGAGAGATTTTATCAAGAAAGGATGCTTTATTTTGTCAAATGCTTTCTCTGCATCTATTGAGAAGATCATATGGTTCTTGTCCTTTCTTTTATTGATGTGATGAATCATGTTAATTGTTTTGTGGATATTGAACCAGTCCTGCATCCCAGGTATAAATCTCACTTGGTCGTAGTGAATAATATTTTTAACGTATTGTTGGATCCAGTTGGCTAATATCTTGTTGAGGATTTTTGCATCCATGTTCAGCAGGGAAATTGGTCTATAGTTCTCCTTTTTAGTGGGGTCTCTCATCTGGTTTTGGAATCAAGGTAATGCTGGATTCATAGAAAGAGTTTGGAAGTTTTCCTTCCATTTATATTTTTTGGAACAGCTTCAAGAGAGTAGGTGTTAACTCTTCCTTCAATGTTTGGTAGAATTCCCCTGGAAAGCCATCTGGCCATGGACTCTTGTTTTTTGGCAGATTTTTGATTACTAATTTGATTTCCTTACTGGTTACAGGTGTATTCATATTTTCTATTTCTTCCTGTTTCAGTTTTGGTAGTGAATATGTTCTAGGAATTTTTCCATTTCTTCCAGATACCCATTTTATTGGCATATAATTGCTCATAATATTCTCTTATTATTGTTTGTATTTCTTTTGTGTTGGTTGTGATCTCTCCTCTTTCATTCTTGATTTTATTTATTTGGGCCCTTACCTTTTTCTTTTTGATCAAACTGACTAGTGGTTTATCAATTTTGTTAATTCTTTCAAAGAACCCACTTCTGGTTTCTTTGATCTGTTCTACTGTTTTTTGGTTCAGATAGCATTGATTTCAATAGCATTAATAATAAATAATCTTTATTATTCCCTTTCTTCTGCTGGCTTTGGGTTTTATTTGCTGTTCTTTTTCCAGTTCGTTAAGGCATAAGGTTAGGTTGTGTATCTGAGATCTTTCTTCCTTCTTTAGGAAGGCCTGGATTGCTATATACTTTCCTCTTATGACTGCCTTTGCTGCATCCCAGAGGTTTTGGGTTGTGGTGTTATCATTTTCATTGACTTCCATATACTTTTTAATTTCCTCTTTAACTGCTTGGTTAGCCCATTCATTCTTTAGTTGAATGTTCTTCAGTCTCCAAGTATTTGTTACCTTTCCACATTTTTTCTTGTGGTTGATTTCTAGTTTCATAGTGTTGTGATCTGAAAATATGCACAGTATGATCTCAACCTTTTTGTATTTACTTAGGGCTGATTTGTGTCCCAGCATGTAGTCTATTCTGGAGAACATTCCATGTGCACTGGAGAACAATGTATATTCTGCTGCTTTAGGATGAAATGTTCCGAATATATCTGTTAAGTCCATCTGGTCCAGTGTGTTATCCAAAGCTGTTGTTTCTTTGTTGATTTTTTGATTAGACGATCTGTCCATTGCTGTGAGTGGGGTGTTGAAGTCTCCTACTATTATGGTATTACTATCAATGAGTTTCTTTATATTTGTGATTAATTGATTTATATATTTGGGTGCTTTCACACTTGGTGCATAAATGTTTACAACTGTTAGGTCTTCTTGGTGGATAGTCCCCTTGATTATGATATAGTGTCCTCCTGCATCTCTTGATACAGTCTTTATTTTAAAGTCTAGATTGTCTGATAGAAGTATGGTACTCCGGCTTTCTTTTGTTGACCATTAACATGATAGATGGTTCTCCATCCCCTTACGTTCAATGTGAAGGTGTCTTTAGGTCTAAAGTGGGTCTCTTGTACACAGCCTATAGTTAGATCCTGTTTTCTTATCCATTCTGTTACCCTATGTCTTTGGATTGGAGCATTGAGTCCACTGACATTTAGAGTGAGTACTGAAAGATATGAATTTATTGCCATTATGATGCTTGTAGAGTTGGAGTTTCTGGTGGTGTTCTCTGGTCCTTTCTAATCTTTGTTGCTTGTGATATATATATATATATATATATATATATATATATATATATTTTTTTTTTTTTTTTTTTTTTTTTTTTTCATCTTTTCTCCCCTCAGGAAGTCACCCTTAAAATTTCTTGCAGGGCTGGTTTAGTGGTCACAAACTTTTAATTTTTGTTTGTCTGGGAAAGTTTTTATATCTCTTTGTATTTTGAATGACAGCCTTGCTGGATAAAGAATTCTTGGCTGCATATTTTTCTGATTCAGCACATTGAGTATATCCTGCCACCCCTTTCTGGCCTGCCAAGTTTCTGTGGATAGGTCTGCTGCAAACCAGATCTGTCTTCCCTTGTAGGTTAGGGACTTTTTTCCCTTGTTGCTTTTATGATTCTCTCTTTGCCTGTGTATTTTGTGAATTTGACTAAGATATGTCTTGTTGATGGTCGCTTCTTGTTGAATCTAATGGGGGTTCTCTGTGCTTCTTGGAGTTTGATCTGTGTCTTTCCCCAGGTGAGGAAAGTTTTCTGCTATGATTTGCTTACATAACCCTTCTACCCCTATTTCTCTCTCTTCCTCATCTGGGACCCCTATGATTCTGGTGTTGTTCCTTTTTAATGAGTCACTGATTTCTCTAATTCTTAAATTGTGCTCTTTTGCCTTAATCTCCCTCTTTTTTTCTGCTTTGTTATTCTCTATAAGTTTATCCTCTATATCGCTGATTCTCTGTTCTGCCTTGTCCATCCTTGCCGTTTCTGCATCTATCTGTGATTGGAGCTCAGTTATAGCATTTTTAATTTCTCTGGGTATTTTTTACTTCTTTTATCTCTGCAGAAAGGGATTCTAATCTATTTTCGACCCCAACTAGTATTCTTATTATCATGATTCTAAATTCTGGTTCAGACTTCTTGCTTGTATCTGTGTTGGTTAAATCCTTGGCTGTCATTTCTGCATGCTCTTTCTTTTGGGGTGAATTCCCTCATTTTGTCATTTGGAAAGGAAAAAAGGAATTAATGTGGTAGAAAAATTTAATTAAAAAAATTAAAATTAAAAAATATTAAACTTAAACACACGCACACACACACACATACACACACAAATCGAATAGATGCTGTTAGATCCTAGGTGTGTTTTGGTCTGGGTGTTGAAAGTTGTTTGACAGATTAGAAAAAAAAAGGGGGTGAGAAAAAAAAGAAATCATTTGAGAATTTGAAAAAATGAATACACTGAAGTAGACTAAAATGAGATGATGGAGGTAAAATAAAATTTTAAAAAATATATACAAAAGTAAAGAATATAGTAGAAAAAAAATTAAAGAAACATTTTTTTATAAAAACTAAAAAATGTGATTTTTTTCTTTTTCTATATTTAGGAAAAAAGAAAAAAAATGAAAAAGAGAAAAAAGATAAAAAAGAATAAGGAAAAGAAAAAGAAATCATTTGAAAATTTGAAAAAGTGAATACACTGTAGTAGACTAAAATAAAATGATGGAAGTAAAATAAAATTTGAAAAATTTACATAAAAGCAAAAAATATAGTAATAAAAATTAAATAAAAACATTTGTAATAGAAATTGAAAGTAAAAATGAAGTTTTTCTCTTTCTGCATTCAAGAAAAAGAAAGGAAATGAAAAAGAGAAAAAAGAAAAAGAAAGAAAAAAAGGAAATTGCAAATTTGAAATGGTGATACACTGAAGTAGACTAAATTAAAATGATGGAAGTAAAATAGAATTTGAAAAAAAATTACACAAAAGAAAAAATATAGTAATAAAAACTAAAGAAAAATAGTTTTAATAAAAATGAAAATAAAAATGAATTTTTTTCTTTCTGTATTCAAGAAAAAGAAAAGAATTATGAAAGAGAAAAAGGAAAAAGAAAAAAGAAAGAAAATTGAATAGATGAACCTGCTAACAGATTGAAGTAGGACTGAAATTACTTTGTTTTCCCCTAGAAGTCAGTCTATGTAGCTCTTTATAGTCCATTAATTAAGCCAGTAGTGAGACTTGGGTTCTTGAAGAGCGAAGTTGGCCCAGGTGGGCAGTGCTCAGTGTAACAGCTCCGCTCTCCACTACATGGCGCTGCCAGCCTACTGGGGTGGATTGTTGTGGTGCTTATAGGTGCGTATGCGCATGTACGGGAGCGGTAAAAAATGGCGCCACCCAGCTACCCAGTCTGTTCTCCGGATCAACAATTGTGTACCTGTTCTCTGTCTTCAGCTCTGGTTCACTCCCTGCTTTTTCACTCTCCGTAACCAGGCCGCTGGCAGTACTTCTCTCCCGAGTTTTGTCTCAGATGTGGCTGTTTTCCCTGGTTTCTTCTGAAGGACTGTGGTTTTGACCCGTTCCGCCCCTCTGTGGGAGGGTCTCACTGAGCAATGGCCGAATGAGCAATGGCTGAATGAGCAATGGCCGAATGTCGGCTGCACCCAGGAATGCTTGCTGGACCCTGCTGCTGCCAGTGCCCCGAGACTGTGGCCAGGTTCCAGCCCACCCCAGAAAAAATCACGAGACAGTGTAGCAGCAGCGTTTCAGGGATTATGGAAAATCACAACACACATCTGGCACAAGGCTTCACCCTTAAGGACCTTGTTCCAGCACCAGCGAATGTGGCCATTTTCTGGCGTCTGCTGGGACCAGGTGCTTTCAACAGTCTCTACAAAATGTACTTCCAGCAGTGGAACCGCTTTCCCCTGTGTGGCCTGAGAACCTCCTGGACCCCACTCTGTTCCTGGGGATTCACCCTTCCCACCAGAGCACCACAAGGTATCGAGCTGCAGAGATGCATCCTTTGCGCTCCCTTGTTTACAGTCTTAAAGGAATTTAAAACCCTCTCCTTTCTCCTTTCTCCCTTTTTAGTTTAGTCCCTGTGGCTGTTTCCAATTTTCCACTTTCTCTCCAGCTGCTTTTGGGAAGGGGTGCTTTTCCCATATGCTCCCCACCTCCCCAGTCTCTGTCCCCTCTCTGCCCGCAAAACCTACCTTTCATAGCTTCTCTCTCCCCAAATTCACCTCTCCACCCCACATACCTGAGGAATTCTGTGGTTCAGGTTGTGCAGATTGTTGTATTAATCCTCCAATCAGTTTTCTAGGTGTGTAGGATGGTTTAGTGTTGGTCTGACTGTATTTCATGGATGTGCAACACACAAAAACTTCCATGCTTTTCTGTCATCTTGGCTCCTCCCCTTGCAGAAACATTTTTTAAAACCTCTTTTTTTCCCCCAAACATTGATTTGTATTTCCTAAATGTCTCTGCTAAGTCCTCATCTTAATACCACAAATATTTCCTGGGCTGTCTCATTGATTTCCATGGCTTCAATTTTCATCCATTTTTTTTAACTCCTCCCAAATATGCCTTTGCATTATAGCTTCTCCTAGATTTGGGAATGGAATATTGAATAATGCATTAGACACAACTCTCTGGATATTAGGAAGGAACCTCAAATTCATCATGTTCACAACTGAAATCTGGAATTTCTCTCCCAAGGGCCATTCGCCTATGCCTCCTGCTTATTGCAGAGTACGTATCAAACCTGAAGTGCCTAAAATAGAAGCAGGAGCATCATCTAGGATCTTGAAAAAATCTGCCCTGATATTATCCCTGATAGGATATTGTACAATTATTTAAAATAATTGATTTAGAAAAGAATTATACATTTTGATCAAATGTATACATTTTGATCAAATATACAATATTTGATCGACTTAATGTTCTGCCTTTTCTAGTATTCTTCTCTGAATTTAAAGAACGATTTCACTTATTTTTTCAATGATCTCATTTTGGTTAAGATGAAAGAAACTTTCATTAGTCTGGTTGTGAATAAATACCATAATTTTTCCTTATTTAGTAGAGCTCACCTTTGGTCAGCCTGACTTTCTTTTTTTTTTAATTTTTTAATGTTTATTTATTTTTGAGAGAGGGTGCACAAATGGGGGAGGGACAGAGAGAGAGGGAGATACAGAATCAGAAGCAGGCTCCAGGCTCTGAGCTGTCAGCACAGAGCTTGACGTGGGGCTCAAACCCATGAACCATGAGATCATAACCTGAGCCAAAGTCAGATGCTTAACTGAATGAGCCACCCAAGAGCCCCAGCCTGGCTTTCTTTTTTGAATCTTATTCCAAGAAAATACTTCAAATAATCTTCTTAAGAAACTGAAAAATGGTGTAAGTCGTGCTACTTATATTTATAATACCATTCATTATGGATATGCTAGCAAATATATTTTTAATTCTGATCATGCATTACTAATACACATGAAACCTACATATAAATATGAAGTAAACTAAAACAAATTTCATATCAATGAATCCACCCTTATAGTATTATTGGCAATCCTATTCATAATATGTGAAATACGTTTCTTTTGCCTGATTTCCTATTTGGTTATTTATGTTATTTTACACGTTGATTTGTTACAGTTGTTCTGAATACTAAACTTTTATGTACTACAAGTTTTTCCCACTATCTCAAAGTGGAGCATTCTTATGAAAATTTTCTAAGCTGAAATGGTGTAAAATTAAGAAGCAATTACCATTAATTTATATGGAAAAAGTTTTGAGCATTCCAAGCGCGAAAAATTAACCTCTCTTAGGCTTTTCTGATCCGTTAGGCCACATCTTGCTAACAGATGCATAAAATAAATCAAAATAAAGCACAGAGGCTCATGGACCCCATTCAAACTCTGGCAGCTTGATGCTGAGATGCTGAGTGTAGTTCCCAGGGAAGGCGCTTGGTGGCGCCACTCTCACTACTTGGGGTCCGGGCTGCCTCTGTAATGGCTCACTGCAAACTAAACTCTGAAAGCTATTTTTGCTTTTTGCCTTTTATCCTTTTGATTTATTTCAGATAGCAGGGAAAACTTGTACTGAAGAAGGTCTTTTGTGAAGGCAGAGTGGTATAATATGACCTTGTATCCGTGGGAGATACCTGTATTTTCATTGCTTATTATTTCTCCCATTTTTTTACTTTTCTGTTGACTTTTAAAAAGATATTTTTATAATGAACATTTATAAGTGAAGTACAACCCCATCTTTAAAGAAAACTCTACCATTTCTTTTCTCATTTTTCAGGAGAATTAGGAGCCCTCAGAGCAGTAACCGTTGTTATTTCTCATTTTACCTCTCTCCCTTCAGTTTCACGTTCTGATCAACAGAAAAGTATCCATTTTAGTTCCTTTATAGCAGAGAATCACTGCTTCTCAAATAAATAAATAAATATATCTGCCTCCTTAATCATATTGTTCTTTAATGGTACATATTTATTTTAATATTAAGAACTGATAATTTAATAAATATATGTTATATAGACATAAGAAATTGCCATCATAATATCTCTGACCCATTTGGAAACACAAGTCTTATATCCACAATAACTTCCCACAATAACTTATCATAGTGCTTTGTTTTACCTGTGTATTATTCTATAGTTGCTTTGGGTACCCCAGTAAGATTCATATCTACCAATATGGTTTTAGTATACTATTATATATAGAAACTTAAAAATAGGGGCGCCTGGGTGGCTTGGTCAGTTAAGCATCTGGCTTCGGGACTTCGGCTCAGGTCATGATCTCACAGCCCGTGAGTTAGAGCCCCGCGTCGGGCTCTGTGCTGACCGCTCAGAGCCTGCAGCCTGTTTCAGATTCTGCGTCTCCCTCTGTCTCTGCCCCTCCCCTGTTCATGCTCTGTCTCTCTTTGTCTCAAAAATAAATAAACGTTGAAAAAAAAATTAAAAAAAAAAGAAACTTAAAAATAGTGTTATAATTTTCTTTGTATGATCAAAACCCTTTATTTAAAAGTTATTTTATTTTTGAACACATATTACCTCTCACTTATATTTGAGTCATACTTGTTATATGAAAATATTCTAAAACTCTTTGATATGCACAGAATGAGTGATATGTTATAAATCAAAACCATGTTGCTGTCACTACCTCAAATATCTGCTTAGATATATAAATGATTACAGTGTTTTTAGTACAAGAAAAATTAAAACAAAATAAGCCATATATCTGTTCTGATGTGTCAAATATAGTCATTTTTTCTCAAAATGCAAAATATTATACAATATATAATTTTTAAAAATATTCTGATATTAAAATATGGTATTTATATCTTCTTGAAGATATTTATGAATTCAAAAGTAGAGGATTAGCTTAAATTTCTATACTACAAAGTATTTGGTACATTCCTGTTAGAGTCAGGATCAAGGCAACATTTGCCCTTACTAGTGTTACTATTCATTATTGTTCTACTATTTATTTATTGCTAATGCAGAACAGCAAGATGAATAAATAAGGTTAATAAGCTAGGAATAAAACAGTTGTTATTTACATATTATATGAAGTATGATCACATAGTAATAAATCCCAACAGAGCCAACTAACCACTAATCTTAAATAATTTAAAAGATCTAAAAAGTGGTAAGTTAACAAGTCAATACAAATAATAAAAAAAGTCAGAAAAACATATAAATAAAAATGAAAACTTTTGTTCACTGTCAGAAAGTCTGAATAAAGCCTTAACATTGTACAGATGTCAATTATTTCCACATTATACTGTTACCCATAAATCAAATTCAACCCAAAACATAATTATATAATTTGTGGAACTTAACACATTAATTCTAAAATTAATATTGCAGATTAAGGGGCTAAGAATAGCCCAGAAAATTTTGAACAAGATCCCATTTTTTGTCATGAAATTAATAATATTTTAATATATCCCTATGAAATATATTTACTTTTTTCTTCAGGATAGCCTCTTTTATACTTTTCATCATTTATTTCTATTTCTGTTATTTATCATAATTTTTACTGATCTAAAGGAGTTCCTCATATATTATTGATAAGACATTTTGTTTATTGTACATAGAAAATACATGTATTCTCTCTCTTCTGATTGTCATTTAACTTCATTTATAATGTCTTTTCTCAGGCAGAAGTTTTAATGTTCCTTCATGGCTTTTGAAGTGATTTTGCATTTTGCCTGGGAAAGAGTTTTGTACTCCATGACTATGCTATATAGTATTTGTTTTGTTTTGTAAATTATTAAAATTTTGACTTAGTACAAGGTCCAATTATGTAACTATGTGACAGGTTTTGGAAAATACTTTAAGTGAATTTTTGAATATTATATAGGCTTGTTGATTAATTCTTCCTATTGATTTTGTTGAAAAAACTCATTACATAATTATTCTTTGTTATTTGATGACCATAACTGTTCAGTATACCAAATTTTAATGACTACAGTATCTTCTTCCTAATATGTCACAACATTATCATAAAATTGCACATTAAGAACTATACATTTATTTAGTCTTAATTAGAATTTATTTTCTTCCCGTTGCTTCTTAAACTGGTTGCCATTCTCTTTCTTTAGTTCATTTTTATGTTGCTAGATAGGATTGTCAATATTTTTCCAGATATCATGATTAAATTGATTAGTTTCCAAGTTTTTTCATATTGAAACATGAGTTTATTATTCATTTGTTTTTACTGAGGTGTAATTGAAATACAGTAAAACACATAAATCAAGTGTACTGTTCAATGAGTTTTACAAATGCATATACCTATGTGACTGACAGACTTATGTACATTTCTATCTCCTCAGAAATATCCCTCAAGCCCCTTCCTCCCCAATCTCCTTTCATAACAAAGTGGCCACTCTACTGGTGATCTTCACCTCAGATTAATTTAATTAGTCTCTAACTTCATATGTACTCTGTTATTTTTTTCCATTGGACATGTTTTTGAGATTATGTTTTTTTTTTCAATATATGAAATTTATTGTCAAATTGGTTTCCATACAACACCCAGTGCTCATCCCAAAAGGTGCCCTCCTCAATACCCATCACCCACCCTCCCCTGTTTTTGAGATCAGTCATGTTGTTACATTTAGTATTTTGTCTTTATTTACTGCTGAAAAATACCCCCTTTTATTGATATAGCATCATTTGTCAATTCAGTCTCCAACCTGATAAATATTTGAATTTTTAATTTTTTTAAATGTTTATTTATTTTTGAGAGACAGAGAGAGACAGAGAATGAGCAAAAGAGGGGCAGAGAGAGAGGGAAACACAGAATCTGAATCAGGCTCTAGGCTCTGAGTTGTCACCACAGAGCCTGACGTGAGGCTTGAACCCATGAACCTTGAGATCATGACCTGAGCCAAAGTCAGATATTTAACCGACTGAGCCAGCCAGGCACCCTGATATTTGAATTTTTCTAATGCATTACTTTTTATTGATTGATCCGTTGACTTATTACAGGATAAATTTCCAACTTGCTGTTTTCAATGTTCCTGATAAATAAAGCATAATTTGCCAGATATCTTTTCAGGTAGTAGCTTAATTAGCCTAATATTTATCCCTTTGGGTTAATTCTGCACCTTGTTTTGGTTGTTACAGTTGTTGTTGTTGTTGTTATTGTTGTTGTTGTTGTTGTCTTTACACTTGGAATTTTTTCTGGGCTCTGTTGAGAACGATGTTCAATTTCTTAGAAATCTTTTCAAATTTTAGATTGGACTTTTGGTTTCTTTTTTGGTTCCTCTTTCCCTTCTCCCCTAACATCTTAGTATTTTCTACAAATACTTTAACTTCTCACATTCACTAATGGCCCCATCCCAGTACTCTAATGAGTTTTTCTTAATCTTTTTATCATTTCAAAGGGGTTTTGGATGTGGGGGCAGAGATAAAAGTATTCATTCTGTTTGGTCAACATACTGCCCAGCTTTCCATAGTCCTTGTCACTTTGTATTGCAATTTCTAAATAACTTGTCTTATCTTTCATTATTCAATAAACTCAGTGAGAGTAAAGTCATGTTTGTGTTTTTTAAAAAAACACTTTATTGTGGTATGATTGTCATACAAAAGCTGTACATATTTAATGTATACAATTTGGTGTGTTTGGTGATAAGCAAATACCTTGAAACCATCACCACAATCTATACCATAAATATCTTTCACCTCCAAAAGTTTCATTCCACTTTATTTATTATAATAAATAATCATTATTTTTGTGTGTATAAGAACTTTTAACATAAAAGTTATGCTACCCTCTTAGCAATTATCTTAATTGCCATGAAATTCCCTGAACTTAGTACCTTCTTGGTGCACACTCAGTGCTCAACAAACACTTGTGTAATGAATAAAGGAGGACATTTATAAAACTTATTAAAGCACTAACATTGGTTATGAATATGCATTGTAATTACAGCTAATCTTAAATGGTATTATCTTCATTTTGCTGTCAAAATAATTCTAATGGACAGTTATTTACATAAAAAAAGAACTGATAACTTAAGGATAGTTAAGAGATCACTGCAATACATAATATACAGTATAAGTATTTATGAAAGGAAATTAGGAAAATGGCTAAAAACAACAATGTCAGAATAGTAGAAGCTTGGATGATTTCACATTGTTGTTTATATTCTTAATAAATTATAACTTTCCAACAACAATCCCACTCTAATTTCATGCTAAGAATAACATAGATGATAGGAGAAAATGTCAATAGTTTTTTTTTTTTCTCAGTATTTACCATCTTTTAGCAGAAAATAACATATTTTTGGAGTTTTATGCCTCAAGAGAAAATTTGGGAACACTCCAATGGCATAATCTTTGTACAATTTGTTGACTTAGAACTTTTATGTGGTTATAGTCTCCTTGGTATTTCCACTCCCAGGATAATGTTATAAAGGGTGTATCTGTGACAGTCATGTGGCAAGACCAATTTGTGTGATGTAAAAGCTTAATTTGTTGGTTAAAAAAATGTTCATTTACAGGGCGCCTGGGTGGCTCAGTCGGTTAAGCGTCCGACTTCGGCTCAGGTCATGATCTCGCGGTTCGTGAGTTCAAGCCCCGCGTCGGGCTCTGTGCTGACAGCTCAGAGCCTGGAGCCTGTTTCAGATTCTGTGTCTCCCTCTCTCTCTCTGACCCTCCCCCATTCATGCTCTGTCTCTCTCTGTCTCAAAAATAAATAAACGTTAAAAAAAATTTTTTTAAATAAAAAAAAATTTAAAAAAAATGTTCATTTACTATGTTCCTTTACTCTATTTTTTGTAAGGACTTTGATTGTTCAATAACAATTAAAAATGGTCTCAAATGTGGGATAGAGAAAACCTAGGGAGCAAATCAGCCAGCCAAAAAGTCCAAAGAATGCCTAAGAGAAATACTTGCATGCACTTTTGGTTATGGAAAGACCAGGATACTAATGTACCGTAGTAAACTTATTATAGGAAATATAGGGTAGTGATTATATATATGTATACTTCGTAGCGTGTAGGGATTATATATATATATATATATATATATATAAAATATATATATGTTTATATATATATGTTTATATATATGTTTAAGATATATCTATATCTATATCTATATCTATATCTATATCTATATCTATATCTATCTATATATATATATATAATTTTACTTATATACAAACACACACACTGTACTTGAATGGCCCTTGTGGTGTATTTACACAAATAAATATACAAGTAAAATTTTATTATTGTTTGATTTAACAGTAGCAGCCTCAATACATATCTATGCAGTTCACTTTATCTAATTTGTAATAGGAACAGAAATAAGACATTATTATTTTTGTTATTAAACATGCTAAGTCATATTCCCTTAAATAAGTTATAGTAATTGTCTCTATGTTAACAATATAATTGTGTTAATTGTTCATCCAAATTTACAGAACAGACTGCTTTAAAGAATATTAGTGGTATCTAGCTAAATCCCACCCTTGTCTAAGTGTGTGAAACCCTCCAAAACTTTCTGACAAGTGATCTCACCATCTCAAATAAAACAACTGCGAACATTAGTTAGGTAAATGAAGTAATTGTTGTCACATGTAATATTGTTCTGCCTAGTCTTGAACTGAAATCCACTTCGCTTTAAATGCTGTTCATTGACACTTGCCATATTTCAACTTTTTTAAAGCATGTTCTAATGAATTTCAGGGGGAAAATCACATAACGTCTCCCATAGTGAAAATAATCTTACAATATTCCCTCTATAGCCATGACTATAGTGATTGATTAGTGTATTTTCTTCATATAAATATAAATATGAAATATATATATATTTTTGGCCTCAGTTGCATACATCTATATGGAAATACTCTGTAAAACATATTGTTTGGACTTCGTTTCACTAAATAAATTCTTGGTGTGTCTGAGCAAACTTGAGAAAAGTTACCACAAAATTATTTATTTGCATGACAAAATTAATTCCCAAAATTAAAATTAAAATGATGTCCAGTATATTCATGCTATTGAGTTTATGAGATGGTTTGAATTTTGCATATTCTTTATCAGATTAGGCCATTGTCATTTGGTTATTTTTTTATTTAAACACTGCTTTCTCTATTTTAACATTATTACTTTACTTTTTTATGTAAAAATTACTAAATTATGCAAATTATTAATTCAAGAAATACCTTTAATCTTTATGTAATTTGATCTAAATAGCAAAGGTGTTTAGGATAAATTTTAGGCTTTCTAAATGTAGATATTTCTCACACGTATTGAAAAAAAAATATGTTCATGCTTTTTTGTTACTAAAAGTAAAAGAAAAATCATTTGCCATTTTCTCTGCTTCAGGAACTATTCTAAGACGTGACTTACATTAATCCATTTAATCCTCTCAAGAAATGTATGAGATAGGCATTATTATTTTCACATTTTATAGATTTGAAACGGAGACAGGGAGGCTAAATGACTTGTCTAAGTTGACATAACTAGTCTAGATTGGACTGTAGCAGTCTGCTTCAGTGTCTAAGCTATTAGTCCCCACCACACTAAAGGTTTTTACATTGATTCCTATGAAAAACAAACCAGCCGGACATAACCATTGTATGATCTCTTCCCTTCCTTCCTTGTAATTGTTTTAAATTTGAAGGTAACATTCAGTTAACAAATTAATTTGATATTTTGTAATAAATGGACAGTTCTAAATTAATAATTCTGGAAAATAGAAAGCCCCTCTAGATAAATGTAGCCTGTGTATCATGAACCACTTATTTACTGTTTTTTTTTTTTCTCCAATAGAGTTTGTTGCATATAATATAACTGAAAAATAGATACCTTTCATTATCATAGCACTCTGCCTGACGGTTTTGGAGAGGATAATGTATTTCTGACAGGGGAAACTCACAGGAGAAGTAAAACCACATTCTACTCTGAGTACCAAGTATGAAAGTTAAACACTTAAAAACTACAGAGGATCTGTATGTATAGATCAACATCAAGATGAGTATTCTAACAATTATATACTCAAATCTGATTGAAGATTTTAGGAAATAGAGATAAAATCATTGACACTATCAATAATCTTATTAATATTTTTTGTCTAGATTCTGCTAGGTTTCTAATGGAATATACATGGTTTTTTAGAATAGATGTAACCATTTGAACTTAAGAGTTAATATAGTTAAATATTTTCTTGTTAGTATTCTGAAGCTCTTTTACAAAGAAGAATCAATGCTTATAGGTCTTTCTATTAACCAATTGCGCAAATTATTAGAACTACTTCAAATGATTTTCATAGTAGACAACAAAAACATTTTTAATGTACTTCATGTTGTTTTGATAATGTTTTTAGTATTTTAAAATTTTATTTATCATTGTATTTACTTTAATTATTACTTCTTTCTGTGTCTTGAGAAATTTTCCCTATGCATATGGTTGAGAAGATAATCCCCATATGTTTTCTTCTAGGATATTTGTATTTTTAGTTGTTATGTTTGATCTATTTTAAAATTAATTTTATTGTCATGTGAGATAGGGGTTGAGATTCATTTATTTAAACATGGTTATCTAGTTCTAACACCCATCATTGAAAAACTTTTCTTCCTCTATTGAATAATTTGATGCATATATGGGAAATCAATTAATTATAAAAGTGTGGGTCTATTTTTTTACACTCTTTTGTTGCATTGTTCCATTTAAATATTTTTATATTTAAATACCATACTGTTTTGATAATTGTTGCCTCTTATTATGTATTGAGTTGGTCTTCTATCCATGGTTTTTCTATTTCAAGACACTTTCATGACTCTTGATTTTTCACATTTTCATGTATACTTTAAAAGCACCCAAACATTTCCGTTAAAAATGCCCTCAGAGATTTAGTTTGGAATTGCTAAAATTAAACCTGTACATCAATTTACAGAGAATTGAGTTTTTAACAATACTCCATCGTCTAATCCATGGACATTGTATATCTCAGCAATGTTTTATAATTTCCAATGCAGAGATATTTCACATATTTTGTTAAATTAATGTCCATTTTCTTTTTGTCACTAATGTAAATAAATTGCTTTTGGTATGCATAAATACAACTGCTGTTAATATATTGAAATGCATGTAATTTTGTTTACTGAGCTTTTATCTGTGACCTTGATAAATTCACTTATTAGTTTTAGTAGTCTAATTGTATATTCTTTAGGATTTTCTATATAAGCCATCTTCCCTTTTGTGAATAAAACCTGTTTTCTTTCTTTCTTCTCAATCTATGTCTTTTGTTCCTTCTTCATGCCTTATGGCATGAACAGGAGTTGCAGGTACAATGCTGAATAGAAGTGGGAAGAGTGGACAGCCTTATTTGGCTTTTGACCTTAGAGGGAGAGGGTCTAATACTTCATGATTTATGTTTGATGTTAAATGTAGGTGTTTGTGTGTGCCCTTTATTGGATTTAGGAATTTTTTTACATTTCTAGCTTGCTGTTAGTTTTTATCAAAGCATGGGTATTAAAAAGTTGTCAAATGCTTTTTCCCACATCTATTGAGATTTTATTTTTTCTCTTTGGCATAGATATTAACTTCCATAGTTTTAATTTCAAATATTTTAATGTTAATATTAACATAAATCAATGTTTGGTTTATGTTAAAACAATTTTATACTCACAGGATAAACTCTGCTTGATTATACTATATTATCCTTTTTATATATTGTCAAAATTTTTTTGCTAAAATTTGTTCAGGATTTTATCTGTATTCACAGGATGAACCCCCAGTTAGTCTTGGTGTATTATTATCTTTCTTTCTTTCTTTTTTTAATGTTTTAAATGTTTTATGCATTTTTGAAAGAGAGAGAGAGAAAGAGAGAGAGAGAGATCAGGAGTGAGGGAGGGACAGAGAGAGAGAGGGAGACACAGAATCCAAAGCAGGCTCAAGGCTTTGAGCTGTTAGCACAGAGCTCAATGTGGGGCTTGAACTCACAGGCTGTGAGATCATGACCTGAGCTGAAGTTGGATGCTTAACTGACTGAGCAACACAGGAGCCCCAATTTCTTGATGAATGTGATTTGATGATGTTTTAGTAAAAGACTTCTGCATTATATTATGGAGGATTTTGCTATGTAATTTTTTTCTTATAAAATCTTTATTGAATTGTGTTATCATAGTTGCTTTGGCCTCAATAAACAAGTAGAACAAGTGGAAATAAGTAAACAAGTAGACAAGTAAACAAGTAGAAAAATTTGCTCTCTGCTTATACTTTCTAAGAATAGTGTGTAAACTTTTTCTTTTTTTTTTTTTTTGAAGTGTGTTAGAATTTATAATTAAAACTATCTATCCCTGGAGTTTTCCTTGAGAGACCATTTTCTTGTAGCTGCTTTTAAATCACATTCATTTTTTTTTTTTCAATGTAAGGCTATTTTGATTTGGGAGTGTGTGTTAATATTTGTAAATTTCTTTCAGTGACTGTGTCAATATAGTTTAAGTTGTCAAATTTATTGATTTAAGGTTATTTATAAATTTTTCTTTGCCTATATTTAAAATCTGAAGGATCTATATTACTATTTCATTCTTCTTATAAGCAATTTTTGTTTCTTCTCTCTTTTTTATATTAACTTGCTAGAGTTGTATAATTTTTCATGACTTGTTTATAGAACCAACCTCTTAAAAAATACCTACCATTTGTCTGCTTTCATTTCTTGATTTCCAATGCTAGTGTAAGTTTGTTTTCATGTACTTGCTTTATACATTTATATGTTTATATATTATCTTTATCATTTAGTAGAAAGAGTTTGCAATTATTCCTGCAATTCTTTGAACAATGAATGGGTTCTTTTTTGAACAATGGATTAGTTATAAATGTGTTGTTTAGCTATAACATTTGTGGCTTTTCTGGATATTTTACTAAGAATTAATTTTATTTTAATTCTGTTGTTGAAAATTATCATGAATTGCTTTATTGGCCAGCAGGTAGTACATCTTTAGGAAAAGTCCATGTGAACTAGAAACAGAGAGTGAGCAGGGGAGGAGGAGGAGGAGGAGGAGGAGAGAGAGAGAGAGAATGAATCCCAAGCAGGATCCATGCTGTCAGTGCAGAGCCCCCACATGTGCTCAAGCTCACTAACCATGAGATCATGACCTGAACTGAAACCAAGAGTTGGATGCTTAGCCAACTGAGCCACCCAGGTGCCCTGTACACTTTTTTCAATCAATGAGAGAAACATGTTAGAATCTCAAACTATGACTGTGTATTTTTCTATTTCTCATTCTACTTTATTTATACAAATATTTGTATTTATTATGAAGCTCTGTTATTAACCACATACACACATATTGTGATTATTATGTACCCAACAAATTGACTTTTTATTATGAAATTTCTCTATCTACGGTAATATTTCATTATTGAAAGCCTATTTTGTTTGATACTGACATAGGCACCTCAAGTTTTATATTTCATTTCTTGGTACAGTATATTTGTTTCCTCCTTTGACTGTCAATGTTTCTAGGTCTCTATATTTAATATGTGTCTATATTTAATGTGAATCTTGCTTTTTTATTCAATATGACAATTTTGTCTTTTAATTCTCTATTTTATGTAAAAGTTGACATAACTGGATTTAGGCCTACATTTTTTTCTTTTTCATTTTTCTTGATAAACTTATTTTTGCATTTGGGTTTGTTCCAGATTTTAATTCATCATACAAACTATGCTAGCATTAACACTTCAATTATTTTCTCATCTCAATAACATATGCCTGCAAGTGTCAAACCCACTCCTCCTTCCCCTTTTACCCAGACCAGGCAATTATTCCCAGACTTAAAAGTGACTGCAAGCTTTGATCACCTAACAAATGGCTCATCCATCTCTGGAACTTAATTTACTAACCATATGAAAATGTGTTAAGGAAACCTAACTCAAAATTTCCGTCAGGCTGTCAAGCATATACTACTCTATGTAGCTTGCATAGTCCAGCAGGAAGAAGGAAGATTTACTCTTAGGGCAACAGCAAGCTGTAGATACCCTGCAATAGCCAGCTATCCTGGCCTGCAGCCAATGAGATACCACCACCATTTCTCACTCTCATTTTCCTCCAATGAACTTTTCTTTGAAACAACCCTCCTCCTCCCCAACTTCCTCTTTTCCTCTATAAAAGGATGCTCTCCCTTGTTCTCTGGACTTGCCTATGGTTCATCATAGTTTGCTTGTCCTGAATTGCAATTCTTCTGCTATTCCCTAATAAACCTGATTTTCTGGCTGAATTGCTTACCTTTTTCTTTAAAAAAAAATGGCAACCAACTATAACATCTAGTACTCTTCATAACTTTATTATTTTTTTAATCTTTATTTATTTTTTAGAGATTGAGAGGGAGCAGGGTAAGGGCAGGAGAGAGGGAGACAGAGGATCTGAAGCTGACTCTGTGCTGACAGTGTAGAGCCCAATGTGGGGCTCGAACTCATGAACTGTGAGATCGTAACCATAGAATAAGTCAGACACTTTACTGAGTGACTCAGGCGCCCCTTCAATGACTTTAAACAAATGCATTATTTTCCATGTATCTTGTACTTTCTTATTGCTGCCAGAGTTATGGTCATTTGTGACTTTCTACACGGTAATCAAATATGAGTATTTGATATGAGATATCTCCTCCAGCAATTTTTAAAGGAAAGTTATTGATTTGTATAGACAAATAAAATAAAGCAGGATTTACAACCACACAGTCCTGGGTTTGTCTCTTAGTTTCTTCACTTTCTACCTGTGACATGGAGACGTTACTTAATTTTTGGAGCCTCAATTAGCACATCTGTAAATCTCATTTCTTACAACCAATCATATATTATTCTGAAGATTAAATGAGATCTTATGTGTAAATTAATTTACAGCTACTCAGACAGTTCCTATACTGTGGTAGAACCTCAAAAAATATTGAACTTCTGTGCATACATAAATTCGGGTAATTTCTGTATAAGTTTATTTCATTAAATAAATACAAAAATATTAGCTTGTTTAAAATTTAAAATTATTCAAAGTCCCATGTCACTCTGTGCCCCACACCCACAACTATGGTGGGGGGCATGAGCTGTGGAAGGGCCCTGTGCAGCCCTCCTGTCCAGCTCCACAGAATCTTTCCAGCATCTGCCCCTACACCTATGCCCATGTGTCCTCTGGCAACTTGTTGGTAGGCAGTGGCTGGGTGCAAGAAGCAATTCACAGAGCCACTGAAAAAGTGAGAAATTTGGAGGAGCAGAAGGAACCAAGCTAGATGATGATTTCAAAGAGATAGAGAGGAAAGTGGATCAGGGCTGTGATGGAAATAATGATGGAAATGATTGAATACCTTCAAGCCATCCCAGCTTCCAGAGATAAACTTATTGTGATCAACACCATGTCAAAATTCTGCATCCAGGGGAAAGCCAGGATATTCCCAGGCAGAAGTGCTGCTGGCAGAGGCCATGATCAATCTGGAAGAGGGCTTAGAGATGATTGCAACATTGGCCTAGCGATTGATGAGGCGGGAGGTCATTCAAGAACTTTTGGAGGTTTAAGACTTTTTGTGCATGGAAGTCAGGTGGAACTTGACCTCCTTCGGAACCTTCATGACAGTGATCTAAGGAAAATTAAGCATGATGTACAGAGGTTGGAGGGTCAAAGCTTGGACTTTGAGTGTAAGAAGAAATGACAAGGCAAGATTCCAAATCAAGAGCTCCACAAGAGTCTGGAGAAATTTGATTAGTCTCAAGATGTTGATGAGGTAAACATGTTCAACAGGTGAGCCAGCTTTCTGCACTTGTGCAAACCCATCTGGAGTACCATAACCAGACAGTCCGGATCCTGCTGGAAGTCACCCTCAGACTGGAAGAAAAAATAACACAAGCTTCATCTTAGCCTACAGGAGAATATCAGCCTAAACTACAAATGAGCGAGGAGCTTCCAGCTGGAGACAACAGCCCAATGGAAGCTTCTCCCTCATACACACTCATAAGTGCCACAGTGGATCAGCCCTGCGGCTGATTTGTGTACAACTTTGAGCCTGAAAATGAAGGGGAAATGGGTTTTAAAGAGGATGCTATCATCAAACTCACTAGCCAAATTGATGAGCACTGGTATAGGGGAATGCTTCATGGCCATTCAGGCTTCTTCCCCATCAACTACATGGAGACTCTGGTTGCCTTGCCCCATTAAGATGTTAAGTGAACAGGCCCACCTCCTCTTGATCCAGATATTTAAGTTTAACTACTACTTTGGTAATGTTGCTCACAATACATTCCAAGTGCAGGTTGAAGTGGTCCAAGTCATCAAGTTCCACTGAGTTTCTTTGGTTGACTTGTACAATCCCACAAGAGTGATGGTGATGAGCAGTATCTTCTTAGCGTGTAAGGATGGCATGTGCTATTTCTACTTTCTCTCCAGCTGCTTTTTGCAGGGGGAGGGGTGCATTTCATGTACTCCCCTCCATCTCCATCCTCTCTCCACAAGCAAAACCAGCTCCCTGACCTCCACAGCTTCTCTCTCCCCCAGTTCACCTCTCCGCATCAAGCACCTGCTGAGTTCTGTGGTTCAGATTGTGCAGATTGTTGTGTTAATCCTCAAATCAGTTTTCTAGGTGTGCAAGATGGTTAAGTGTTGATCTGGCTGTATTTCATGGACACAAGATGCAAAAAAACTTTCATACTGTTCCGCCATCTTGGCTCCTCCCCAGTATGTATGTGTTTTTAAGTAGCATGTGTGACTGGGTTAAGAAGCCTTTCTTCCAGCTAATGTGCTGATGATACCTTTTGCCAGACAAACTCTGGCAACTCCACACTCTGCATGCAGGGATAGCAATATACTTGGAAGGAAGGTACATTAATTGATTTTTCCTAAAACTGTGATTTTAGAACACACAAACACATTTTCATAACTTTATGTGTTTATGTGTAGTAACTTCAGAATGCAAGGCATGATACTCTCTGCTACTCTTTCTCCACCACCTAGAAACAACCCGTTATGCAGTCATTACAGACAAGTGAAGCCAGAGATTTCCCTCATTCAGATTAAAATTCTCTTTTTCTTAGTTCTTGTACTTCTACTGTTTCTTTCTGGATCCATTTTATTTTGATCATCCTTAATCTTATTAATAATGTTTTGATTCTTCTCTATTTACACCTATAACCCTTCCGAGGTTAGTCCTTAAAGCACAGATGTTATGTCTTGTTACAAACTTCAGCAATCATATTTCTAATGAAATAGCAATTTTAATTTTTTGATTTGTAAGCTTAGGTATTTCACAAATCTTTGAAAGAACAACTTCAAGAGATTTATTTCAAACTCAGCAAGTACTTGTTGACCTGTTTTCTGGGGAGGGCAGTCATTTTACATATAATATTTCATTTAGCCTTAATGATACTCTATGACAAAGGAGTTGATAATCATATTTCTTACATTAGATGTGAACCTACTTCCCTAAAATTTTAACTCCATCTGAAAATCTGTGAGTACTCACTACTGTGCTGTTCTATATTTATGTGGCTTTATGATTAAAAAGGGGATTTCTTAAGTTAGACATTTACATGCAAATAGGTACTGTATTACTAGAATGCCTCTCTCTAAATATTTTGCTAAATAGTTCTTTTTTTGTTGTTGTTAAATTATTGTACTGCAAATGCATTGTCTAGCCTGGGGTTATTTTAATTCTTAATACCATCGCTATACTGACACACTAAGTATTATAAGTTCCTAGTGTCTCCTTCTGTTATTGCTTTGCTAGGTTTTGTTTAATTATGATATGCCCACCACTGTGGAAATGTTCTTCTCTTGCATGTACGCACACACATTAGGACACATGAAAGGACATGCGTGCATGCAGGCAAACACACACACGCATACAAACCTCTTGTTTTTTTGATCAAAAGATTTGGATATAATGAACTGCATTAGGAAAAACCCAGTCTACTCTGGATAAAACTTGGCAAGTATTTGACAGTATATATAATTGAGTTCAAATTGTTTTTGGTTTATAAAAGTAAACCCTGGTTCAGAGACAGGTTGATAAATACTACAGTAAAATTTAAGTCAACACTTAGTTTAAAATGGAGCACACTCTATAAAGTTGGAGCTTATAAACAACAGAACGATTATAAACAATATTCCAGACTTCTGGCCAACTAAAATTTCACTGACATCTTGTAGGTGGAAAAAAAGTAAATAATCTCTACAAATCTTACAGACTTCAAACCAGATAAACAGCATCATTTATTAAAATGCTGGGAAGTTGATAATGATGATGATGATGATAAGCAAAATGGATAATAGTGTCTGGGATTTTGGAGGCCTTCCACCTACACTTTCTGCATGTATAAAGAGAAAAGCAAGCATCTGGCATACCAGATGGTTTATATTTGTGATGCCCAAGGAAAAAAGACTATGGAAGACAGAAAGACATGTTCCTACTGATACTAATAGTTTAGTATTCAAATTATGCTACAAGCATTTTGTCTCTATAGGAGATTAATGTTACTATGCATCAAAAAGAAATTTTAAAAATGAACTCTTAAGGCAAGAAGCAGACTGAATTTAAATGTATTTTCTTTGTGGAAAACTGAATCACCTAATTATATGAGGAATTTAACTAATTCTAACAGTATTATTTTTCCCAGCTTCTGGCCACCCATAGCTCAGGGAGGAAAGGCCCCTCTAAGTCTTCACTCTGTGTTTCTTCCTGAATCAAAACATGACAGGCTGACCATCCCTTATTTCCTGACTTATTTTAATGTTTGTCTACGGAAGGATTGTCTCACAAAATATATAGGGTCCTACGTTCTACTGTATGTTTTCGGTTCAAGGCATTTATTATTGCAAGTCATGTATTTTAGCACCACTTGCAGAAGTTGGGCTTCCCTAAGGATTTTCTCAAACAATGGGATAATTGATACCAACCACTTATGCCATTCAAGAACACAAGTGATCAAGCACAAAAGGGATTTTAGATGACAAGAACTCAACATATGATGAGAAGAAACTGAAAAGAAAACTGACTGAATTTGGTGAATCCAAAACTAGATTTAATGTGGTATTTAAGCCCAAATAACTCAAATTTTGGAGTAAACATAAATATTACATTGTTGTGTGATTATTTGGTTGAGGTATTATGGCTAGATCTTCGTGAGTGATGGTGAGTTCTCCTCCTGAAAAAAAAATCAGTGTCACTACTCAACCATTTACAAAAGTAAGTGCTCAAGACTAAGGCAAAAAAATAAGGGACAAAATGGTAGATTTAGTGTCAGGGGCAGTTTGAGCTAACTCTATCTCATGGAAAAGTTTTGGGTAATTTCAAATTAGGGGACTAAAATTTCCTTAGTTAAATGGAGTCAAGTCATGATTGAGGTAATGGGCTGGTCTGTAAAGAGCCCCTGAAGAAATAGTAATTCTGTATTACTTACTGCATTGTCTTTTCCATTTATTCCTTCAAATCATGAAAATACTTTTAACCCAGTGTGTGCTGTGTTGTGGGGAACTAAGAAGCGTCTGTTCTCCGTTTGGGACTAAGTGAAATTTTACTCATTCGTCTTCATCATCTTCTACCCTAATGCATTTCCTGTGATTTGTTGATGAGAGTCTTTTTCTCAAATATTTTTGTCAGAGGAGTCGCTTAGATCAGATATTCTCTGCCTTTGTGATGATCTCATTATATTCCATCCACCCTGATAGAGGAATATCTAGGCTAGATATGGAATTCTAGGGTTGCAGTCATTTCTTTCTCAGTAGTGTATAGATTCTCCTCTATTTTCACCTAATTTTCAGATTCAAGATGAGAAATGCAATCATATATTTTTTTCCCTATTGTACAAAAAGTTTTCTTCTTCTATAAGGCTTATAAGATTTTTTTCCCCTTAGGAATAAGAGTTTTAACCAGACTGTGCCTAAATAAATATTCATTCTTAAAAATACAGCTTATGACTATATAATCTCCTTAATTCCTCAATCATAGGTCTGCCCTCTACGCAGGAATATTTCTTCCCAGTATTTCCTAATTTTCTTCCTCACTTTTTATCTGCCTTTTTTTTCTTTTTGAAAACTTAGTTTTCACAAATGAGAGCCCTTGGTTTATTGGCTGCGTTTGTATCCCTTTTCTCATAATTCCCCCTTTTTTCCTCTGTTTTTGAGATCATTTTAAAATTTTCTATTTCATATAATTAATTCCAGTTACAACAGTGTATATGTTTCTTTTTTGGTTAAATTATTGATTTTTATTTGTCTTTGGTTTGAACATATGTTCTTGACTTTCAGGACATACTTTTTCCTGCATATAAATCTTCATAAATGATATGTATATGTATTTATCTTCCAACAATTTTGTTTCACTGGTCTACATTTCAAAATTCATTGGATGTCTTTAACTGTTATTTATCTATTTTAGCTTGGTGGAGTTCACACATCTTGATTGGACACTCTTAAGATTGAGATTATGGTAGGTAGTAAGAGGAGAAAATGTTTTCTGCTCTTATGGTGGGTCTGTGGCGTAAAAAACTGAAAAAAAAATTAAAATTAAAAGAAAAGGGCTATTGGGGTCCTATAAAGGCTTCTCTTGTGTAGCAGGAGAAAAGTCAACCAAAACTATTAATTCAAGCTTTATTTAAAATGCCATAATATGGAGGACACCTTGGTGGCTCAGTCGGTTAAGCGTCTAACTTCAGTTCAGGTCATGATCTCAAGGCTCCTTGTTGTGCCTTGCCTCAGGCTTTGTGCTGACAGCTCAGAGCCTGGAGCCTGATTCAGATTCTGTGTCTCCCTCTCTCTCTTTACCCCTCTCCCACTCATGCTCTGCCTCAAGAATAAATAAACATTAAATATTAGACAATAAACATTTAATAATTAAAAAATAAAAAATTAAAAATTAAAATTAAAAAATTAAAAATAAATCCTGTAATATGGAAAAGGTCAAGATGAGTGTTCTATAGGAAACCAATTGCCTAAAGTATTAATGGGATATATTGGAGAAAGTCAAAGTCTTGTTCTGAGAATTTTACAGCGTTCAATTTATTGCAGGTGTGGGAAAAGTAAGATTGTGTTAATTGTGGTAAAGATGCATAAACAGTAAGACTGGGAACACAAATTTGCCAAGACTACATTAGGATTTAGTAAGAGGGGAGGGAAGACAGAATTCAGGCTAAGGTCTTTTGTGGACCAGTAAAAATGTTTCATTTCTTGAGCATTTTTTCACGCTTGGGCACAGTTAAAGCATTAAAACAGAGTGGTAACTCATTGTGGTTTTGATTTGTATTTCCCTGATGATGAGTGATGTTGAACATTTTTTCATGTGTCAGTTGGCCATCTGGATGTCTTCTTTGGAGAAGTATCTTTTCATATCTTTTGCCCATTTCTTCACTGGATTATTTGTTTTTTGGGTGTTGAGTTTGATAAGTTCTTTATACATTTTGGATACTAACCCTTTATCTGATATGTTGTTTCCAAATATCTTCTCCCATTCTGTCGGTTGCCTTTTAGTTTGCTGATAGTTTCCTTTGCTGTGCACAAGCTTTTTATTTTGATGAGGTCCCAGTAGTTCATTTTTGCTTTTGTTTCCCTTGTCTTTGGAGACGTGTTGAGTAAGAAGTTGCTGCGGGCAGATCAGAGAGGTTTTTGTGTGCTTTCTCCTCAAGGATTTTGATGGCTTCCTGTCTTACATTGAGGCCTTTCATCCATTTTGAGTTTATTTTTGTGTATGGTGTAAGAAAGTGGTCCAGGGTCATTCTTCTGCATGTCGCTGTCCAGTTTTCCCAGCACCACTTGCTGAGGAGACTGTCTTTATTCCATTGGATATTCTCTCTTGCTTTGTCAAAGATTCCTTGGCCATATGTTTGTGGGTCCATTTCTGGGTTCTCTATTCTGTTACATTGATTTGAGTTGTCTGTTTTTGTGCCAATACCATACTGTCTTGATGATTACAGCTTTGTAGTATAGCTTGAAGTCTGGGATTGTGATGCCTCCTGCTTTGGTTTTCTTTTTCAAGATTGCTTTGGCTATTTGGGGTCTTTTCTGGTTCCATAAAAATTTTAGGATTATTTTTTCTAGCTCTGTGAAGAATGCTGGTGTTATTTTGATAGGGATTGCATTGAATATGTAGACTGCTTTGGGTGGTATCGACATTTTATTTTATTTTATTTTTAATTTTTTAAATCTTTATTTATTTTTGAAAGAGAGACAGCGTGTGAGCAGGGGAGGAGCAGAGAGAGAGGGAGACACAGAATCTGAAGCAGGCTCCAGGCTCTAAGCTGTCAGCACAGAGCCTGACGTGGGGCTCGAACTCATGAACTGTGAGATCATGACCCGAACCGAAGTCGGACATTCAACTTACTGAGTCACCCAGGCGCCAAGCATATTAACAATATTTGTTCTTCCTATCCAGGAGCATGGAATCTTTATTCCATTTTTTTTTGTGTGTGTGTGTCTTCAATTTCTTTCATAAGCTTTCTGTAGTTTTCAGTGTATAGATTTTTCACCTCTTTGGTTCGATTTATTCCTGGGTATTTTATGGTTTTTGGTGCAACTGTAAATGGGATCAATTCCTTGATTTCTCTCTTTGCTGCTTCATTGTTGGTGTGTAGGAATACAACAGATTTCTGTATGTTGATTTTATATCCTGAAAATTTGCTGAATTCATGAATCAGTTCTAGTAGTTATTTGGTGTAATCTTTTGGGTTTTCCATATAGAGTATCATGTCATCTGCGAAGAATGAAAGTTTGACCTCCTCTTGGCCAATTTGGATACCTTTTATTTCTTTGCGTTGTCTGATGCCAGAGGCTAAGACTTCCAATACTATGGTGAATAACAGTGGTGAGAGTGGTCATCCCTGTCTTGTTCCTGACCTTAGGGGGAAAGCTCTCAGTTTTTCCCCATTGAGGATGATATTAGTGTTGGGTCTTTCGCATATGGCTTTTATGATCTCAAGGTATGCTCCTTCTATCCCTACTTTCTTGAGGGATTTTATCAAGAAAGGATGCTGTATTTTGTCAAATGCTTTGTCTGCATCTATTGGGAGGATCATATGGTTCTTGTCCTTTCTTTTATTGATGTGGTGAATCACATTGATTATATTGAACCAGCCCTGCATCCCAGGTATAAATCCCACTTGGTAGTGGCAAACAATTTTTTTAATGTATTGTTGGGTTGGGTTGGCTAATATCTTGTTGAGGAGTTTTGAATCCATGTTCAGCAGGGAAATTGGTGTATAGTTCTCCTTTTTAGTGGGGTAACTGTCTGGTTTGGGAATCAAGGTAATGCTGGATTCATAGAAAGAGTTTGGAAGTTTTCCTTCCATTTCTATTTTTTGGAACAGCTTCAAGAAAATAGGTGTTAACTCTTCCTTCAATGTTTGGTAGAATTCCTCTGGAAAGCCATCTGGCCCTGGATGGTTGTTTTTTGGCATATTTTTGATTACTAATTCAATTTTCTTACTGGTTATGGGTGTATTCAAATTCTCTATTTCTTCCTGTTTCAGTTTTGATAGTGTATATGTTTCTAGGAATTTACCCATTTCTTACAGATTACCCATTTTTTTGGCATATAACTGCTCATAATAGTTTCTTATTATTGTTTGTATTTCTGTTGTGTTGGTTGTGATCTCTCCTCTTTCATTCTCGATTTTATGTATTTAGGCCCTTACCTTTTTTCTTTTTGATCAAACTGACTAGTGGTTTATCAATTTTGTTAATTCTTTCAAAGAACCAATTTCTGGTTTCATTGATCTGTTCTACTGTTTTTGTTTGTTTGTCTGTTTCAACAGCATTAATTTCTGCTCTAATCTTATTTCCTGTCTCCTGCTGGCTTTGGGTTTTATTTGCTGTTCTTTTTCCAGTTTGTTAACGCATAAGGTTAGGTTGTGTATCTGAGATCTTTCTTCCTTCTTTAGGAAGGCCTGGATTGCTATATACTTTCCTCTTATGACTGCCTTTGCTGCATTCCAGAGGTTTTGGGTTGTGGTGTTATCATTTCATTGGCTTTCATGAACTTTTTAATTTCCTCTCAAATTATTGGTTAGCCCATTCATTCTTTAGTAAGATTTTCTTCAGTCTCCAATATTTGTTACCTTTCCAAATTTTTTCTTATGGTTGATTTTGAGTTTCATGGTGTTGTGGTCTGAAAATGTGCATGGTATGATCTCGATCTTTTTGTGCTTGTTGACGGCTGATTTGTGTCCCGGTATGTGGTCTATTCTGGAGAACATTCCATGTGCACTGGAGAAGAACGTATATTCTGCTGCTTCAGGATGAAATGTTCCGAATATATCTGTTAAGTCCATCTGGTCCAGTGTGTCATCCAAAGCCGTTGTTTCTTTGTTGATTTTTTGATTAGACGATCTGTCCATTGCTGTGAGTGGGGTGTTGAAGTCTCCTACTATTATGGTATTACTATCAATGAGTTTCTTTATGTTTGTGATTAATTGATTGATATATTTGGGTGCTTTCACACTTGGTGCATAAATGTTCACAACTGTTAGGTCTTCTTGGTGGATAGACCCCTTGATTATGATATAATGCCCTTCTGCATCTTTTGATACAGTCTTTATTTTAAAGTCTAGATTGTCTGATATAAGTATGGCTACTCCGGCTTTCTTTTGTTGACCATTAGAATGAGAGATGGTTCTCCATCTCCTTACTTTCAATCTGAAGGGTTCTTTCAATCTAAAGTGGGTCTCTTGTAAACAGCGTGTAGATGGATCTTATTTTCTTATCCATTGTTACCCTTTGTCTTTTGATTGGAGCATTGAGTCCATTGACATTTAGAGTGAGTACTGAAAGATATGAATTTATTGACATTATGTTGCTTGTAGAATTGGAGTGTCTGGTGGTGTTTTCTGGTCTTTTCTAGTCTTTGTTGCTTTTGATCTTTATTTATTTGTTTTTGTTTTTTTTTTCATCTTTTCTCCCCTCAGGAAATCGCACTTAAAATTTCTTGCAGGGCTGGTTTAGTGCTCACAAACTCCTTTAATTTTTGTTTGGGAAACTTTTTATCTCTCCTTCTATTTTGAATAACGGCCTTGCTGGATAAAGAATTCTTGGCTGCATATTTTTCTGATTCAGCACATTGAGTATATCCTGCCACTCCTTTCTGGCCCACCAAATTTCTGTGGATAGGTCTGCTGCAAACCTGATCTGTCTTCCCTTGTAGGTTAAGGAATTTTTTTCCCTTATTGCTTTCATGAAACTCTCCTTGCCTGAGTATTTTGTGAATTTGACTATGATATGCCTTGTTGATGGTCAGTTTTTTTGAATCTAATGGGAGTCCTCTGTGCTTCCTAAATTTTGATGTCTGTGTCTTTTTCCAGGTTAGGAAAGTTTTCCACTATGATTTGCTTACATAACCCTTACACCCCTATTTTTCTCTCTTCTTCTTCTGGGACCCCTATGATTCTGGTGTTGTTCCTTTTTAATGAGTCACTGACTTCTCTAATATTTATATAATAAACATTACTACATAGATGTTTTTTAAACATTTATTTATTTTTGAGACAGAGAGAGACAGAGCATGAACGGGGGAGGGTCAGAGAGAGAGGGAGACACAGAATCTGAAACAGGCTCCAGGCTCTGAGCTGTCAGCACAGAGCCCGACGCGGGGCTCGAACTCACGGACTGCGAGATCATGACCCGAGCTGAAGTCGGCTGCTTAACTGACTGAGCCACCCAGGTGCCCCCATTACTACATAGACTTAAAGATAAAACCTACATACATTTTTGTTACATTTTATTATAATTCACTCTAATTAAAATGCAAAATTATGATTTGGAGACTTTACTATTTAGTACATGTAGATTATTTAAATAATTCAGAATTGCCAGAGATATTTTTATGTAAATCATACAACTTCTGGAGGTGGGGAGGGAGGGATGAATTAAACAGGTGAAGGGGATTAAGTGTAAACTTATCAGGGTGAGCACTGAGTAATAATGTATAGAATTGTTTGAATCACTGTGTTGTACCCCTGAAACTAATATAACACTGTAGGCTAACTATACTGCAATTAAAATGAAAAACCTAATAAAAATAAAAAAAAGAAACAAGAAACTTCTGTCTTAGTTTCAGATTCTACTTCAGTTTTGCCTACCAGTGCCCATTTTTCAACACTCTCATCTCCCAAATTTTAGATTTTGTTTATCTACGATATTTATTTATTCATTAAATATTTAATAAATATGGTATAGAATTTAATAAACAGCCCCTGCTATTAAAGAGTCAGAACTCAATGTCTTACAGAAAAGTGAGAACAAGGGAATTTATGATGGACAGTAGACCATTTGATAAATGCTACGAAAGAGGATAAAGAATGCATGGTATAAACTGTTTAACGTACTCAAGGAAGACATTGATTAGGCAGTAAGCTTTGGCTGAGTCTTCAAGACGTATGGTTTAATAGAGAGTTGATTATCTGCATATTGGCATGAAAGCTTGAGAAAGATGACATGATATGGGAGTACTGGTAGCATTATGAAAGAAAGATTAAAGGGTGCAATAAAAGCAGGCAGAATGAAATAGGAGATAGCTTCAGTATTCTGGACAGAGTATCCTACTTGATTTTTCTATGCTACTCAAGGTGACATTTTTCCCCTCAGTTTTTTTGTGAAAAAAAATCTGTGACCAGATTTATGGGCATAATTTGTCTCCAGTTGGCTGGGAAAATTTCTGGATCCTAGATCCTCTAGGTTGTTTGTTCTTTAATGTTGAACCTTCCTGTACTGCTGCTCACTGTGGTAGTAAGGGCAGATATAGTCAGAAGTTCAATTACTGCGAAGGAGCATAATGTGCCTGAGAATAGGGTTGAAACGTAGCTTAGAGTCAAAATCTTGGGAAATACATCAGTTAAGACATAAATTCCAAGAGAATGTGATTTAAATGAGTCAAGAAAGAAAGGAAATAATTTCCTGTGAGAATCACAAGGAAAGAATCAGGACTTATATCTATATCAATATAGAAAATAGAAAATTACTCAGCCATAAAAAAGAAGAAAATCTTGCCATCTGTGACAATACAGATAAACCTGGAGGACATTTTGTAAGTGAAATAAGCCAGATAGAGAAAGATAAATTTTGTATGATCTCACTTATTTCTGGAATCTAAAAACGAAAGAAAGAAAGAAAGAAAGAAAGAAAGAAAGAAAGAAAGAATAACTGATAGTAGAATAGTGGTTGCTAGAGAATGAGGCAGAGTGGAGGAAATGGGAATATATTGATCAAATATATAAACTGACTTAAATAACTTTTTATCTAATGTAAAACATGGTGACTATATTTAATAATACTGTACAGTATCCTTGAAATTTGAGAAGATAGTAGATCATTTCATTGCATACACACACAAAAATGTAACACAAGGTCATGGATATATTAATTAATGTGGTTGTGGGAACCATTTTGCCATGTATACGATATCAAATCATGTTGTATAATTTAAATATATGCAATTTTATGTCAATTCCATCTTAATAAAGCTGGGGACCAAAGGACATAAATACTACACATAAAGCTAAGGACTGACACATTTGACTATAATACATGTACTTTTATATTTATATTCATATATATGTGTGTATCTGATACATATATACTGTAACATACACATACATAACTTTGTAAAAATAGAATTATCCTAGTAACAATTTTATCCACTGACTAAAAAATATTTGCCACATATATGACAAAGTGTTAATAAGTATAATATATTTTCAAAACTTATAACAATAATTAAGAAAAAAGACTGGGCACCTGGGTGGCTCAGTTGGTTAAGTGTCTGACTTCGGCTCAGGTCATGATCTTGTGGTTTGTGAGTTTGAGCCCCACATGGCGCTCTGTGGTGACAGCTCAGAGCCTGGAGCTGCTTGGGATTCTGTGTCTCCCTCTCTCTTTGCCTTTCCCCCACTCACACTCTGTCTGTGTCTCTCTCTCTCAAAAATAAATAAACAAACAAAAAAAAGACAACAAAAAGTAAAAGACACAATGACACTTTTGGAGGTGTTTGTTAACTTAATTATGGTGAACGTATCACAGTTATATGCATACATCCAACATCATAAAATTGTATGCATTATATACATACAGTTTTTTTGTGTATCAATAATACCTCAATAAAGCTGTAAAAAAATACTAGATTACATGAAGATAATTTCTTAGTTTGGTTTACCCTGAAAGCAAAGGTCCAAGAACTTTGCTGTCAGGCACTCTATTTGGGAGATAATCTCACTAAACAGGAGTGAGGGAACATGGAAAGTGATACAGGAAAAGAAGAGAAGCCAATGTAGAAGTCTGTTATGAAGTTTGATGCTATAGACAAAGCTTACACTGCTGGAACTGCTGAGAAGCAAACAAAATGTCTGCCTTTTTTTTTTTTTTTTTTTCCTATCAAAAAGACAGGAAGCTGGAGGATCCTAGTTCCAGCACTGGTTCTTAACTTCTACTGTAGGAAGAGTGGCCCTGAGGATTAACTCCAGCATTTCAGGGCAGAGCTTGAGAACAGTTTGAGCAAACTCCATCTGGCTTTTAGGAAGCCTGAGGTAGAAGACATAAAGTCTATTACTGCAGTTTGACACTGGCTGCTGGTTGTGTGAGTTTGCAAACAACTTCCTACTGCACATGTCAGTGCCGAAATCAGAGAGGAGTCAAGGGGATGTGACCTATACAAGAGGCATCTTCTATAAATACGAATGAACAATTTTCAGAAGTGCAATTTCAAATAACTCATGAGAATATTAAAATAATGCTCAATATTTCTATAATAAGTAAAATAAAATTTTAAATAAAAAGAATTAACAATTCACTTCTTTAAATATTAGCTAAAAATAAGGTTTGAAACTATCAGTTAATATGAATTGTGTAGAAATAGTAACTCTCATGCGCAGATGGAAGAAATGTAAGTAGATATAAGCACTTATGTAAGAATTGAAATGGAAGCTAAATCGTATAGCTTCTGATCAAGGAATTATCCTTTGTGTATACCTGAAATCTAATCCAAACTACTAGCTTCAGAAAAATTTACATATTCATATGATAGAAATAAAAAGTAGCAACTAGAATGAAATAATTTGACTTATATTTAAAATCATAGATATATTTGTGGGGGTGTCTGGGTGGCTTAGTCAGTCTGGCCGCTGACTCTTGATTTCAGATCAGAGTCATGTCTTGATTTCAGACCAGATCATGATCTCATGTTTCATGAGTTTGAGCCCTGCATCAGGCTCCGGGTTGCCTCCTTCTGACTCTCTCCCTCTAGTCCTCCCTCTCTCTCTCTCTCTTTCAACTAAAAAAATAAACTTAAAAAAAAAAAAAAAGCATAGTTTTGGCTTACCTGGGTAGCTCAGTCAGTTAGGTGTCTGACTTAGGCTCAGGTCATGATGTCACAGTTCGTGAGTTCAAGCCCCACGTTTGGCTCTGTGCTGACAGCTCAGAGCCTGGAGGCTGCTTCAGATTCTGTGTCTCCCTCTCTCTCTGCCCCACCCCTCCTTGCACTCTGTCTCCGTCTGTCTCAAAAATGAATAAACGTTAAAAATAATTTAAAAAGACGCCTATATTAAAATATGTATAAAAGCAAGTTTTATAGTGCATAAAATCTGTCACATAATGGATTGAAATACATGTAAACAGTGGTGTACATAAAATAACATGATAGAAATATGGCCTGGAAGGGCTCTGGAAAGGCCGTGAAAGGTCCACAAATTCATGACAGCAGAAAGAAGACTAATGGTGGGGAGGTTAGAAAAAAAAATAGTAGGTTTTAAAGTATAGTAGTATGTAAAATTTTACATCTTTAATAAAATAGCAACTGAATTTTAAAGTATCATTAGGGAAAAATCAAAACTATGACAGAGGTTTTAATAAATAAAAATGCTTTTATTTTCAGCTTGTTAGGCTGTCATTATATCTATCTATCATCTACCTATCTATCCATATATCTATCTATCTATCGTCTTTCATCTATCATCTTTTATTTATTTATTTACTTAATGGAATGGCTTAAGCATTTATGGAGGCTGATAAGTCCCAAGATCTACCCAAGATCTACCATCAACAAGCTGCAGTCAGAGAGCTTATGATACAGTTCCATTCTGGATTGAATACTTGAGAACCAGTAGAGAAAATGTTGAAATTCTAGTCCTAAGGTGGACAGGGTCAAGATCCAAGAAGAGCTGATGTTTCAGTAGGAACCTGAAGACAAGAAAAGAGTTACCTTCCAGCTCCAATAATAGGAGCACCCTCCTAGACCTTTTTATTTTATTTATTTTTTTCAATTCAATCTTCAGGTACTTCAATAAAGCTCACCCACATTAGAAAGAGCAATCTGCGTCTCAGCCTACAGACTCAAATGCTAATCTCATCCAGAAACACCCTCACAGATTTACCAAAGAATAATATTTGACCAAGTATCGGACATCTTGTGGCCCAATCAAACTGGCATATAAGGTAAACTGTGACAGTCCTATTCTCAGGTTTAATATGATAGATGCTTATTATAAAATAAAAAAGAGGGGCACCTGGGTGGCTCAGTCGGTTGAGCGGCCGATTTCGGCTCAGGTCATGATCTCGCGGTCTGTGAGTTCGAGTCCCGCGTCGGGCTCTGTGCTGGCAGCTCAGAGCCTGGAGCCTGTTTCGGATTCTGTGTCTTCCTCTCTCTGTCCCTCCCCCATTCATGCTCTGTCTCTCTCTGTCTCAAAAATAAATAAATGTTAAAAAAAATTTTTTTTAAATAAAATAAAATAAAAAAGAACAAGGGAGAGAAAAATTGAACTCTCCCAATCAATAACAAATATTATTAACCTTTTAATTAAAAAGTTATTTTGATATGTATGCATAAATATATGCAAATTTTATTGTATTAGTTATTTTCCTTTTGTTATTTTTCTATAACTTGATTATATATTGCCACAGTATATCTGTTCTACTTGAAAGATACATAATTCATAAATACTCCATAATATTTTAATTCATAGGTAAAGATGGTAGTAGCACCATTTAATTACCTGATTGACCATCAACAGAATTTTGTTTTTAAATTAGTATTGTTCATGTGCAGCTGTCTAAAGGATATCACGATATATCAATCTGAATTTTAACTGCAAAAAATAAGTATGGTAACACAGTAAGTAGTTTAACCAGAGAAGAGATCCAGAATCTCTAGCAGCGGGAAAAAGTCAGCATAGGAGGCCATGCAGCAGGAAGCAATGAAAAATGGTAGATTCTTCTCTGGGAAGACCCCACTGCTGTGACCATGGGCACAAACCCAGCAGCTGACATCAGACACTCTATTAACTCTGCTAACCCTAAAAGCCAGATGTCTTGGCCAAAAGAGTTTGAGAGGAAATTGCTTCTACAAGGAACTGCCTTTTTCAGTTTTTGCTACAGTCCACGTTGAACATGGGGTGATCTGTCTGGCAATGCTTATTTCACATGACTGTGCCTCAGTGGTACATGAGGATGAGAAATCAAGTTTGTGGCTTTCCCCTTGGCCAGGCAGAATTCAGTATGGAGAATTTCCTCCCAAATAGGAATGATGTTAAAGTGATGCTGGTGTCCACACAAAATACAAGCATTTGATCCCAACTGTTCACTGGCCCATATAGTCCTCCCCCACGCCCAACACGTTCTTTAATATTTAACTTTCTGACAGCACAAAATGCCCCAGGCTCGCATGATGTCACATTCCAGAAACCTTCCATTCTGCTCTCCAGTTCTCTGCATCCTGCTTTCTGGTCCAAGTGACTGACCTACAGGGACCACAACAGCTCCCTGGTCTGATTTCAGGTTGGCTTGAACAGGGAGTCCTGGCAGGAGGCCAAAGGGAAGGAGCCTGAGGTAGTAGATGTTTCTTCTCCTTGCTCCTCCCTGTGGGGTGGCCCCAGGCTGGATCCATCTCTCATTTGAAAGTTGACTCTGCATTTGAAACTCTAATTTAACTCAATTGTTTCCTTCTGTATTCCAGTCTTTGCTGCCTTTTTCCCCCCTTTCCTTTGGCCCTGGTGGTGTTGTAGCCCCAAAATACTTAACAGTACTATCCCTTGTGAGTTCCCTACATTTTGTCGTTTCTTTGACAAACAGTCCATTTTTTTTTAACGTTTTTATTTTTATTTTTGAGATAGAGAGAGACAGAGCATGAACGGGGGAGGGGCAGAGAGAGAGAGAGACACAGAATCGGAAGCAGGCTCCAGGCTCTGAGCCATCAGCCCAGAGCCAACGCGGGGCTCGAACCCATGGACTGCGAGATCGTGACCTGAGCTGGAGTCGGCTGCTTAACCGACTGAGCCACCCAGGCGTCCCTAAACAGTCCATTTTTTAAAGCACTCCTGGAACAGAGTGTGGATGCTGTTTCCTCCTAACAGACCAATACAGTAATTATATATTATTCCAAAAAAAGATGATTCCCTCTGACCAAAGGAAAATAACATAAAGCAAAATGTGTTATTGTATCTGGCTTTAATACAGGATTTTTATTTTACTGTCTCTTCCTATTTTATCAAAATTACATGTCGTTCTATGATAACCTATCAAATAAATTGTTACTTTACCAATATTAATGAACTCTTTAGAATTTAAAGAAACAAGAAAATTTTTAAAAAGCTAGTTAAAACATATAATTAAATGTGACCCAGCAATCTAGACATACAGGTAGATATCATAGCCCTAGTTTCTGTAACCATTCATAAAGCGATAGTAGAGATTAATGCTGCATCTTTCACTAACCATTCCACTTTCCCTTGGTCTTCAGCCAGCTTTGCCATTTAGAGTTTCTCACCTAATGGATACACTGCACTGTCTTTCCTGAGATATCTGACATCTGTGTTTTTCCAAGCAAGAGTTTTATGCAGTTTATTTGTTCACTTGATAGAGTATCTTAAGAAGATATAATCAATTTAGAGAATATTTTAGATTGGAAAGGACAGTCAAGAATGAAACAGGGGTCTCAATTAGGGGCACTTGGGTAGCTGAATCCATTGAACATCCATTCGGCTCTTGATTTTGACTCAGATCATGATCTCACAGTTCGTGAGGTCAAGCCCTGCTCTAGGCTCTGCACAAACAACACAGAGCCTGCTTGGGATTCTCCCTCTCTCTCTCTGCCCTTACCCAGTTATTTCTCTCTCTTTCTCTCTCTCTCTCTCTCTCTCTCTCTCTCTCTCTCTCTCTCTTTCAAAAATAAATAAATGAACATTAAAAAAAAGAAGAAGAAAGAAACAGTGGTCTCAATTAGAACACTGTTACAATAGTCCTGAAGGAAGAAAGATGAATTTGGGGGAAGGGAGGATGACAGTGAAGGTGGAGAAAAGTGGGCGGTATTGGAAAATATTTTGGAAGGGGCAAAACAGAAATTATTGATGAATTGATTATAGGAAGAAGACAGATAACTCTTAGATATTTAGTTTGTTCATTTCACAGGTGAACAAACCATTTAATGAGAGAGCAAATCTAATAAAAAAAAAAATGTTTGAGTGAGGCTATCAAGAAGTCACCCAGAGACAAAGTAAGTTTGAGATGAACCTTAGGGATACCAGGTAAGAACACAGATGTATCAACCTAGAATTTAGAGACTGAAGATGAAAGTTCAAGAATCATCCACATATAAATTTTATTTACACCATGTGAAGGGCCTGGATCAGTAAGGGAGAAAATAAAGATGGAGAAGGAAGAATGGTACTGGATAAATCCCCAAGACCCCTATATTTGTAGTTCAGATAGAGAAGAAATCATCCAAAGTGTCTGACAAAGATTAGTCATTGAGGTCGAAATAAAAATACCTTGAAAGTGTAAAGCCACAAAAGTGAAGTTAAAACAGTATTTAAATTAGGGAACAGAGGTGAACTGTATTGAAGGAATTTGAAGGGTAGAGCAGAGGCCAAAGATATTACCAATGGCTTGGTAAAAGTCAATGGCTGGTCAGCTGGATGAAAGCTGTCCTCTTTCGTGGGCTGATATAAAGAGGATTTGGGTGAGGGGTAAGTACAGCTAATGGCAGATTTATTGCCAATGAATCCTAAACTTTAGAGTTCCTCTCATGCCCAGACCACACCTATACTCGCTGTCTTAGGTGCTTCTGAAAAAGAAAAAAATCCAATTATTTTATCTTTTGCATGACTTTTAATACTAATCAAATCACTAACACTACAGAACAGGTAAAATGCTAAGACTTATGTTTTCTTCCTTAATACTTTTCCCAGTGAAGCTTTGAACATAAGGTTTTATGGAGATTGACGTTTGTTTAAATATATCTACTCAAGTAATGTAGCATTACCCTCATTTCTAACACCGTGAGATGTACTACCACTGTGTATTTTATGACTTTTTTTCAATGATAATAACAGTTGGCCCTGAAAGCCTGTTTAATGACCTATAACTCCTTCAGAGAAAAATTGCGAATGTTGCACTGAAAACTGCTAAGCTGTTTTTCATATCACATTTGACATTTTAAAATGCTACTGTGTTTCAGGAGTAAACCTATTTAAATAAATTAACCTCCAAATCCTATGTAAAATGTGTCTGACGTGTAAAATATATTTAACTATGGTGCAGAAAACAAATTTAGTACAAGTTTGTCATCTCATACATCTTTAAGAATATGTAATCATGACATATCATCACTGTATCACATCTGAAAAACCTCAACTGTTCCAGTTGTGTTGCTAACAGATCCCAGTTCTCTAAAACTAGTGATAGGTTATATTATACGTTGTTGTCACATATAAAATTTAATAAAATTGCTTGAGGTTTTGAGCAAGCTTTCTGAGTTCTTGAAGAAATGAATATGTAGGAAAAAGTAGGAGAAAAAAAGAAAACAGGTGTGAAAAGTTCATTTTTTTTTCACTGTAATCCAATCACCATTTAACCAGTTTGAGTGGATGCATAGCACCATACAAGATGCTTTAGTTTAGTGTCCTAATCTCTCTGCCTTAAGAAAAATAATAGTAGCAAGAGCTTATCTTTTCCCAACAGCATATAAAACTAAGTAGAACAAAATCTCCTTTGGTACCTCTATCCAAGGATCTGTTCTCCTTTTCCGGCCAATTGTGTAACTAAATGCACAGAAAAATCTGAGATTGTAGAGTCATTTGAAGAAATCACATTAATATAAATAAATATATAAATACATATATAAATACATAGGTTCTTAGTTTAATATTTTCTTGCTCTTAAAAAATGGGTATGTAAGGAAAAGACCGAAATTCAAGGAAGAAAACATGTTTTTCATTTCTAAAGGTGAGACAGGTTTATTATACATATGAGATCCATTGTACATGGACTTTGAAAATGCTTTTTATAAAAGGTACATTATCTTAATAGTTTGTTTATTATAAAATAAGTTTCTCAGATCTAAAATGACATAATAGTAAGATTTCTGGGTAATTGCAATATCTTCATCGTTTAAAACAATTCTAAGAATCTTATTAAAACCCAGCTTTAGGGGTTCCAGGTGGCTCAGTTGGTTAAGCATCTGACTTTGGCTGAGGTCATGATCTCAGGGTTCACAAGTTTGAGCCCCGCATCAGGCTCTCTGCTTTCAGCACAGAGTCTGCTGCAGATCCTGTCTCTCTCTCTCTCTGCCCCTCCCCCACTTATTCTCTGTCTTTCTCAAAATAAATAAACTTTAAAAAAATCTTTAAAAAAACTAGCTTTAAAAGTCTAAAACAATTTCAAAATAAAAAGCTTGAAAGAACTGAAGTAAAATAATGTACATTTTATGTTTGGACATTGTACATTAATGTTCACATGATATCACCTGAATATATCTATATGGTGCTAAAGTAATATGTACAGTCTAACCTAGGATTAGCCTACTATGCATGATTCTAATCCCTGGCTTCTGACCATGGTTTGTGGTTCAAGGGAGATCCAATACCTTTAATGTTATATTGTAGAGATAATACGATATTGTACACAAGGAAAATCCATGTATAAGGTTAGAAGTGCGACAGTGTCTGTTTGAAGGAGCTGATTGGCTAACTTACTTCCTCTTGAACTCAAGAGTGATATTTACTTTTGGAGGAGTTTTGAAGATGGCTGGTTCTTTCTCTCCTACTACATTTTTTTCTTCTTACAACCTCTATGCCTTCAATATTAGAATCAGAGAATTCACACTTTGTTTCTCATAACAGTTTTTACCTTAAGAACCAAACCTCTCTTGGATCTGCTTTTTTGTCTGGTTCCAATGGCTATTGACTTCTAAACATCCTCATTAACATTTATTTCATACTCATCCATTCTGAACTAGGCTTAATACTGAAGAACAACAACACTACTTGTTTCAGCTAGAACACATTCAAGTTTTCACAGTCAGGCTATGCAAAAGTACCACCAAAAACAATGCTCCACAAACCATGCCAAATTCAGTACATTCTGGCTTCTATGTAATGCAATGGTTATGCTTCTTCTTCACTGCCATCATGTTCAATAGAACATTACTTTTACCAGCTTTCCCCAGCCGCAGAACCTTTGGCTTTTCTGAAGAATTGATAGGACTCCAAATTTGAGGTTCTTATTGTTTTACCTCTTGGTAAAGAATCTAAGTATTGAAAACACCAGATGCAAAGACATGATGTTTGTTGGGTCAGTATGAACTACGTCTCAAATGTTGTTGAAGATGATTCTTTCTTGGAACATCCACTAGATACTCTAGTTGTTTTAATAAGGCTTGCTGAATGCTTTCTTTGCCATATCCTATAACTGGTGAATGCTTGGTATATTGTGTCTTATGTACTTCTTCCAGAGCACAGCTGTGGTGTTTTACATTGGCATTGGCATATGGGTGAACTTTGCCAATAAATTCCATATCTTCAACATGTACGTAGGTAGAGTCAAGGCAGCAGTATCATAGATGTCCCACAGGGACTGCAAGAAATGCATTTATTCTGTTCCAACATGATTTTACCTTCTTCATTTGATCCCAGCAACAATTATTTTCTAATTGTGTGTCATTGTGGAAAAATAAAAAAATAAATAAATTCACCTTCTTGTTTCTTCTAAGGGAGAATTTCCTGTTACTATCTTGATGCCTTGTCATATGTATTACTTTTAAAAATCTAAAGCATTCTATCTAATTCCCACTTTATGTTCTTATTTTTGAAAATCAGGATGTTAATATCAATCAGTTCCTCAACTTCCTTTGCTGCCTCATGTTTGCTCGTCTATTACCATCCATTCTCTCACACTGGGTTTACTCAGGAATTGGAACACATTCTTAACTAACCAACAGCTTACTTGTTGAATACTCATATATGTGCTTGTGATGACAAGGTGGTTTTGATTGTGATATCCAACTTTCCCAGAATTCTTACAACCTAATTATTTTTATTGTCTCCTTTACTTATTGATTTCTCCTTCCATCTCCATAATCACCTTTCCTTAATAATCTTTTTAAATACAAAGTATAATTATGTTTCCAGAGGGTTCTAAAGGATATCTTTTAAAATCTAAGATTTGACATCCCCATGCCCTACTAAAATTGCTATGTAGTACAACCAAAAGAATTCCTCAGCATGGAGGTGAACCAGGATGTGATGAGGTTTTGTCATGCCACAGGCACCAGTCCATAGTGGAACATACCATGAAGCCTGGGTCAGGGTCTGGCCCCCACTAATATCCAGGCTCCTGAAAGCCCTATCACTGGTGTAATAGGTTGATTCTAAGCCCTCCCACTAGTCCTGGGTTCAGTGCTTTATTGTCACTTTGTTGGCTATTCCTCACTGAACTGCCACCACCGGCTTGGCAGAGTAGCTACTCTAGCTGTCCTCCTTTCCATCCTAACATTTCGCATGGCTCACACAGAGGATATTGGGTAAGCCTAACTTCTTACCATGAAAGTTCCATCAGCGCTTTATAACATGAATGAGGGTAAAGCATTTACTGTACTGAAGCCTTGTGGTCATTGTTTCCTGTCCTGGATGCATATTGAGTATAGGGGGAGCCAGAAAAATATTTCTATAGAAACTCTTCTCTTTACTAAAGTTGCTAACTTAGCAAATGTATTTCTAAATCAATACCATTATCCTACATATATACATATATATATATATACATATATATATATACACACACATATATTTACATATATGCATATATATACACACATATATTTATATAGATACATATATATTTTATATATATGTATGTATACGTATATACATATGTATGTACATATGTATGTACATACATATGTGTATATGTATACATGTATATATATATATTATATATATATATATAATATATATATATATATATATATATATATATATATGTGTGTGTGTAACAAGGCTCATAGTACCAGAAATGCTAGACAGAAATATTTGACATATCTCTGCCTCTACCTCTAAGCACTGGCTCATCTTATTAATCCCATTAAATTAAAGCAAGTTTTGGATCATCTTCCAAAGCAAATTAATAAAAACTTGATCCTTTTCAGATTTGAGATATGTCTCATGCATATGTACTATCTAATTTCCTGCTGTGCTTCTATAGAACATTGGACCAATATCATCCTGACACTGGCCGAAAATTTTAAAATAATCTCACTTTCTCATAGCATGGATGCGTATTCATAACCTTCATGGCTTTCCTATAAATCTTTATCACTTGAGGCTTCAAACTAGGCTTGAAGTTAGCCCCTTAGGCTCTGCTTTAAATCAAATCAAATGCTACATTTTCCCATCCCTTATTGAAATTGATTCTCCCTGAAGCTGTGGGAGGAGAAAGTCCTTTTTGCCTTTGCTTCTTATGTATGTCTTTAGTGTTGTTAAAAGGTAAACTGAAGAGTATAAAGAAAGTCATGTCTATTTTGCACTCAGTGTCCATGGACCCTAAATAAGCCAATGTGGGATAACACATTGTAACTTCCAGCTGCTTCTTATTCATAACTATTCGTCTTGCAGTGGAAGTCTTTTCCACTAGTCAATCACCTTTGTTATTCATTTAATTAGAAAAAAAAAACACAAGTAGTTCTGCTTTTTCTTCAGGTATACAAAGCCACATAAGAACTCTGTTCCCAATGAAATAACAGGTAAAACCTAATGCTCTAAAAAAAAGAAAATGTCTCTTGAGCCCATCACAAACTCAGGTTATGCAGGTTATGAGGCAACCTTAATGTGTCAAGAATGACAAGCTCCTTCAAGAACAGCTAGGACATATAAACTTTTACTTTGGGCATGGCATGAGAGAAAGTGCTGGCCACCATAAAAAACATGTAAGAATAAAGAAGCTAAGTTTTTAATGAATTCTTCAGGACTGAGTATGGATAAGCATGTCAATTTTGACTAGCTGGAGCCACCCACACAAAAGGAATTTGCACTCAATTTCAAGCTTTTTCCAATGGGTCTCCACAAGATACTTCTAAGAGAAAGATTAAGGTCAAGGTAGGAAAATTTTTAAAAATCCTATTGGAATCAAGAAGTAGAGTATGAAACTCTGCTGTCCTCAGTATCCAGACAAAGATACACTGCTACTTTGAGTAAAGGAGTAAATACAAGTCATCAGCCTCTTTTGGAGAGACCTGGAATATTCTTGAGCTTGGGTTTCTGCCACAAAAGAAAGGCCAGCTCTGCAGCCAGCAGGGAGGGGCAAGAAAATCTGTCAACACACCAAGAAGATATAACTATTATGAACATTCACGTACCTAGTGGCAAATGATTAAAATGTATGAAGTAAAAATGACGGGGCACCTGGGTGGCTCAGTCAGTTAAGTAACCCACTTCAGCTCAGGTCATTATCTCAGTTTGTGACTTCGAGTCCCACATCGGGCTCTGTGCTGACAGCTTGGAGCCTGGAGCCTACTTCAGATTCTGTGTCTCTCCCTCTCTCTACCCCTCCCCTGCTCATGCTCTGTGTCTCTCTGTCTCTCAATAATAAATAAATGTTAAAATTTTTTTTTAAATGAGAGAAGCTGGGAGGCTCAGTCAGTTAAGTGTCAGACTCTTGATTTCAGCTCAGGTCATGACCTCATGGTTTCTTGAGTTCAAACCCCACATCAGCATCTGTGCTAGCAGTGCAGAGCCTGCTTGGGATTTTCTCTCTCCCTCTTTCTCTGCCTTTTCCCTGCTCTCTCTTTTTTCCTCTCTCAAAATAAATAAAAAAACTTAAAAGTTTTTGAAAATATTTGGAGGGGTGCCTGGGACGCTCAGTCTCTTAAACATCTGATTCTTGATTGCAGCATAGGACATGATCTCTCGGTTTGTGAGATCAAGCCCTGCCTGCCTCAGGCTCTGTGGCAGTGCAAAGCCTGCTTGGAATTTTCTCTCTCTCTCTCTCTCTCTCTCTCTCAATCTCTCTGCCACTCCCCTGCTGGTGTCTCTCTCTCTCCCTCTCAAAATAAATAAATAAATAAATAAATAAATAAATAAATAAATAAATAAATAAACAAACTTAAAAATAAAATAATAGTTGGAGACTTCAATACCCCTGTCAAAAATGGATAGAACAACCAGACAATAAATTACCTAGCAGACATATATAGAACACTTTACCCCCAAACAGTAGCATATACATTCTTCTCAAGTGCACATGGAGTATTTTCCTGTATAGATTAGTGTCAATGGATTTAAAAAGTTAGATATCATACAAAGAATATTTTCTGACCACAACAGAATGAAGTTAGAAGTCAACCACAGAAGTGAAACTGGAAAATACACAAATTGCTGGAAATTAAATAGCACACTCTTTAACAACCAATGGATCAAAGAAGAAATCATATGGGAAATTAGAAAATATTTAGAAATGAATGGAAACAAAAATAAGAACATTCCAAAAACTGCAAAACAGCAAAACTTGTGTTAAGGGGAGCATTAATAATCATAGACACTTATTTTAAAAAGACATAAAAGGTTTCAAACAACAACCTAATTTAAAAAAGGAAAAGAAAAGTACTAAAGCTAAAGCCAATAGAAGAAAATAAATAATAAACATGAGAGCAGAGATAACCAAAATAGAAAATATATAAGCAATAGAGAAAAATAATTAGACCAAAATTTGGCTCTTTGAAAAGTTTGACAACCTTTTAGCTACACTGTCTACCAAAAAAAGGAGACTCAAATTACAAAAATCAGAAAATAACAAGTGTTGGTGAGGATGTAGAGAAATTGGAACCCTTGGGCTCTGTTGGGAAGAATGTAAAATGGTACAGCATGTATGGGAAAACATTATGGTCATTCCTCAAAAATTAAAAAAAAAGAACTTAGCATATGATCAAGCAATTATACTTCTGGGTATAAAATAATTGAAAATGGAGTCTTAAGGAGATTATTTTTACACCCATTTTCATAGCGGCATTATTCACAATAGGTAAAATGTGGAAGCAACTCAAGTGTTCATTAATAGATGAATGGATAAGCAAAATGTAGTACATACATGCAATGGGATAATATTCAACCTTAAAAAAGGAAGAAGATTCTGACATATGTAATAACATGGATGAACCTTGAGGACATTATGCTGAATGAAATAAGTGAGTCACACAAAAAAATACTGTATTATTACATTTTTATGAGGTAGTTATAGCAGTCAAAATCAAAGAGCAAGTAGAATGGTAGTTTCAGGGGCTGGACTGGGAGGGAATGGGAGTTACTATAAATGGGTATAAAATTTCAGTGTTACAAAATTAAAAAGATATTTGGAGTTAGGTGGTGGTGATGGTTGCACAACATTATGAATATATTTAATACTACTGAACTGTACACTTAAAAATGGTTAATATGATAAATTTCATGTTATGCGTATTTACTGTAATTTTTAAACATTGGAGAAAGAAAAAAAAAGCTATGGAACATTATCAGTATGTGTTACGCATGTTTTGGAGTCCCAAAAGGAGAGGAATGAAAGAACAAAGCAGTGTTTTGGAGGAAATTTAAAGCATTAGAATCTTATATTTTACAAAAGAAAATAAATTTCAAATCAATTAAGATTCTACCTTTGAGACTAGAACAGTATAACTAGCTCATCCTAAATGTATCCAGATTGTAGAGGCTGTTCCAGAATGTCCTCTATGCACTTAGTCTCAGGAGGCATCTAGGATTTACTGTTTCCTTTATCTCCCTAACCCCTTCCTTTTCCAGTATTCTAGGTTCTCCAACCAGGAATTATCAATTTGGAGAGCCTCCTTGAGAAAGCAGTGGGAGATCTTTAGGGTAGAGAGCTTCTTACATTTACCATCAAATCAGAGTAAAATTTCCATAGTGTAATATCCATAGCAAAATATTTTATTTTCTTCTTTTATGTTCACATTCTCATCTTCACATGCTAATTTGAAATTCAGTGATTTTTAAGTATAAAATGCACTTATTAATGGACATGTTTATATTTTTTTCTAGCAAATATAAGCTATTCAGCATCTCAATCCTCTTTATGAACAAAACAACAACAACAACAACTAAGCTTACCATATTATACCCAATAAATACCTGCTTCTTTCTCCCAAAATACTTTGGTTTTATTTAGAAGTTTAATTCCAGAATAATTCTGAAGAAAATAATTTTTATTATAATCTTTGATTTACACAGACCTCTATAGTTTGCTCCATCAGTATGTGTCCTGATTTTTCCCTGCATCTCATGGCTGCTGCTAAATTCATTTCTCTCTCTCTTTTTTAAATCTTGAGTTTTATGCTTTGGTAGTAGTTTTAGCAAACAATAATAAATATATTAGTGTATACTTCTGAAAAATGTATTTAGTTTACCCTTACTACTGATTTATAAGGCAGGTAGGTATAGAAATCTAGGGAGACTTATTTCTACATGAGTTTTGACTATTACTCCATTGTACCCTTAGGTCTACTACACTCTTGAGAGTTACTAGCAGCAGAATTTATTTCTTTATAGTAAACAATCAGTTTTTTTTCAACCTCGTAGATTTTGTATATTTTATTCAATATTCTCTTTCAGTTGAGTTTTGGGTGAATCCTAAATTGTCTTTGGCCATGTCAAGTCTGCAGTTTATGCTTCTTAGAGCATTTTCATCCCAATGATTATAAATGTTTTATTACTTTCAGGGCTTCCAATAAGCTCTTTTTCAGTTCACTCCTTATTTTATATTTGCTTGTTATTGTTTCATAATATTCATTCATTTTAGAGTCAGCATTCTCTATTTCTTTGAAAATTCCAAGTTACTCTGTTATTATTATTTTTCTGAATTCATCCCTCATACATATATTTGCCTATTATGTCTGCATCAGATTTCCTCAAAGACTTTTAAGTATTGGCTTGTTGACTTGTTTTCACTGTTTTCTGTCTTTCCTTCTCCATTCACTTCACCATCACTATTTATTTTAAAGTAATGTCCATCTGGACAGCTCAGATTTCAAAAACAGAATCAAGTCTTAAGTTGGTGGATCATATTATATGATGCATCATATATGCATCATATTATATGATTGGACACATTATAATCACGTGGTCCAGGTCCTTCATGAAAACCTCTTTGGTTCCATTTTATTCCATAAGTAGGAAGCTTCAAATAAGCTATATTTACTCCAGTCTGAGTTTATTTCATGGATAAACAAGCCTCAGTAAATTAGCTGGATTTTGCTAGCAAGACTGACACATGCCTTCCATCTAAATAACCACACTTGGTCCTCATTTCCCCCCACAGGATAAGTATTTTAGTTGCCCTGCTTGCCTCTAATTTTTTTTGTTTCCTTCCTGTGTCTGGCCTGTGATTTTTTATTTGTCTTGATTTAAGCAGATGTAAACCCAATATTTCTTTCAATATTCTATCTATTACTGATATGAACTTGGGGCAGTAGCGTCCTTCTTAAAGTGTGAATTCAGAGCACCTACCTAGACAAAATTGCTTATTTCCTTAAGAATTTCTTCAAGACACAGATATAGCACCAAAAATACTATATCACCAAATAATTCATATATCCACCCAGTTTTCCAAAAACTACCAGAATATGGCTAGGCAATTGTTTCATTATTAAACATTTCTGGATAAATCAAAGCTCCTTTTCCTTCTCTACCCATTATCACTATTACTATCTGCTTATAAAAAATTAATAACTACCAAAAATCATTCCTATGAGGCAATTTATAAAATGTCTGTAAGGATTTGCAGAGTGTGCTACTGTTCAGTATTGGTCCCTTTGCCCATTTATTTTTTTTTCCATATTTCCTATACATTTCTCCTTTTTCCTGGATTTATTATATACAATTATACTTGAAGATTTCTCTAAAATCATAGATATTGATTATAATGCTATTTATTATTATTATTAGGGTTTTTAAATATGTCCCCTTATTTATTTCCAATAGGAGAAGCCATGTAACTTTCTGTTTTTACTTAGCTTTCTGACTAATTACATAGTGAGTCCTTTTCTTTAGTTTGCAGTTTTCTCTTCAAAATGACTTAAAAATTTTCAGAATCACAGGAAATACCTTCAGTTAAGACTGCCCTTACTGGCATCTTTTGTAGAATATTACTATTTCTTTATCTCTGCTCCTAACCCAGTCTTGCCTTTTGAACCATTACTTAGGTCTTACTTTTTCTGTCACATAGCCTGATCATGAGCTCTCATTTCTGTGTTCCTGGAAGGGGTCTCCATCCACCCTGCCATTGTTGGCTCCTAGGAGACTGCACAGACATATAGTTAGGTTTATATATAAATAAATGAACACTAAAAGTGTACTGAACATACATAAAATGAGTACACATACCCCCTGCCACAAAATGCTTGAGTAATATCAACAATAGTATATACTTTGTAGAAGTGACGATGATTTCACCAAACCACTACTTTTTCCAAGAGCATACAGGAAAAGTACATTTCCTAGCCCCCTTGCATTTAAATGTGATCATGATGTACTTCCCTGAAGACTTAACATTGAAATATTCTGCTCATGCTTCCACACTTGTGGTTGGAAGCATAAGATTCCTACATAGTGGAGTAACATGATGCGAAGAACGAGAGCCCTGAAACCCCTATTAGAAGAGAATCATCTAGGGGCACGTGGATGGCCCTTGGTCCAAGTCTTGGTTTCAGCTCAAGTCATGATCTCTCAGTTCATGAGATCAAGCCCTACCTCAGTCTCTGTGCTGACAGTGTGAAGCCTGCTTGGGATTCCTTGTCTCCTTTTCTGCCTGCTCTTTTTTGCTTGTGTGCACACACATGCATGCTCTTCCTCTCTCTCTCTCTCTCTCTCTCTCTCTCTCTCTCTCAGAAATAACAAATAAACATTAAAAAAAGAGAAGAGAATCATCTAAGAGTGCTTATTGAACTGCAAGAGACTGTGATGTGAGCAAGAATTTGTGTTTGTTTTCGAGACTTCCTTATTACATAAGTTACCATTAATTTCCACAACTATTATATTGTTCAATATTCATATCTTATATTACCAGATAAAAGGCAGTGATGTGTCATTAATTATACTATTACTATTATTATCAATTTTTAATGGTAACAGTTATTATCAAACGCTGTAAGGGGACCTAATATATTTAAGAAAGTTTTGTTTGGTGAATTAAAGAACATACAAAGAAATAAAAGTGCAATCATTGAAATCTGTTCCTCGTGTTCACTCAGAAAAATCACAAAGAACAAAAAAGTATAAATTTGAGTGAGTACTGATTTTGAGATTAATTACCTTTCTAGTCCTCTGATTCAGCATAAAATAAGAAACATGTTTGCATTAGACTTTCTTACTATTACTCTCTACTCTTTTTCTACACTGAAAATCTTTTTAAACATTCCATTTGGTGGTATGATGGCATTCTTTAAAAATACCGCTTTTTAAGATTATTATCAATATAACATTAAGTACTTTGAAATGTACAGCTGATATAAATTGTAAAGTTTCTAAAATATACTAGAAAAAATAAAGATATAATACATCAGTGTTAATATATATATTTTTTAGGAATTTAGCCTCAGTGTCATATCTTAGTTGCCAAATAGCCCCAAATATGCTTTTGCTCATATCTATTTATATATTTCTCTAAAATATATACAAATTTATAGTTGATCACTATATCTTAATGACCTAGTGTACCTATCACTCTATGTGCTGTCTTTGCTTACCTGAATTATTCCATAGTAAAAGAGAATTAGTTAAAAAAGTCACTTTGCCTGAAGAAATACAATTTGTGGGGCAGTGGGAGTTCAAGATTGACACTACTAAAAGAGCAGCAAGCAAAACATTAAAGAATACTTCTTGTCAAATGTTCCTTGAAAATAAACTCTATAGGATACATGGGAATGTAGTTAAACAAAGAGATGCTAAGGGTAATTTAGCAGATTCTTTGAAGGAATGAGAAGTAGGCACCATACTTGCTTTGTCAATTGTGTGGAAGAACATTTAACTTGAGCTCCTGCTGAAAATAAAACTATTTAATTACATCTGAGATGAAGAGAGAAAAAGTTCTTCTGAAGTTTCAGATTTACTTTTTTATTTAGAAGACTAAAATTGGGGACAGCAGCAGAATAAATTGGCAAAACATTTCTAAAACAGCAAACCATTGGAAAAAATATATAATTAAATAATTTGTGAAAATAATCAATAAAGAGTATAAAATAAGAAAAAGGAAAATACACCATAGAAAAATATTTCTGAATTAAAAATAATAAAATATGGCCAATTCTAACTCATATTCAATATGGCCAATTCTAACTCATTTAATATCTGCTAAATTTTGCTAGCATTATAAACTTTTTCAAACATCTTTTCTATGTTTCAAACTTATGTTAGCATTGATTATAGAATAAAATTCACATTTCTTAATTTGGCCTTTAGGATTCTGACAGGTCTAAAATGGAGCAGTTATATTATCTTATAGCCATCATTATATTACAGGACCTTTGTGCAATAGCTATGTTAGTGCAGTAACTAAGAAAGACCAAATCAAGCTTGTATTTTACTACCTATACATTTTGGCTCAAGCTTTTAACTTTCCATGAATATCTACAGACTTAATGCTTATACATGCAGCCCACTCACTCCTCAATTACTTTAATTTGTTCCTGAAAACCGATGTTAAATTAAAACGTTGTTAAATAAAAAAAAAATGATTTATGTTTTCCATTAATTTTTTAATTTTCACTTTTTTAAAGTTTATTTATTTTGGGAGAGAGAGAGAGAAAAAAAGGAGGGGCAGAGGGGTGGGGTGGAGAGAAAACTGCAAGCAGGCTCTGTGCTGTCAGGGCAAAGCCTGCCTGGGGGCTTGATCTCATGAAACGTAAGATCATGACCTGAGCCGATACCAATCATTTAATCAACTGAACATTTAATCAACTGAACCTCACAGGCACTCCATTTTCTTCATTTATTTTAATGAAAAAAAATTGTCCATTCCATAACAAAAAAGGTAGGCAAGCAATTTTCACATACAGAAAATTACATCTATTGAATAATGTAAGAGAACAATTTGAAAGTAAATATATACAGTTTTTTTTTTCCCATTAAACATAATGTAATCAAACTTTATCTGCTAAAATAAGCAAGAAGGGAACTTGATAGTGGTCAGTGATGGATGGAAGATGGGCCATAATTGACTTATTCTTTGCAAGATGTATTCTTCTTTAGGCACTATATTCTTCACTAATTCTATAATTTGTGGAGTTTATGGTTCTCTTGTCCTCAAATTGGACTAAAAAAATAGAAAAATCCAACATCTTCACTTTGAAATACTCTAGTATTTAATTGTGAGGAAGATGAGAAGATATCAATACAAAGAGTTATGAATAAATCACCAGTAAGATAGGAGTAAAACAGAAGAGAAAAACAGATGTGTAAGTTTCTACCTAAAGAAGACCTTCTTAGGAAACCCCAGGTACTGGATTGTCTGGGTGAGGTTGGTTTTATTTCCACATGGCTTATTTTGCCAAGATGGAAAAAAAAAAAAAAAAAAAAAAAAAGAGGTTTGAGAGACATTTTAAATATTTCTTTAGAAAAGTGTTTGATGGCAAAAATCTTTTCTCCTTAAAAATGTAATCAAAATAATATTTTTATAGTGTATAGTTTAGTGTGTATTAGATCATTTAAAGTGAATTGCTAATTTTCCAGTTTTAAGTTATTGATTTCTGGTTCCATTCCATTATGCTTGGAAAGATATTTGGTATGGTTTTAATCTTCTTAAATATCTTAAGATTTGTTTTGTGACCTAGCATGTGATCTATCCTGGATGATGTTCTGTGTATACTTGAGAAAAATGTGTATTTTGCTGCTTTGGGTGGGATGTCATATATGACTGAATATCTTCATGCAAAAGAATGAAGCTGGACTTTTACCTTGCACCACACACAAGAGTTAAGTCAAAATGGATTAAAGATTAAAACCTAAGATCTGATTGCGGTCCACGAGTTCGAGCCCCGCGTCGGGCTCTGGGCTGATGGCTCAGAGCCTGGAGCTTGCTTCCGATTCTGTGTCTCCCTCTCTCTCTGCCCCTCCCCCGTTCATGCTGTGTCTCTCTCTGTCTCAAAAATAAATAAATGTTAAAAAAAAAAATTAAAAAAAAATTTAAAAAAACTTAAGATCTGAAACTGTAAAACTCCTTAGAAGACAACCTAAGGGAAAAGTTTCATAGCACCGGTCTAGGCAATGATTTCTGTGCTATAATATCAAAAGCACAAGCAACAAAAAGCAAAAATAAGTAAGTGGGACTGCATCAAACAAAAAAGGTTCTGTACAGCAGAAGATACTGTCAACTCAGTGAAAAGCAATCTACTGAATGGGAGAAAATATTTCCAAACCATATATCTGATACGGGTTTAGTACCCAAAATATATAAGGAACTCCTAAAACTCATTTTTAATAGCAAAAACTGAATTGCCCAATTAACAAATGAGCAAAGAACTTGGATAGGACATTTTTCTAGAGAAGACCTACAAATGCCCACAAGTACATAAAAAGATTTTCAATATCACTAATCATCAAAGAAATGCAAATCAAAACTAGAGTGAGATATCATCTCACACCTGTTACAATGGCCATAATCAAAACAAAAACAAAAACAAAAACAAAAGCACAGATGTTGGCAAGGATGTGGAGAAAAGTTCACACTTGTACACTGTTGGTGGGAATGTAAAATGGTGTAACTGCTATGGAAAAAAATATGGAGGTTTCTCAACAATTAAAAGTAGAATGATCTTATGATCCAGCAATCCCATTTCTGGGCACATATCCAAAAGAATTGAAATCTGGAATCTGAAGAGTTATGTACACAATCATGTTCATTTCAGCATTATTCACAATAGCCAAGTTATGGAAACAACCTCAGTGTACATCAGCAGTTCAATGGATAGGGAAAATGTAGTATATATAGACAATGGGATTTTATTTAGACTTAGAACAGAAGAAAATTTTGTTATATGCAACAACATGTAGGAACTTGAGGACAATACACTAAGTGAAATGAGCCAGTTTCAGAAGGACAAATATTGCGTGTTCATTAGCAGAGAGTAAAGTAGTGTCTTCCAGGGGATGGGGGAAGAAGAAATGGGAAGCTGATAATCATTGGGTATAAAGTTTCAGTTATATAAGATGGATAAGTTCTAGGGATTTGTTGTTCAGCATAATGCTTATGGTTCTCCTATATTATGCACTTAAAAAATGTTACCAGGGTAGGGGCACCTGGGGTGGCTCAGTTGGTTGAGTGCCTGACTTTTGGTTTTGGCCAGGTCATAATCTCACAGTTCCTGAGATCGAGTTCCATATCGGGCTCTGTGCTGACAGCATAGAACCTGCTTGGGATTCTCTCTCTCCCTCTCTCTCTCTCTCTCTTGCTTGCTCCTCCCTTGCTTGCACTGTCTCTATCTCTCTCAAAATCAATAAACATTTAAAAAGTTGTTACCACAGTAGATATTATGTTAAGTGTTCTGACCACATTTTTTTAAATGAGGGTTTTTTTTTTCAGAAGTGGCATAACTTTGGTTCCAGTTTTACATCACTATGTAAGAGCCACTATAAAAATTAATTGCATTAAGCAAAACAAAACAAACAAAATTTTACATTTCCATGTTCTGTATATCAGAAGTTTAGAGAAAAAAAAAACAGAAAGAGAACTTATTCCTACTCTATTATTGGGAACACCAAGAAACTTAAATAAAAGAGTGACTCTAACAACTGAAGGCTTGAATCATCTAGATACCTCTGCTGTCACATATCTGGCATCTGGACTGGAATGATTTAAACACTGGGCTCAGTCAGAGTTGTCAATAAGAGAATGGGTTTTCCATGTGCCTGGACTTCCTCACAGCATGGCAGTCTCAGGTTATCCAGATTTCTTACATTATGGCTCAGAACTCTACAGTATTCTAGGAAGCAAGGATGAAGCTGTGTGGTTTTTTTATGACCTAGCCTCAGGAATTCAACAGCATTATTTCTGCCTTTTTTTCATTGTTTGATGCAGTAACAAGCCTGCCCAGAGTCAAAGGGGTGGTGTATAAACCTCATCTCTCTATGGGGCCATTGAAATGAAAAGTCTTTAACTGACTAATTCTTATGTAGGATACCTCTGAATTTGTTTAGAAAGTACCATCATATGGAAAATAAATTAGGGTATATGTGTATGCATACATATATGCATAGGAAAATAACATCTAATATACATCATTTTAAGGTAATAAATATTTTTACACTGAAACATTTGTTCATTTATTTATCTTTTGAACACTTATTTATTGAACATGGACCAGGCTCTGCGTTAAGTACTAACAACACATATGTAAATGTGACAAGTTCATTCTCTGCCCTAATTGATCTTACAGATAAAATGAGAACAAACTGATAGGAGGAAATAACAATAAAGGATAGAGTAGTTAAGTCCCAAAATTCAAGAATGACTCCAAGAACTGAGACTCCCAGATTTCATAAGAAAGTGAGAAAATATAATATAGTACCTAGGTTATAGTACAAATTTGATGGAAGGGCTAAAGGAAAGGAAAGGAAAGGAAAGGAAAGGAAAGGAAAGGAAAGAAAAAAAAAAGAAAAGAAAAGGAAAGAAAAGAAAAGGAAAGAAAAAAAAAGCCACCTAAGATAGTGTGATACATTCAGAGATCAGAAGCTCCTAATGTCCATGGAATGAAGCCCATGAGACTGTACCTGCCACTGTGCTGTCAAAGTTGATGTGGGAATCTCTGAGCAGAGGCAGACTTTTCTGTTATTTAACCCTCTGAAAGAGAGAGGTTTCTGGCTGGGTTGCTGGAATCTACAGTCATTCCTGCCACCACATCTGAAGGAGCCAGCAGCTGCCAACGTCTCTGAACTGCCTGAACCTCTTCTGATTTTTGAAGTGCCACCGAAAGCCAGAAATTAATACCACAATCATGAGCAATGAATCTGGAAATGTTTGCAGACTTCCATCCCTAGCCATACAGAATCGAGGAAGATAAGTTTGGAGCTGAGAGATAACAGGCAAATTACCAATATGAAATAAATTCACTATTATAGGGATTTAACTCCAAAGTCCTGAAGCAGTAAAGATTTTAGTGCAAAAATATAGACAGGCAAAGCCTTTGATCAGATGTATTAGTAAAGGAACACTTAGATTAATTTTTCTTATCCTACCCCCTTTTTATCATGTTTATGTAAAAGCAGTGATAAGAAACAAATCCATTACCCTGGCCAGGAATTTCCTAAAGAAACTCTTTGGATCCTCTGTTTGCCTCTGCTTTTCTTGTCCTGGTTTTACTCCAGTACATCTGGCTACTCTGTCACACCCTCCTTGGCTAGGATTTCCTCAACTTTTTGGCCTTGAAATGTTACAGTGCTTCAACGTTCTGACTTTGGACTTTTTCTCTTCTGTCTATGCTCGGCCTGGGTTTTCTCATCCTGTGTCATGGCTTCAATTAGCATGATTATATTTTCACATAGAAATTTGGACCCAGACTCCAGATCTATTTGCCCAACTTTCTGTTTGAAATCTACACTGGAGGGGTGCTTGGGTGGCTCAGTCAGTTAAGCGTCCAATTCTTGCTTTAAACTCAGGTCATAATCTCAGCGTTCATAAAATCAATCCTGGCAGGCACCTTTAAGCTTAGGTCATGATCTCAGGGTTCATAAGTTCAAGCCCGCTGGCATCAGGCTCTGTGATGACAGCGAGGAGCCTGCCTGGGATTCTCTCTCTTCCTCTCTTTCTGCCCCTTTCTTGAGTGTATGCTTTCTCTCTGTTTCTCTCTCTCGTTCTCTTTCTGTCTCAAAATAAATAAACATTAGACAAATTTGAAAGCTACACTGGAAGTTTTGTAGGCATCTCAATTTAACATGTCCCAAACTGAAACCCCTGATACTCTTTTCCCAAATCTTATGCTATGCTCCTTCTCTTGTAAGTTATTGGAAACTCCCTTCATCTTGCGTGTTCATAATCTTGGTGTTGAACTTGACTTCATTCTTATCTTATATATTAAAGCCAGTTCTTCAAAAATAAATGTGGTTATTTATTCTAGACTTTGACCCTTTGACATAATTTCCATGGCCAAAACTTTGGTCCAAGATACTATATTTTCTCACATAAATTATTGCACTAGCTTCCTTGCCCCTCTCTCTGTTTTTGCCCTTGTCTCCTACAGTTTAATATCAGCACAGGAGACAGAGTGATCTTGTTAAATCAAAAGTAAGATCATGCCTTCCCTTGTTTTTTTCTCAGTGGGCTCCCATGTTATTTGAAGTAAAATAAAAATTATTAATGTTAACTTATCTGCTCCTCCCTTATCTAGTTCCCTGTGACTTCTCTGACATCATCTCATACTACTCACCCCTGATTATCTTTTCTCCATGTTTGACTCAGCTAGTATTTGAAAATGCCATACAATTCTCACTTCAGAGCTTTACTCCTGGTTTATCACCTACCTAGAATGCTAATCTTTTTTAGCTATCCACATGGTCATTCCCCTCACTTTATTCATATTTTTTGTTTCAAAGTTCATATTTTCATTGGCCTTTTCTGACAATCTAAAATCTCCACACTACCTTTTTATATTTTCCTTTTCTGGTTTATGTTATTTCTTGTCATTTATGGTCCTTTAACATGCTATATATTTTAATTATTTATCATTTTCTTTCTCTATATCCCCCCACCCAGGTGTAAGTTCCATAATTGTAGGCCTTTGTTGTTCCCTACTATACCCCCAGTTCCTAAAATGGTTCCTAGGACATCATAGTTTCTCCACATTTGTCGAACAAATAAATTTGTATTCAAATATGACAAAGCAGGAGTGGGGGTGGAATAGGCTTGAAACTTCAGAAAACTGAGATACTTTAGATTAGCCCTTTGGAAAGGGTTATGACAACACGGATGGAAACAAGACCGGTCCTTGTTATTTCCAGTTGTATCTTTGCATTCTTTTAGGGGAGCAGCAAGCTTTCCTTCTTCTGACTAAATTAAGGTGAGTTTCCATATGTTTATGATGCCATATCACCCAAATATTTTACAGTCCCATAACAGGACTAGCCAGGGGTTAGATATGTGCAAATTCAGAGCCTTCTTATGGCATCCAGCAGTACATGTTCTCCTGATATTTATACTCTCTTATACGGTCTTACACCCACACTTGCACATATATACAACTCATTTTTATATATAACCCAGGAACCTGAACTCTGTATCTTGGGGTTCTGGGAATGTCTCATATGGAGGACCCAGTGCATCTGATTGAACAAGACTTGAGAGTTTGGGAATATGGAGAAATCATTAAACATGATAAATACATAGAAGGTCAAATCTAAATGATTTGGTGATTAATTGCATTTTAGGGGAGGAGGAAGAGGTAATACTGGTTTCTCAGGTCTTTATGTTGAGAAAGAGGAAGGATGAACAATGAAGGTGCTATTCAAGAAACAAACAAGATTAGTTAGATGAGGAGAGATGTTGAGTTTAGTCTTAATAGAATCTAAGGGATTGTTTTAGTAGCCAATCTGATGCTCAGCATAAAGAAATGCACTAGTGATCAGATTTTCCAGGCATGGATTAATCAGACTTTGGAATCCATGAAAGTGAATGAGATCTCGCTGTGATAGTAGGCAGAGAAATAGAAGAAAACCTGAGAGAACACTGGGAACACGTACATTTAAATTAATTTTAGTTGAAAACAAACATATTCAGGATACCAGAGAGGAGATGCTTGAGATATAAGGAGGAAAATTGGGAGAACATGAATTAATAAAAGTCTAGGAAATACAGCATTTAAAGAAAAAGGGAGGACTCACAATGGTAGGACAGATGAGATTGAAATTTTTCTGTTGATTTTATAAACACATAAATCATTTTGTGATCTTCTTAACAGTAGTTTTGAGTTCATTGGTTGTGGATAAAAGTGTATTTGAGTCTAACCTGAATTGCCATGGAGTTTTTTTGTTTGTTTTTTAAATTTTTTTTTAACGTTTATTTATTTTTGAGACAGAGAGAGACAGAGCATGAACGGGGGATGGTCAGAGAGAGGGAGACACAGAGTCTGAAACAGGCTCCAGGTTCTGAGCTGTCAGCACAGGGCCTGACGCGGGGCTTGAACTCATGGACCGCGAGATCATGACGGGAGCCCAAGTCGGCCGCTTAACCAACTGAGCCACCCAGACGCCCCGCCATGGAGTTTTAAATTCAGTCCCCACTGCCTGCTCATTTTAAGCAGGATGAGGGAGAGCAGGAGAAAGGAGGCTCAAGAAACCACAAGAGACCTCGGAAGGCATGGAGGACTTGGACAAAGCACACGGTCAAAAATCAATCCCAGAAAAAGAAAAGGCAGCAAGATTTGCCAAAACAATGATGGAACTTGATTGGTCACAGCACAGGGTATAATGATGAGTTTGGAGCCAGCGTGATGGGAAGCTGAGTCCTCAGAGCAGCACTGTTTCTGGGAGAAAATTGACTACATAGACAGGGGAAAATTCATTTTTGAAAGTGGCATTAAACACAGGAAAAAGCAATAGAGGAACATCAAGTATGCTGGAGAAGCAAAAGAGAGACATCCCAACCCTCACTTTCTTCCAAGGATAACACACCAAATTGCAAAACAAACAAATCTACATAAAAAATTACAGATTGACAGAAGAGGATACTTTCAAATCAGAAAGCCTATACTAAAAATGAGTAGAAATAGAGAAAATCAGATCATATTCATACGAACTATAAAAACAGGAAGTACATTTCAGTTAAAGGAGGGTCTCATCAAATAAACAAATGTGAAGATGAAGAAATCAGTAACACAACACCCTAAGTATAAAAAGAAAAAATAAAAACTTTGAATTAAATGCAGAAAATAAGAACAAATATAGATTAAAAAAAAGAAATAAAACAAGAAGAGTTAATGAAGCTCAGAAAAAAAAAAAACTGAAGTAAAAAGAAAGTTATATCAGAAATTAGGATTAAATTACAAGATGACCAAAGTTCAATAGACTAGAATAAAAAGATAATAAAAGATATTGAGAAAAAGCAGGAAAACAATTATGGCGGGGTGGGGTGCCTGGGGGAGGTATGAGATAAAGCTACAAGTAGAAAGGGCTAGAGAAAAATCTTTTGATAGCCAAGAAGCCATTTTGGAAAAAAGAATGCCTGATTTCCACTGTGAAAGGCTCATCATCTACCAGGAATAGCTGACCCAGAACAGTACTTACTGATATACATCCTATAAAAATTACTAGATTGTAAGTGTAAAGAAAAAAAATCTTGAGAGCTCACAGTAGAAAGATGAAATACTTATAAAAGTAAGAGAATTAGAATAATATCCAACTTCTCAAAAACAGAAAATATAAACAAGGCAAAAGTGATGCATCATGTTTAGAAAATGTGAACCAAGGATAGTATATGTATCTACATTGTCCTTCAAGTAACAAAGTTCGAAATAACTTTCTAAAGTTCATGAATACCATACTCAGGTATTCTTTCTGAGAAATCTACTAACTGCAGAGTTCAGCAAACTTTTTCTGTAAGGGTCAGATAATAAGTATTTTAGGCTTTGTGGGCCATATAAGGTGGCTTGTCCTTCACCTGATCTTTCTCCTTCTCCTCCTCCTTCTTCTCTTGCGCCTTCCTCTTCTTCCTCCATTCCTCTTCTTACTCGTAGTGTTCCTCTTCCTCTTCCTCTTCCTTTTTCTTCTCTTTATGTATTTATACAACATTTAAAATGTAAAAAACGTGCTTAGCTTTTGGGCTAAGCTAACAGTAGTAACAAAAAGTTTGTCCTTTGCAGAGCCCTCTAATGGAGGATGCGTTTTGTCCCACTAAGAAATGACTGGGAAATTTTTGGCAGAGTCAGGTGGTGAGAATTTCATTTACTTGCCAATTTAAGACATAATATGGCAAAATTAAGACTAAAACAGAAATGGAGTTATAGAAGAGAAATATTTTGTAAATATTTTCCCTTATGACAAATTAGAAATCTGCAATTAAATACATGAGAAAAGGGATAAAAAATTGAAAAGTAAAATAAAATCACTGGTATAAGGCAGTATAAACAGTAAGTGGAATTCAAAGTACATTATTTAAAATATGCAGACCATGGGGCACCTGGGTGGCTCAGTCAGTTAAGCATCTGGTTTTTTATTTTAGTTCAGGTCATGATCTCACAGTTCATGAGATAGAGCCCTGTGTGGGGCTCTGTGCTGACAGTGGGGAGCCTGCTTGGGATTCTCTCTCTCCCTCTCTCTCTCTCTCTCTCTGTCCCTCCCCCACTTGCTTGCACTCTCAGAAGTAAACATTATAAATAAATAAATAAATAAATAAATAAGCAGACCAAGAAGTAAAAGATTATGTTAAAAATAATTAGGGAAATAAATAAAAATAAAGATAGAAGCATAGATAAGGTAATATTATTAACATTTTAATATTATTGACATCTAAACTAACACTAAAATTAAAAAATAGAAATTACATAATATGAACACATGTGGAACATTTAATAGATAATACTATCTATCTTGAAAATAGTTAAGATTTAAAATCAGTAACACTTCACAGTGATTTTGTATTTTGTTACTTGAGTGGCCTCTTAATTTATTTGATAAAATAGGCAAAACCCACAAACTTTTTTTTTTACATGCTGTTATCTTTAAACATTTCTTCTTACACTCAGAGTTATTCCCACTGTTCTCTTAGAATAAATAACTTGAATTAGAGAGTTTAAATATATTTTGGGGAGTATAAGTAAGGAATCAGGGTATACTTGAAACTTTTGTACAAAGTAGAATATGATTGAATTTGAGTTAAAATGCAGCATTTAAAAATTTTTTTAATTCATCTCTATCCTAGCATTGCAGATCACATGTTACTCAGTAAGACCTGCATTTATAGATATGCAAAGATGAATAGATGAGAATAAAGAGAAAATTAATTTATTCCTGGGGATATTTAATGAATATGAAAAATATTTTTTTGCTGTTAGCAGCTATTAAAGTTTATTTAAACCTCCTTAAAAGGATATTTCTAGGGGCGCCTGGGTGGCTCAGTCGGTTAAGCGGCCGACTTCGGCTCAGGTCACGATCTCGCAGTCCGTGAGTTCAAGCCCCGCGTGGGGCTCTGTGCTGACTGCTCAGAGCCCGGAGCCTGTTTCAGATTCTGTGTCTCCCTCTCTCTCTCTGACCCTCCCCCGTTCATGCTCTGTCTCTCCCTGTCTCAAAAATAAATAAAACGTTAAAAAAAAATTAAAAAAAAAAGGATATTTCTACACTTCATTAATTTATGTATGTTGCCCAAAGGACCCTTGAATTTTAGTAATAAAATGTTTTTCAAGAGATTCACCCAAACTTAGAAAAAATCCATTATAACCTATACAAACTAACAAATAACTATAACTTCCACATCTATATAAATTGTACAAGCTTCCATGTCCACCAAATAAAATTCTATTTGATAATACATAATATGCTACCAGTTGCAGAAAATGTTGACCAGTGTAACATGGTGCTGGAGGAGGTCATCCAGAGGACATGACCCCTGCTTGACACTACACCTGGCCTCCCGCAGTGGAAGGCTCCCCATCACCTTGGAATGTAGGCTCTGCCCACCCTTTCCACAGCTGGAGCCCTTTTCAAGGACACAGCCTTTAGAGAATAATGTGTTTTTGGGACCCTCTGGATGGTACATGACTGTACCCAATTAAGGTCTTTACTTAAACTTGTAAGATTCCTATAGATTAGTGCACAGATCCACTGTCTTGTAGCTACCAAGAAAAGCCTTCCCTGTAAGTTCCCTCATTTTTAAACCTGCTACATACCAATCAGGAGTGGCCTGACTCTTTCTTCAGTCTTTCCTTGCCCTCTGTAAGGGGCCCAGTTTTGGATTTCACCAGGGGAGGGTCCCAAGGTTGTGAGCCAACACATAGTTCTAAATAGGCTGCCGAACCAAATACATTCTTTTAGAATACAGACTTCTCATCATAGATGCATCGTAATGTTAAACTAAGAGCTTATAAATAAATTAAGCCAAACATCCACGTAAAGTAAGTACACATCTGTACAAGTACAGATCCATTTGAAGAAAAAATTCAATCCGTGCATGTAAGTCAAGATGGTTTATATATGACTGAGATGAGTGCTAAGCATGGTAGGCACTACTCTTTTGGCTGGCTCTGGGATGAATGGCAGTATTTTAAGTTATGGCACAGGACTAAGGATTCTTTAGTCTAAGCCTTTTTTTTTCCAATAGAATAAATAGGTGCTGGTGAAATAAAACCTGTTCAGTGTATGACTAGTTTGAGCCAAGGTCACATCTATTAAGAACATTAATAACACCACCATGTTATTAAACTTAAGCCTCCCAATAATTTTCTTGGATATCCAGGGATAATCAGTGCTAAGTAACTTGTTATAGTCAAAGATTCTATGTTGTTGAGAGGTCTCATATCTTGGAATAGGCTTCCGCACACATATAAACGTGTCAAGACTTGGATCCAGGTTTTCAAGTGTCAAGTTGCACTCTTTAAGAAGCATTCTGGAGTTGGGGCACCTGGGTGGCTCAGTTGGTTGAGCAACTGACTTCGGCTCAGGTCATGATCTCAAGGTTTGCGAGTTCGAGCCCCGCACTGGGCTCTGTGCTGACAGCTCAGATCCTAGAGCCTGCTTCTGATTCTGTGTCTCCCTCTCTCTCTGCCCCTCCCCCTCTCGTGCTCTGTCTGTCTCTGTCTCAGAAATAATTAAATATTTTTAAAAATTAAAAAATAAAAAAAGAAGCATTCTGGTGTCTTGAAACAAAAAACATATCGAGTATGCTATTAGACAAATACATGTTCCTGTCTAAAAAAAGACCATGAGAGAAATAAGGAATATATCAATCATGACACAGGAGTTATAAGGGATAATCTCTTCTGCAGGTTGATACAAATAACCTTGAATTAGTGTGGTAAATAAACAATAGCAATTATTTCAAATAAATAGTCTTCTATTAACTTCCTTTTTTCTACTGCACAGATTGTCTCTCTGTGGTCTCCTGCCTTGCAAGCAGTGGTCTTTTTTCATACCAGGTTTTTGCCTAGAGAGTGATAAGTAGGACTTGAGAATTAATTACTTAATAAGAAAATGTAATTAAGCATATTGTAAAACACAATGGCTTTTCAGAGGTGTCTTGTCCTTTTATCATGGAAGATTCTTTGTATAGTAGGGAGACTTTAAACAGTTCTTGGTAAAGCTGACTTTACCCCATTCATCCCATAGAATGCCAGCAAAGAAGTCTACAAATGCGCAGGTTAGATTTTATGTGACTAAGAACTTCAGGGTTTAAAGACTCATGCATTGTCTTGTTTTAATCCTGATGCATGACGAAGTTAAAGTCTTTGAGTGCTGTGTCAAGCCCTGAGGTAACTCTAGGAGTCCTAAGCTAATCACTGAAGATTCCAGCTCTTGACTACAGTGGAAGGAATATCACCTTTTCTATAAAACAGAACCTTCCCAGATTCCTAATTTTTCACATGAAGGACAGATGCTGATAAGAAATAAGAAATATCTGAAATGATAGCAAATAGCATGTCTGTAAATCGGATATGTAATACATGAAAACAAACATATTGTATGAATATCAAATAACATTAATATAATCAAGATGCAAATGGAACACATGTAAATAATATGATATATGTATATACTAATATTCTTAATGTATAATGAATTTTATAAATTTTAGAACTATTTTTCCAATAAGAAAAATATCTCAAAATTGTGCAAATAGCCGAAAAGGTAAATACACTTTATTTCCACAACAGATTATATCATCATTAATAAACAATACATATGTATGTACATATACATGATTATACATATGTGCATGAATGTACACAATTATTTGGAAGAAAAATACACAAAAATATTCATAAAATCATTTCTGGATGTTGATTTATGGATGTTATACATTTTTCTTATAATTTGAATTTTTGGTTGAAAAAACAGTTAAAATATAAAAACTTGTTGGGGTACCTGGGTGGCTCAGTTGACTGAGGTACTGACTTAACTTCAGCTCAGATCACGATCTCACGGTTGGTGAGATCAAACCCCATGTTGGACTCTGTGCTGACAGCACAGAGCCTGCTTAGGATTCTCTCTCTTCTCTTTCTGTCCCTCCCTTGTTCTCCCTCTCTCTCTCTTTCTGTCTCTCATAAGTAAATAACTAAATAAATAAACAAACAAATTTTAAACAATGTGAAAAGTTGTGTAATTTTCAAACATTTACAATAAGCACATATTACCCTTTAGTCAGAAAAATACAAATTATTTAAATACATAAAAGACAAAACATTTGGCATAGATACATTCTTTTCCTATACTAAATGTTAAATATTACTTTGTTGAATACAATAAAAAAAAGAGAAATAATTAACTATAACACTGTCTTATGGCATTATGCAGAATACTTGATTTTGCAAAAGATAGACTATTATGTACTTTAAAACATGGCTAGCCTTGATTATAAATTATAAGCTATAATTAGGAAGATTTCTTAGGCATTGTTATTTTATCTAAGCCCATTAGATAACAATTACTTGATGGTTAACAAATAAATTTCAAAAAAATCTGATGTTTTCAGACAATCTCAAAATAATAGTTTAGGAATGTTAAGAATAAAGAGTCACCAAGACCTATCAAAGAGAAAGCAGGTTAACTAACTTAACTAAAATGCTCCACTGCTCACAGTTAATTTTTCTTTCTTAGAAGTCTCTTAATTATCAAAAGATGATGCCCTAAAAAGGGGGATAGATTTCTGGAGGTGGCACTGACAGTACAGTTTAGAGCAAATCAGAGTGGAGCTGAGCAAATAACCTGGTTGGCTTTTCCATGTGTGAATTATATCTGTGTTGCTGCCATGATGTTTACAAGAATGGAATTTAAACCCAAGGCCATCTCTATAAAGATTCATATATCAAAAAATGAATTATCCTGGATTATGCATTTTATTTCAAAATGGATTTACTGCTATGTATTATAACGTTGTGGTACACACATCAAAAAATAACCCTTTCACTTCTGTCGTTTATAATCTTGAAATTTACTTTGCCTGTCTATCTGTCTATCTGTCTATCTATCTATCTATCTATCATCTATCTACGATGTAAGTTGAAAACCAATGGCCTAACTGACCTATATGCGAAATGATATACTGGGTTTTTTCAATCAAAATGGAAACTTAAAGTAATTATTTTGCTTTTGTGTGTAGCATATTTGAAGGTTTAGTGCCATGTGCATCAGACTGAAAATATACAGATGTTGCTTTTACTTATACTCTGTCTTTATTTCTAACACTACAATTACTAATACCCTATACTTATATCTAAATAAAACTAAATTTCAGAAAGTTTAAACCACATTCCCAAGACAAGGAACAATATATGGACCCAGGTTTTGTTTATTTTTTGATTTTTTTTAAATTTTTAAACATTTATTCAGTCTTGAGAGACAGAGCGCAAGTGGGGGAGGGGCAGAGAGAGGGATACACAGAATCTGAAGCAGGCTCCAGGCACTGAGCTGTCAGCACAGAGCCCGACGCGGGGCTCGAACCCACGAACCCTAAGATCATGACCTGAGCTGAAGCCTGTCGCTCAACTGACTGAGCCACCCAGGTGCCCTTATTTTTTGATTTTTTAATGTTTGTTTATTTTTGAGAGAGAAGGAGAAAAAGTGCAGGCGGGGGAGGGGCAGAGAGAGATGGGGACAGAGGATCTGAAGTGGGCTCTGTGCTGACAGCAGAGACCCCATTGCGTGGCTTGAACTCAGGAACCATGAGATACATCATGACCTGAGTCAAAGTCAAATCCTTAACTAACTGAGCCACCCAAGCGCCCCTCAGGTTTTGTTTATTTATTATTGTTATTATTTTTTTTTTTTGAGAGAGAGGGCACAAGTGAGCAAGGGGCAAAAAAAAGAGAAAGAGACAGAGAGACATAGAGAAGCGGGGCTCACCCAAAAGCGGGACTCGAACTCACAAATCATGAGATCATGACCTGAGCCAAAGTCAGATGCCTAGCCAACTGAACTACCCAGGCACCCTATTTTTTAACCATAGATTTGGTTTCCTTCTGCATATGCATACGCATGTGCACATGCATACATTCACACATGGGCGTGCGCGTACACACACACACACACACACACACACACACACACACACTGCCATTATTGCTAGCCGTTGACTACCAGCCTGTTCATAGACCAGTTATTTATTCCCTCTAGCTCTGTTTCTTCCATTGCATTAATGAAGGAATTGAAATAGATGATCAGTGATTTCTTTCAACCAATTTGGAATTGAATTTTAAATTTCAGTGAGGAAATAAGGGAAGAACCATAAATGGAAGAGCAATTGTTGCTATTTAAGCATAAAATATATCTTTAGATTCTCTTCTCTTACAGAATGAACAATTCCTCAACCAGCAACAATAGCATGATCAATATTTATATTTTATTAGTGCATAATTATCATGCACACACCTTAAAGAACAGCTTAGGTGTCTGATATTTATGATAATGGAATTTTTAATAGATACAAATCTTCCATACTTGTTCATGAGAGTCTAAGGATTTCCTCAAGGGAACATTTTAACTGTGGTCTCAAAAAAGAATATAGACTGTATATAAATCTCTAATATTTAATAAATATTTTGGGTGTGATTTAGCCTTCAAGTAGGATTTGGCTTACATTATAAATAAGTAGTTAGAAAGAGTAATTATTAGCTAATCCCATCAAATCTAGTATAATATGATCAAAATGGCAACTAAATTCTGTTCCTAATTACAACTCAGCAACTAATATTTTTCCTCACTAGACTACTGATTACTTCTTCTGTTTATTCTGTTGAGTGGAGAAGAGAACTGCCTACTTAGAAGTCATCCTTAGCCAGGAAAACAGAATTGAGTTCAGAATTACCAAGTAGTCTTGCCTAGTCATAATTTTTCCTAAAGTTATATATATATATATCCCTATTGTACAGCCATTTAACCTTTTTCACCCTCAGATTATTCAAAACTAAATATGAAGTACATGATTTGGGATTCTGTCAAAAATACTTCAGTAAGCATTTCCAAAATTAGCACAATTATTCTCAAGAAAGAAGATCAGTAGCTAACTTTCTTCACAGTATTTAGCATTAATACTTCCATCATATCTAAAAGAAAGTATAATTTTAAAAAGCAAAGGAAAGATCAACAGGAAAAAATTACTAATAATCCCATAGTTTGTCTTTTTAGCTTTTTGAATATGATACACTTAGGGATAGATGTTATCTAACTAGCTATCAGTTTGTTTATTTTTTGGCATTTGCCCTGTTCAGTGTTCTCTGAACTTCCTGGCTCTGCCGTCTGTCATTAATTTGGAGACATTTTCAGTCGTTGCTTCTACAAATATTTTTTCAGCTCCGTTCTCTTTTTTTCACCCTTCTTAGATTTAAATTACACTTAGGTAGTTTGATGTTTCCTCATTGCTATAGGATGGTCTGTTTTATTTACTTATGGTTTCTTCTCTTTTGTTTTCAGTCTAGGTAATTTTTATTGACTTATTATTTCCTGTCCACTGATTCTCAGCTGTGGCATTCTACTGATGAGTCCTTGAAGGCAGTTGTTTTCTCTGTTACTCAGTTTTTATTTTCTATTATTTCCTTTTGACTCTTTATTATACTTCCCATAACTCTCCTGAAATCATCTAATTCATTTTGCATGTGGTCCACTTTTTTTATTACAGGTGTCAACATATAAAAAATAGCTATTTTAAATTTCCTATCTGATAATTCCATTATCTGTTTCATATCTAGTTAGTTTTGATGATTTAATTGTCTCTTAGGAATGTATCCTTTTACTGGTCCTTTATGTATGTATTTTTTTTAATTGAAAGTCAAGCCTCTTGTATAGGACAGTAGAGACTGTGGTAAATATAATTTATGCCTTGAAATAGGTACATCTTTCTTTCAGGGAGGACTTAAATGTAGGAGTTGAGTTAATCTAATGAATAGTTGGATTGGGTTTGAGACTTGATATTGCTATAGTTCCCTTTACCACGTTTCAGGCTTGAATTCTGTTAGTGATTCCTAGTGTTTAAAGTAGAGGCTGATTTGACAGTTTTGTTTTTTTTTTTCCTACTCTACCTTCAGTTTTAGGTCTTCCCTTTGTGCTAAGACATGAAGGGATCTGGCTCTAGCATTACACATTACTTGGAGACTTTTAGTATCATTGTAAGAGTGGACACTCTCTTTTATTCTAAGTAAACTTGAGTTTTAAGTATGTACCATATTTGTGGATCTTGACTATGGCCTTCTTAATTGATCTGTCCCTCTCTTGACTGAAGTTCTGAGCCCTTGACTTTTCTTGCTTCTTCCCCAGGAGTAGACAGCTTTATTTTTCTATTCCTTTCCTTAGCTATAATGGGTTTTCAGCATCATCCTGAGGCCAACAGTGACTGTTGTCATTCTGCCCACAGATTGAGGGTTTTGTTCCATAAGGGGAGGGGATACCAGGGGAGTTCTGTCTCCCTCCTATAGTGGCCGCTCTTTCTTTACCCCTGGCCTCCACCATGATGGATACTTCCTCCAAACTCATTGAACTTACCTGTGAGTGGCCGTGAGGTTCGAGAAAGAAAATCTTGGAAGAAGTTGGAGACTTCCCCTCTATTTGAAAAACCCAGAGGCTTTATCTTTTCTGGTCAGTTAACACCTGACCTCCACAGATTCACCAACCACTGTAGCCAAATCCATCTGTGTCTCGCCCAGGAAGGTATAAAATAAAAACAAATTTAGGGGCACTTGGGTGACTCAGTTGGTTAAGCATCTGACTTAGCTCAGGTCATGATTTCGTGGTTCATGAGTTTGAGCCCCAAGTTGGGCTCTGTGCTGACAGCTCAGAGCCTGGAGCCCAATTCGGATTCTGTGTGTGTGTCTCTCTCTCTGCCCCTACCCCACTCACACTCTGTCTCTCCCTCTCTCAAAAATAAATAAACATTAACAACATGTATAAAGTAAAAACAAATTTAAAACAAGAGTTTAATTTTCCCTGTTGCAAATAAGGAAGATGATCCCATTCCTTTTTTTTGTTTTGTTTTGTTTTGTTTTGTAGAACATTTACTTTATAAACCTGTAAGTTCTTTATGTCTTTGAAATGCATACAGATCTTTTTAAAAGCTAAATAAGCCTCTTGCCACTTTTAAGACCCAGGTATGTCTTTCTTAAGGACTGGAGAACAATCTTCTGGTAATGTTATCATTATGTCAGACTGCACTCCTCTCTCCTAGTTTCTGTGGGAGATTTGGATCCTCATCTGAAAGGGTGCTTCATCTATGTTTCAAAACTACTTCCTGTCATAAAGATATGTGTTTATTTTTCCTTTCGTTAGCACAGATGGTCACCTCAACTACTAAATAAATTTAGGATGAACTATGTATGACAAATACTGCTTCATGTCCTCTTATTTTAGGACAGGTCAGTTATTGTTTATCTGGAGGGCATCTATAAATGGGTTGCATCTCTGTGTCTTCATAAAATGATGAGATTTCTCTGTTTTTGCAATCTCTTGGTGGATTGCCTATTATGTACATCACATTCTGTTTTAATGCCTGTTCAACAATAAATTTGTCTTCTTTCTTTCAACATTTGTGGAGAATTTTTCTGGTTTTGGAGAAGATTTTGCTTTTAATTATATTTCTCCAACAAACCGAGGGCTCATGTCTAGTCATTCCCTGCAGGCAATTACCTTTCATAGGCTTTTGGCCTGTTGTCCTATGACCTCAATATTCAGATGGGAACAAGAAACATCACGAAATTACTGTTTGTCTGACAATTTTTTGTAATATCGGGAACATTTTTCTTTATAATCTATACCCCAGGCCTACCCATAGTGTAAATAGGAAGTACCCCATTGGCTTTTTGATTCAATCAGTTGAGGAAGAAAAGGAGGAAAGCTGTTTGTTTAAACAAAACAAAACAAAACAAAACAAAACAGAGGCTTATTCAGTTGGCCCTAGTAAGGTATTTTATAATAAAGATCTAGAAAAAAAGAGAATAGAGATCGCAGGCACCGGGCCAGAATTCAGAATATAAAATCAGGCCTCATGGAAATAATGCATCTTATAGGTTCTAAGAGATTGTGAATGACCTAAAGTGACTTTAGGGAGAGGGTTTTCTTTTTGGAACCTTAGCAGCAAGGATTTATTGATCACACATTATCAGTTTCCTTTCCAATTGTCTCTGTTTTTACCTCTCCTATATCTACCTGTCTCTAAACTCATATTCTATTGACTAAATCTTTTTGTTTCTTCTTAGACCATTTCCTTGTTTATTAGAAAAGACAAGAAAATATATATTTGGCCTACCCCATCCTCGAATGGAAATTGTTCTGCTAGTACTGTGAACAAGATTACCATCTTCATACCACATAATCAGTTCAGATGTGCAGGAAATAAAGAATATGATTGGCACAGCTAATCACTTTTGCCTGTTTAGAGAAAGATTTTCTCCATACAACATAAAAATCTTCTCCGCTGTTATAGATTAACTGTTCTTAGTAAAGTTGCAGCCAAGAGAAATCTTGAAGAATCAGGTAGGGCTTGTTCCTCCACAAGTGTAAATGCAGCAATATCTTATAGAACGGAACAGAGTACAAGAAACACTGCCAGTGCCTTCTAAGATAGTGATAAACTAGTGAGGTAAATATACAAAAATAATCTGAGTTTGAGAACATATTCTTCTGTTCAGTTCTCTTATAATGATTTAAAATAATTACAAGAAAAGAATACTGCACATGTGCAAGTAGAAAATATTCTTAGCATGCTTATTTACTCTACAAAATAGGCTAATTTACACATTTTCTTTTCAAGAAATCTTCAATTCAAAAAAATTATAGACACCAGTTTATCCCTGAGAATAAAGGAGAACCTGAAGGGAAAAAAAAGGAGAGAGAGAGAGAGAGACCTTTTTTTTTTGGAAATTAGATTTGTCCTTACATGTAAGTTGTGGTTTTTTTAAATGTATAAATCCTCATTTATAGTAACTTCATATATATAATTATATATATATATATATATATATATATGTGTGTATATATATATATATATATACACACATACATATATATGTGTATATATATATACAAACACAGACACATGTATATCTATATATCACATACATGTTTTTTATACACTGTTCTTTAAATTTATGAGCTCTGAATTACAAATATTTGCCAATAGGAAAGACTAAGAAATCCAGCTGGCTGTTATTATAAACTTGGTTTGTTACAGTTTGGCCTAAAACAGAATTGTTCTCTCACATGAGAGAATATGAGTCTGTAATATATATATATATATATATATATATATATATATATATATACATTACATGAGTCTGTAATAAATATATATATATTACATAACATATATACTATATATATAATATATATATTAAGTTTTCCAGCTTAAAGTATAGAAAATAAGTTACATATATTTAAGATGTACAGTATGATGTTTTGATATATGTAATACATTGAAAAATCATTATCAAATTCAAGCTGATTAACATATCCATTTCTTTACATAGTTATGATACTTTTTTAAAAAAATATTTATTTTTTAGAGAGAGAGAGAGAGAGAGAGAGACAGAGTGTGAGCAGGGGAAGGGCGGAGAGAGAGGGAGGCACAGAATCTGAAGCAGGCTCCAGGCTCCGTCCCAGCTTTCAGCCGGATGCAGGGCTCAAACTCACAAACCGTGAGATCATGACCTGGGCTGAAGTCAGATACTTAATCGACTGAGCCACTCAGGCGTCCCATTATGATACTTTTTTGAGGTAAGAACACTTATGATCAACTCTCTTAATCATTGAAATATACAAGAGTATTATTAGCTATAATCACCATTCTGTATAGATTTCCAGAACTTATTCATCTTGCATAACTGAGTCTTTGAGTAACATCTCTCCATTTCTCCCACCCACCCCCGCCCACCCCAAGTTGTGATATTTCTTACTCTCCTACTTATTTATTTATTATTACTATTATTACTATTACTTTTTTTATTTTAGAGACAGAGAGCACATAAGCAGGGTACAGGGACAGAGAGAGGGAGAGGGAGAGAGAGAGAGAAAGAGAGAGAGAGAGAGAAAGAGAGAGGGAAAGAGAGAGGGAAAGAGAGAGAGAGAGAGAGAGAGAGAGAGAGAATCTTAAGTAGGGTCCATGCTCAATATGGAGCTCCACATGGGGCTCATTCCCAAGATCCTGGAATCATGACCTGAGCTGAAACTGAAATCAAGAGTCCAATGTTCAACCCACTGAGCCACCCAGGCATCCCTATTCTCCTACTTAGGATACATATAGTAATCCTCAAGAAAATGATGTTCATAGGAAAAAAAAAAAAAAAAAACTAGTGGGGACTGAATGTTTATGTATCCCCAGATTTTATATATTGGAACTCTACCAATGTGAGGGTATCATGAGATGAGGGCTTTGGGAGATACATACATTTGGAAGAGGTCATAACGATGGAACACTCATGATCAAATTAGTGCCCTGAGAAGATGAGGAAGAGATCAGAACTCACTGTCTCTCTGCCATGTGAGGATGGAGGAACAGGGCAATTTTTGTGAATGAGGAAGTGGGCTCTCACCTGAAACCAAATCTGAGGGCACCTTGGTCTCTGACTTTCCAGCCGTCAGAAGCTTGAGAAATAGTGTTTATTGTTTAAGCCACCCATTCTGCAATATTTTGTTATAGCTGACTAAGACAAATTCTATAAAATGTAATTATTTTGATATTATGTTGTAGGTACATATAATATTATAGATAATGTGTTTCAGATTATACTGACCTAAACACATACCAGAGTACCTGATTTTTATATATTCCAGAGAAGTTTTCTTATGTAGTTTATGTGTGTTCATATAATGGAGTCAAGTTTTATCTAATGTTAGTTCCTTCACTCAATTTTTTATAAGATATATTTTCTTTGAAAAAATCTTTAACTTTTTTGTAGTGATTGCATGTGTAATAACACATTTTGTCTATAATTCTGTATCATTAGAGCAGCCTCAACTTTTTAGTGTCTGAAATATTTAACAAATTCAAATGAGAGGAACAGGTTAATCCAAACTGTTTTTCAGAGCCAGTATAACACAAAAGATGATTTAGAAACACATATATTTTATATTATAGATGGTATATTTGACAGAAGTAAAATTTTAATGAGCAGAAATATGAAGGTAAATTATTTACTTTGAATCTGAATAAATTTTGCATTACGAATTCTCTGATTACATTGTCAAACCAGTAACACCAGGTACCACAATTTCCTTGACAATTTTGTTATTAAATGGGGGTTGCTGTTCAATAGATATAAAGTTTTAGTTATGCAAAATGAGTAAATTGTAGAGATCTATTGTACAACATAGTACCTATTGTAACTATACTACATTGTGCACTTAAAAATTCATTAAAAGAGTAGATCTCATGTTGGGTATTTTTACCATAACAAACAAACAAAAAAAACCCAGTAAATACATGAAATAAAAAAATCATAAAAAACACTGGATCATTTGAGAGAAATGATGCAAGAAAGCAAACTCTAAAGAAGGAGCTACTATTGATATTTCCTTGTTTTATCATTTGTCATTTAGCTTCCCTCGTTAGAGCTTCTGTGCCTCCATAGGGTGCTGTTTAGACAGAAATGCTCTATAGCTACTTGGCATTTGCAAAGTATTGCTCTTTTACATTTAGTTAGAAGAAGTACACAACGGACTGACTTTTGGGGAGGGTTTTTATGTTAAAATCATAACTAAATAATAATTAAAATTAAAATAATAAATTATTTAGTTTTGCTAATTACTTAACTTTTTTAACTTTGGAAAACCCAGAGATAAACATAAATTCTATTGTATGTAGCAAAGAATGCATTTTTGCATGTAGTTAAAATAGACTTGTAAAAAGATACCAAAGTAATTTAAGATAATTTCATTCTTCAGGAAGAAATCATTCACACAACAACAACAACAAAAAAAACAAAAACAGAGAGAAGGAACATTTTTCAAAAGTACAAAAGTATCTGAAGTGCCAACTTGAACCTAATGCCATCATTTTGTTTTATAACTTGAGTAAAATATCTGTTTATCCAACTACCAGACATTCTTCCCTTTTTCAGAACATACTTCACACATTTTTTTTCCTAAGGTCTTTAACCATGACCTCATCCCAGGTTTCATATCCTCTTTCCAATATACACTGCTTGCTCCAGCTCTTATATGTATTTTGTGGATCAGGAATGATCCTGTGGATCAGAAATTAGTGTATACACACACACACACACACACACACACACACACACACACACTCTCTCTCTCTCTCTCTCTCTCTATATATATATATATACACACACACACACACACATACACACACATATGCATACACACATATATACACATATATGCACACACATATGCATACACACATATATACACATATATGCACACACATATATGTGTGTATATATACATATATATGTACACATACATATATATGTAGTTGCTTAATACAGGAAACTCTTTTATGCAGAAACCATAAATATTATAAACATGAATTAATAAAAGACTACTTCTTTAGGTTAGAGACAATGCATTATATTGGACAATGCATTTTTGTGGTTATAACAAAATCTACCCATTCAAATGATTATAAATATATGTGTAATAATAACCACAACTATATTGCTTTTCTAATATCCTCGCACAGAAGAAACACTTGATAATTAACTGATTAGATGCAATATTATTTTCTATTGTATATCTCTGATGAGAAACTCAACTAATAAAATAAGTTTCCATGTGATGAGATTAAAAATATTTTTATTTTCATACTGTGACCCATGGCACAGCTAAATTAAATTATTACCTAGGAACAACTATCCATCTTATCTTGAAGATGCATCACTGTCTTATGAAGAAATAAGAATTGGATGAATTTCTCCAGAGATTTTCATACTGCAATATGCTTTACAATGTAAGAATATAATACTGACTAGCCTGAATAAAAAGATTTAGATATATGCAATTTATTTAATTCCATAGGAATTCAAGGAGTGCTTACTGCTACAAACTACTATCTCTACTTTGAGGAACAAGAGTGGACTAAAATACTCTCTGCAGAGTATACTCAAATCATCAAAAGAACATATTTTGTATGTTACATTTATATCAAATTTAAAAACATAAAAAAACAAATCTATGTTACAAGAGGTAAAAGAGTAGTTATATTTTTTAGGAGGAAAAACTTGGTAGTAACTGGGAAGGGGACAGGAACAGGTCTTTAGGATTGTTGGAGAGGTTTTATCTTAAGGTTGTTGTTGGTTAGTGTTTGCTTTGTGCTAATTCATAAATCTTTAAACTCATGATCGGCATACATATGTGTGTGTGCATAGATATACCAGTTCAATAAAATATTTATTAACAAAATTTATAAGGAAAGTGAACCAGATTACCTTGGTGTGTGTGTGTGTGTATATATATACACACACACACACACACACACACACACAATAGACAGATATGAATTACTAGGTATAAAATATTGGATGATTATTTCTCCCAATTTAGCTCAGTATTAAAGATTTAGTAAAAATAGACCTATAAATTGAAATTAATAAAGTCTTCAGGGGCACCTGGGTGGTTCACTCAGTTAAGCATCTGTCTATCGATTTTGGCTCAGGTCATGATCTCATGGTTCATGAGTTCAAGCCCTGCATCAGGCTCTGCGCTCTCAGTGTGGAGCCTGCTTGGGTTTTAGTCTCTCTCCCTCTCTTTCTGCCCCCTGCCCCCACTCTCTCTCTCTCTCAAAAATAAATAAAACTAAAAAAATAAATTAATTGATAAAGTCTTCAAAACATTAAATGTGTAAGCAATATTGTCAAAACATTCACTTAAAGGGACATTTCTATATATTTTATATCCCCAAATGTGGCTTAAGTTATTCACCCCAAGTTGAAACCATTATAACGTTTTTTTTTTAATCTAAGTGGAGTATCTTATAGTTATATTCTTGATATAATGGCTTCCAGTAGAATTCTATTGCATTTCTCAATAGAAATTCTAAGAATGGTATTCAGACCAAATAGTCTTTCAATAAAAAAGTAGAATACGTATACTGTTAACTAACAACACATTGCTCTGCTTTTTAAGCAGTCCCTAGCATCTAACGTACATTATCCTTTCAAATTAATGCAATATTGTGACAAGATTATTTCAGAATTACTTGTGTGATCATCAGAGTTAAACTTCAGTTTGTCACATGAAGCAATATGTTTCTTCTCTGGCAAATTCTGTTTGTTCTAAAATTAAACAGTTCCTGATATATCTTCATTGAGTATCAAATCTTCTTCCTCTTCTTCTCCTTCTTCTGTTGCTTCTGCCTCTTCTTCTCCTCCTTCTTTCTCCTTCTCCTTTTCCTTCTTCCTCTTCTTCTTCTTCTTCTTTTTTTTTCTTTCTTTCTTTCTTCTTCTTCTTCTTCTTCTTCTTCTTCTTCTTCTTCTTCTTCTCCTTCTTCTCCTCCTCCTCCTCCCCTTCCTCCTTTTTTTTTATATAAACACTTCTCTTGGATGCATCATTTATTAATAATTAAATTCCTTTACTTTGGAAAAAACATATTTTATATTTTTGAAAACACCTTATTGGGGTATAGTTGACATACAAAAAGCTGTACATATATAATGTATAGAACTTAATAAGTCTGGAGATAAGTATAGACCCATGAAACTATTACTACAATCTATGCCATAAACATATTCATTCCCCCAAAAAGTTTCCTTCCACTTTTTAAATTATTATTTCTGTGTGTCTGAAGAACACTTAATATATGATCCACCCTTTTGGCAAAATTTTAAATGTACAACACAGTTTTGTTAACTACAGGTACTATGCTGTATAGTAGACCTCTAGGACTTAGTCATCTTGTATCACTAAAACTTTGTACACATTTACTAATACTTCTCCATTTCTCATTCCCCTGCCCCTGGAAACCACCATTCTACTCTCTGCATCTATGATGTTGACTATTTTAGATTTCTAATGCAGTGTTTGTCATTCTGTGTGTAACTTATTTTACTTAGTGTAATTTCCTTCAAGTTCATCCATATTGTTGCAAAAAAGCAGGATTCTTTTCTTGTTAAAGACTGAATATTCAATTGTATGTATATACCACATTTTCTTAAATATGATGATAAAATTAGAAAGAAAAACATAGTATTTTGATAGGTGCTTCAACGGGTGTCTGGTTTTTAAGTTTATTTCCTTATTTTGAGAGAGAAAACGTGAGCAGCAGAGGGGCAGAGAGAGAGGACAAAAGAGAATCCCAAGTAGGCTCTGACGTGGGGCTTCAGCCCATGAAACGTCAGATCATGACCTGAGCTGACATCAAGAGTTGTACACTTAATTTACTAAGCCACCCAGGTGCCCAGAGGTGTCTATTACTGGATAAAGTATAACTCTTTATTTACAAATTTGAAAGAAAATCATGTGACCCCTCTAAGAATAATTTCTAAATTTGATATAGGAGATGAATTGTATTCTTCTTTATAAAAAAGAATTTAATTTATAAATATTTTCATATATTTAAAATATGACATGGGAACATACTGATTCCCTTTGCAATGACTCAGATTGTACTTGAAATAGCAATAGAATAAAGGCAGGTGCTTTGGAGTCCCCACCCCATCCAGACCTTGGTGTATTACTGGAACCTGAAGGAAAATTTTCTGTTTTGACCAATGGTATTTAATTTGTTCTTCTTTACATGTTGAGACTGTGGCAAATTATAAAATGCAGCATACTCTACATGTTAAATCTGGGTTTCCCAGACCATCAAACTTTCAGAGCTAATATGGAAAGTTCTGGGTAACCAGGATAATTTGTCCATTCTAGGTGATAGTCAAAGGCTGCAGGTATAGGAAATATCAGTGAAGAGACTGATAATAGAAAGAAGTTTGCATATGATGTATTGGACACTAGAAGGTTGGAGAAAGGAGGTGAGAGTCTGTTAGAGGAAAAGTAGAGATAAGCAGAGTCCAAGTCATAAAAGTGACTTTTTGTCATGCTCATCAGTTAAAATGGAGGTTCTCCTGTTTTTGTTAGGAAATTAAAGACACCATTCCAAAATCTTTTTGGCAAAACTAAATCTCTAATGGCATTAGGGAACCTTGCTTTTAATAAATTATTAATTATTAATGTATGGAAGCTGGCCTAGATTTTAATAACCAAATAATGAAATAAATAATAAAATGTTTATGCAAATTTTATATTACACTGTAGGATATAGTTTATAAACAGCCGCACTGAGAAAACCCTTTCCTTACCTTTTGGGACCCTAAATGATTATCTGTGACTCAGCCAAGATAAGGGCAATGGAATTTGTGATGTGTATTTTAATAAATTTTTAAAATAATGTTTTATTATATTTTTGAGAGAAAGACAGAGCAAGAGCAGGGGAGGGTCAGAGAGAGGGAGACACAGAATCTGAATCAGGCTCCAGACTCTGAGCTGTCAGCACAGAGCCTGATGCAGGACTGGAACTCATGAATCATGAGATCATGACTTGAGCAGAAATCAGACATTTAACCTACTGAGCCACCCAGGTGCCCCTGTGATGTGTATTTTAAATTCCAAAGCCCTCCTGGTGATCCCTAGGGCCAAAACACACCTGCTAGGAAATTCTGCCTTGAACTCTCCTGAAGCAAGATTCCTCACATAGATCTTAGTGTTTCAATTTGGAAATAAGTGAGTCCATGTGTGAATAAGGACCTCAGAAGCTTATACCCAGAAATTCCTGAGATACCCACTAGTTGCCTGCACTCTGTTTCTTTTGCTTCACTGCTTCACAGTGAAGTTTACTTACTTTTGCCTTTAAGTAAAAGCTTTACATGAATATGCTCTGTGGAATTTTGTGAGAACACTGAAATATTTGAAGTGGTGAAATCTTTACACTCATTACATGAAAAAGAAATTCTATTTTCATGATATGCTTTAATATGTAACTGCTATACATTTTCTGTTGTGTTTCATTCCTAAAGTTCCTATTTCTCAGACACACACACAAAAAAAACTAGAGGGGAGGAAGTGGTAGAATTATTAAAATCTTTTTAAATGTTTATTTATATTTGAGAGAGAGAGAGCGAGAGAGAGAGCTTGAGAGGGAGCACAAGTTGGGGGAGGGGCAGAGAGAGAGGAAGACACAGAATCTGAAGCAGGCTCCAGGCTCTGAGCTGTCAGCACAGAGATCAATGCAGGGCTCGAAGGAACTCATGTACTGCAAGATTATGACCCGAGCTGAAGTTGGATGCTTAACTGACTGAGCCACCCAGGTGCCCCATGGAATTATTTTTTTGGTGATATTTCACAATTTGTTCCTCATTCTCAATAGGATAATAGGGAAATATGAAAATTATGGAATAAGGATAGTTGATAAATTTTCTAAAAAATTCTCCTTAATCTCTACTCTCCCTAAAAATATCTAGAGTTGATTATCATATTCTTATGATATCATAGATCATCAATGATAGTAACATGGAGTGATCCCTGAATATGTATTATGCTAAGGACAGAATTAATAGAGGGAGTGTTTTATAGACAAGACTTCTGTGTTTTGTTTTATGAAAAAACATATATACTTTGCTCAGAAATTAAATTGCTTATGTAATATATGATTTCATTGTTAGATCTTAAAAGTTTATTCATTGAATCTTAATAATTCAATAGGTATTTTAAATCTCTTACAAATAGAGTTTAAATTAAGTCTTATATTGGGGCGCCTGGGTGGCTCAGTCGGTTAAGTGTCCGACTTCAGCTCAGGTCACGATCTCGCGTCCGTGAGTTCGAGCCCCGCATCGGGCTCTGGGCTGATGGCTCAGAGCCTGGAGCCTGCTCCCCACTCTGTGTTTCCCTCTCTCTCTGCCCCTCCCCCGTTCATGCTCTGTCTCTCTCTGTCTCAAAAGTAAATAAATGTTAAAATAAAAATAAAAACATAAAAAAAAAATTAAGTCATATTAATATTAAGGGATTACATGGGTATTGCATTTCAGAATTATTATGATCATTATTATTCTTTTTTTAAACATAAAAACATTGTTTTAAGAAATGGGATACCATTAAAGTAACTTAAGGTGTATAAAGACACAATGAACCTTGTGTTTTGGAAATATTTCTCTGGCTAAAATGAGAATAAATAGAAGGGGCATAGACCTCACCTCAGGGATAGTGAATTGGAGTTAATGGGGTAAGAAATCACGGTGAGACTTAATATGAACTCAAGTGGAAGAGTTTACAGAAAATATAGAAAAATGATTTTGAGACAAAAGTCTGAAGAATGAAGGAAAGAAGTGCTACTGGAGACATATAAGTAAACTTTATGCTCTTTATAATTTTGTGACAGTCTGAATCTGCTAATTAAAGTCTAGAGCAGAGTTTGGCAAACTAAAGCCTGCGAGTTGGCCACTTGTTTTTGTAAATAAAGTTGTATTGGTTTGTGTGTTGTCTGACTATGGCTGCTTTTGAACTACAAGAACAAAGTTGAGTAGTTGAGACAAAAACCAAGAGGCCTGTAAAACATAAAATACTTACTATATGGCCCTTTATAGAAAAAGTTTACTAAGGGTAAAATACTTGAATTTCTGGAAATATTTGGTGAGGTTTCAAAATGTTTCTGATTTATATGTTAGAATCTTCAAGATCCTATATATATAAAGCTAATCTGAATTAAGTTTTTTTTCTAAAATTTTTTTAATGTTTTATTTATTTTTGAGACAGAGAGAGACAGAGCTTGAGCAGGCGAGGGGAGGAGAGAGAGGGAGACACAGAATCCGAAGCGGGCTCCAGGCTCTGAGCTGTCAGCACAGAGTCCGATGCGGGGCTCGACCTCACAAACTGCGAGATCTTGACCTGAGCCGAAGTCGGATGCTTAACCGACTGAGCCACCCAGGCACCCCCTGAATTAGATTTTTTAAACTGAATAAACCAAGAAGAAATATTTGATCTGATCTGAGTTATACAGCACTTTAAGTAACTTTTCTCACAACACTGACGTTAATGCATTGCGAAAAGTAATAAAACTTGTAATTCTTTTTTCAAACTCTAATTTTACATAGCATTCCCAGTTAAGTCTAAATTTCACCTCATTTACACGATTAGCTGAAAGTTTAAATGGATATAACTTTGAAGATAATTTACCAAAGAACACATCAAATAATAGTTTTAGTAGTTAACATTGATTTTGTAACTATGACACTAATTGAGCTTTATAAGTTCTTCAGACATTTATAAAATTACAAGAAATGCATTTAAAATACATAAATACTAAAAGAATTTGGGCACAATGGAATAAGAGTTGAATTTCCAATTAATTGTCTGCCAGGCACTTTTATTACCCAATCAAAGGAAAGGGTAAAACTAAATCATATCAAGGAATGTAAAAAAAAAAAACAAAAAGGAAAAGCTATTTTGATAGTGTTATTTAATGGATAATCTACAGCCTTAATTCCTGTTCACTATTTTTCTATTTATTCTGAAAACGGGCTTATCCACTAGGTTGTCAAATTAATAAAACCTTACATGTTTTTGATTACAGAAATCTTTGCTAAAAAGTTTTTAAATCATTTTTATTGAGAAATATAACAAATGCTTAAATGCTGCCTATAATGGGGATACACAGTTTAAAGAGAAATGAAACAAAGCCTTGTATTCAGGCTAAGAGATGACATCATCAGTATTAGCAGCATCCCAGATGCTAACTCACCCCCTTCCTTTTCCTTTGGTAACCATTCTTCCGAATTTTGTGTCAAATATTCTTTTTGTTCTTTTAGTAGATTTGCCATACATTTGTATATGTGTATATCTATACATATATATGTAGATATAAGCACAATATTTATTTTTCCATGCTTTAAATATTTTTAAAATACAAGTTTTACATTTCTGTGCTATTTTTTGTTCAGTATTTGCTTTGAGCCTCATTCATATGATGAATGTAGTTGTAGTTCATTATTTTTTCAGTGCAAATAAAACTCATTTGTATTATTACAATTAATTTATATTTATCCACTCTATAGTTATAGAACATTTACACTTTGTTTTCATTTTTTTATGAACCTATATGTCAATATCCTTACACATGCCTCCTGGCACATAGCACAAGAATCTCTTCAGGGTAAGTTCATAGAAGTATAATTTCTGTGTTGTAGACTACATGCATGTTAACTTTTCAAATATGGTTGCATCAACTGACCGTACAACTAGTAGTATATGTGAGTTCTTCTCGCTTCACATTCTCACCTACACATATAATGATGTTTTAAAAATTTTTGGCTTCATTTGTGATTGCTGAATATTTATATTCTACATTTGTTCTTTTTTGTAGTTATCTTTGCTTTCTCTAATTTACTAAGGTGGGGACTTAGGTTATTGATTTTAGATCTTTTCCATTCTTATACATATATTTTATGCAGTCAATTTCTCTTGTAGTCTCTTCTTTAAATTATGAGTTATTTAATAATGCGTTATTTAATGTCCACATATGGAACATTTTCAGTTACCTTCATTTCTAGTTTAATCCTGTTGCATTTTGGGATCAGAGTTTGAATGATTTCTGTAACTGTAATTCAAATAAGGTCTGTTTCATGGTTGAGGATATGATTTATCATCGCAAATGTTTGATGTGCTTTTATGAAGAATTGGAATGTTGCCACCATTAGACGGAGTATTCTATCAATCAGAAAAGCTGATTGATTGTGATGTTCAGTTCAACTACATTCTTATTGATTTTCTACCAATTTGATCTATCAATTACTGACAGAGGGATATTATAGTCTCAAACTGTAATAGTGTATTTGTTTATTTCTCTTTTCAGTTCTGTCAGTTTTTGCTTCATGTATTTTGTCACTTGTCACATCTTGTTAGATGCAAATTTAAAATTGTTATGGCTGTTGGAAAATTGACTTATGTTTAATTATGTAATATCCCTCTTTATCACCGATAGTTTTCCTTATGTGAAGTTCTGCTTTGCCTGAAATTAGTATAGACACTCCAGCTTCCTTTTTATTAACGGCATTATCTTCCTCCATTCGTCTACCTTATGTGAGTCTTTATGCTTCAAGTGGTGTTGTGTAGACATGAGATGTTTAGAGGTTTTACCTTTAAATTTAATCTGACATTCTATGTCTTGCAAGTAGTTGGTTTATATCATTCACATGAACGTGCTTGTTGACATATTGGATTAAAATCTACTGTTCTTGTAACTGGTTTCTATTGTGCAGTTATTCTTTGATGTTATCCCTGTGTCCCTCCCCCACCATCTTTATGCCTTCTCTGCTTTTAATTTAGAATTTAGTGATGTCATTTTTCTTGTCTCTTGGAATAATATTTATCCTTTTTACTAAACTCTTGTAGATGCTCTAGGGTTTACAATATACATTTTAAAATAATTTCAGTCCACTTTAAATAACAACATACCACTTTATGTGCAGAACCTTTAACCATATAGCAGATCATTCCCATTCCCTCTCTCTTGCTCCTTGTGACATTGCTGTCAATTTTAGTTAAAAGTATCTATAGTCAGCCATACATTGTTACCATTATTGCTTTAAACAAACATGCATCTTTTGGCTATATTAAGAACAACAGCAAAAAGATTTTATTTTTGTTTCATTTATTCTTTCTCTGACACCCTTCCCCTTTATGCAGATCCAAATTTCTGACTATATCACTTTCCTTTTACCTGAAGAACTATTTTAATGTCTCTTGTGGAATATGTCTTCTCACAATGAATTCTCCCAGCTTTTTGTTTTCTGAGAGATTCTTTATTTTTTCCTGATTTTTTGGGCAGTCTTGTAGCTTTTGATGAACATTAAACACATTGTATCAGATGATTAATATTAAACTATACAGGCCTTTACTGGAGGATACGTATTAATCTGGCTAAGAATTGGACTATATTTAATGTTTGCGGGGGCATCTGGGTTGCTCAGTAGATTAAGCATCTGACTCTCGGTTTTGGCTCAGGTTATGATCTTGTGGTTTCATGAGTTCGAACCCCTGCATTGTCAGTTCAGAGCCTGCTTGGGACTCAATCTCTCTCTCCTCCTTTCTTTTTGCCCCCCACTACCCCACACACACTGTCTCTGTCTCTCTCAAAATAAATAAGTAAACATAATAAAGAAGGCTCCTTGTAGTTGTGGGTGCTGGAGGATTCAGATTCTTCTAGTGTCCTTGCTTTTTCTCCCTCAGTAGGAAGCTTTAGGCTTTTCTTTTGTATTCTGATCTCTCAGAATGTAAGTCTGTGTCTTACAACTCTCACAGCTTTTAGTCCACTTTATTTTATAGTATTATTGCTGCAGTAGTGACTTGTAGGGGAGGTGCAGCATTCTTAAAATCTGATAATTCTCAATCTACCAGTTAGCCTTTGTTTTGGGGGTGTGGTCTGGACAATTGCTTAAGTTCCTTTTCCAGGGCTCCTCTCCCTCACTCTGCCCTCTACTCTTTCCCCTGGTAATTGTACTTTCAATTTAATTTCTTCAAGCCTTGTCTCTTGTTAACTGTGTATTTTTCCCACTTAGGTTGAGACTGAAAGGCAAGTATGGGCTGAAATGGGGAGGAATGATCTTCTCTAAGTGGGATAATGTCTCAAAATAATTCTGGTGTTCTTTTCCCCTAGATACTGGGTCTTTGTTAGTAACAAGAATTTAGGTGGGTTTTATGATGGCTACACCTGCCAAGGCCATGCGGAAATCTTTCTCAGATCCTCACTGTAAGAATTTATTTGATTCCTGTAAAGACAGTGTACCCTAATACTGAAGTCCCTAATACTGCAGCTTTTAGCAGTGACTCACTATCATACTAGTCTAAACTCAACCTTTAGCCATTCATAAAAATTACATTTAATTGTACCTAACAATTTGTGGGGTCTGGTGGCTTCTGTTCTAGGTGAGTAGATCTTGGCTGTGACTCTGGATTTACTTGTCTCTCCAGATTTGGAGGTGGTAGTTTGTCCTATGACCATCTATGATGGGTCCAGAAAAAAAGGTCTTTGATTTTTAGTTTACACATCTTCTTCTTCCTGTAAGGACAAGAGTGGTACTTTTTTAGACCTTTACATATCTGAACTTAAATAGGAAGTCTCCATCTTTCATTTTGAAACTTTGTGAATTTCTTTTAAGTTTTTATCTTGCTTGAAGCCTATGTTTGGCTTCTGTTTTGTTAACCAATTTAAACAATTTTATATATGACTAAAGCTCATTTACTTTTATTGATATGAACAGTAGTTTGGTCTTAGTTCAAGTATTGTTTTATATATTTTTAAATATACATAATTTTATATACATTTTGTTCCCTTTCTTAATCTCTTTGTTTAGGGTGTGTGTGTGTGTGTGTGTGTGTGTGTGTGTGTGTGTGTAGCTTTAGTATTTGCGATTAATTCCCTACTATTAGTAACCTCTTCTTCTTCCTTCCTTTGCTCCTATCATCCTCTAATTGAAGTAATACTTTTTTTACTTTCAGAAAATATTGATGCAAAAATCTGGGATCTTATTCTATTTTTCATTTTCTTTCCCCTTTATCTTGAACCTTGTTTGATTATTTATTCATAATTACACCTTCAGATTCTGTAAGCATTACATAAATTGTAAGGTTCTTCATCTATGACATACAATTAGTTCTACAGGTAAATATAAATGTGTTTACTGTTTACTACCAGTAAATAGGTTCAGACTTTTCTAGTAATTTTGTCTGTCTGAAACCCATACTCTGGTTATTTTCTCAGGAAGAACTCAGGGAACAATATTTAATGCATTCTTGCAGATGAAACAACTTTTCTGCACAATTAAATATGAGGGTCAGTTTGGCTTAATACAAAATCCTGGCCTCACAATGTCTTTCATTTAGTATTTAAATTACAGTTCTAGGGGTGCCTGGGTGGCTCAGTTGGTTAAGTATCCGACTTTTGATTTCGACTCAGGTCATGATCTCACAGTTGTGGGATCAAGCCCTTCATTGGGCTCCCAGCTGAGCATGGAGACTGCTTGGGATTCTATCTTTCTCTGTCTCTATGCTTCCTCCCCTGCTTGTGCTCTCTCTCTCTCAAAATAAATAAATAAACTTAAAAAAATACAGTTCTACATTATCTTCTACATATTGCATTGCTAAATGTCTTATGTCAATCTGATTATCTTTTTTAAAGTAAATTATTTGTATTTTTCCTGCATACCATAGAAATGTTTATCTTTCATAAATCCCAACAATTTTACTAGATTATGCCTTGGTATTGGCCAATATGTCAAATTGTTCAAGGATCTAGTGTCCCATTCAGCATGCAATTTCAAGTTTTTTTTTTTATATTCAGACATTTTTCTTTGTTGCAGAAGTTACAACACTAGCTCTCAGGTAACAAAAGGGAGAGACTGGAATTACTGAAGATCTAAAGATTGAAAGATGGTTCCTGCAGAGCTGAAACTGAGATCTCTGAGGAGGCTGCACTACTTGGCTGGTGTCAGTTTTCCTGAGTTCAGATGAGGGACCCCAATGGGACTGAAACACAGACCTCTGAGAAAAGAGCACCAATGTACTGGTCATGGAATCTCTGAGAGGGTGCAATAAGCCTTGATTTGTAAGGGTTGAAAAATCTGCAAATTAGAATCAACAGCTGCTACTAGAATGAACTTTAGTTGTCCAGGTTAAGACATTGGTAGAGACATACTGAGAGGGGCTGGAGGAAAAATTGGGCGTGGGGAGATAAGCAGCAATGCTGGAAGTACAGAACTTTCTATTGGCCAAGCATAACAAGAAGACAGGTAGGTAGACTGCCTGCTCTGGCATCATAAAGAAGAGTGTGGGAAGGTGGATGTGAGGCTGAGACCATAGTTCAGCAACTCTTACACTGTTCTTTCATGTTTCTGTCATTTTTCTGAATTCATTTTATTTCATATAACTGTGAGGCAAAAATGTTTACCTGCCCTATATAGGCTTGTCTTTCTGGCATGTTTCATTTATTTTTCTTTTTTTTTTTTTTTAACATTAAGGGATTTTTTTGAGAGAGAGAGAGGGCACAAGTGAGTGACGGCAGAGAGAGGGAGAAAGAGAAAGAGAATCCCAAGAGGCAGAGACGGTTGCAGAGAGAGAAAAGTAGGGCTCACCGGAAGCAGGGCTCGTGTTCCCCCGAATAAATCCCTTTGCTTTGTGCTTGTTGACATGGGTAAGACTTATATACTCTTTTCCCTTTAGATTAAGTAGTCAACTTGTAAAATTATGTGGATGTGTTATACTTCCATCAAAAAAACATTAAAAATGAGTGCTAAACTTTGATACAGCATTACTGGTAAGATAGTACCAGTAGTAGTCTTTCTTTGAAAGAAGAAAGGAAGGGAAACTAGGAAAAAGAATGGAGTATATATCTTTGTTTGAGGTGATAATAAAGTTACATATTTAAAGTTGCAGCCTGGGTGGCTCAGTCAGTTGAGCGTCTGACTCTTGATTTTGGCTCAGATCATGATCTCACAGTTGGTGAGATCAAGCCCCACATCGGGCTCTGTGCTGATAGCACAGAGTCTGCTTGGGATTCTCTCTCCCTTTCTCTTTGTCCCTTCCCTGCTCTCTCTCTTTCTCAAAATTAACATTAAAAAATAAAATTGCAGAATACAGTTGGAAATATGAGATAAACCTAAGGAAGAGACATATATTTAGGGTATGTTAACATTGAGATGATAATTGAAATCAGGACATGGGTAACAAGGAAGAGGTTTTTTCATTTTTTTTAAGTTTATTTATTTTTGTTAGAGAGAGTGTGTATGCAACTGGGGGAGGTGCAGGGAGAGAGGGGAAGAGAGAGAGAAAGTCCAAATCCATACTGTGGATCCCAATGCAGGGCTCAAACAATGAATGGCAAGATCATGACCTGAGCCATGCCTTCTGCTTAACTGACTGAGCCACCCAGGTGCCCGGACAAGAAAGAGGTTTTAGAAGTAAAATATATAAGAAATATAATGATAATTCTTTTCAGTGGTTCTAAGTGTTTCTTTTAAAAACATCTCTGCCTTCCATTTTCTGACCCATGCATTCTAGGTAGTGATACTATGATGCATAAATATACAAAAATAATGTATTTTATGCCTAGTATTAAGTATATACATGCGTATATTCACAATATCACAGTATATATGCATGTGTACACATACACACATATGTATATGTATGTCTGTGTATGTGTATGTATATTGCCAATTAAACTATAAATAACTTCAGAAATGCTAAGATGAATTGACATAATCCACCCCCCACCAAATGCAAATATTCTTTGTTTTAGTTGTTGATATAGATTCATGATGGGTAATCGTTTTTTAAGAAATAGGTGTTTTGAAAAATTTAAGTTAGTTTTTAGATTATTTTTTTTTTAATTTAAGTTTATTTTGAGAGAACACCCACGCACGTGCACACAAGTGAGGTAAGGACAGAGAGAGAGAGAGAGAGATCTCAAGCAGACTCTGCACTTTCAACACAGAGCCCTACTCTGGGCTGGAACCCACAAACCATGAGATCATGACCTGAGCTGAAATCAAGAGTCAGTTGTTTAACCAACTGAGCCACTGTAGTTCCCCATTAGTTTATAGATTCTTAATATTCTTGAATTCCAGGTTGTGATGCCAAACACTTATTGAGGAAATGAAATTTTAAACAGATTTTCCAAGGTCTGGGAGCCAATTAGTGACTGGTAATTAGCTATAGCTAAGGTGTCTAACTCCCGTCTAATTCAGTCCCTACAATTTTGCCTCTTCTAAACTGAACCTAAAGCCAGTGAACAGGCACCAGGCTCTTTATTAATTACAGTGTTACCTTTCTCTTTCAGGAATACTAAATTTTCGTAGCACACATATTCTACATCAGAATAAAAATAGTTCCTGAAGATAAGTTACCTTTTTCATGAGTATATGTTTATCAGCTGAGGAGGAAAAAATAGCAACAGATGGGAAATGGCACTTTTTGTTTATGTACACACATTATTGAATCATAAAACTTGCTACTACTATTAATCCCTTAAAAATATTCTCTTGTTTCAGTTTGCAAAATGCTATCCTCTATTTCTGTGATATATTCCAGAAACAGAGCAACATCTGATTTATAATCAATGTTACAGTTTCCTTGAACTGTGAATATTATTAACAATGTCTGTATGCACACATCTGCCAAAAGATATTCAAAATGTTAGTAATGAATACAATCATAATACAGAAATTGTGTTATGTATTACTTTTTGAAATAAAATATATATTTTTAAGACCTGAAAATATTGACCCTATAGGACAAGTAGTACACAAATATCCCCTATTGTTATACAATTATATAATGCTATCTATATTAATCATAGTTCAAATCTTCTGTAACTGAAAAAAAAAAAGCCCAGATTTGGGTGATATTTGCAATGATTTAAAAGTGGTTTGAAAAAGTTTACTCATAGGCTAAAAAAAAGTTTACAAATAGGCTAAAACTAATATAATAAAAAACATTTTAAATATCCCTAAAATATAACTGCCTCATTGAAAATGTTTGATAACATTTATAAAGGTTTTTGTTTCTTTTTTCATGATTCTGAACATTCTGGAGCAATGCAAAAGATAATACCTTTATCCATGTTACTAGCATGGTATTTAGGGAGAGACCAACCTCCTACTGTCCACAGCTGCTTTTAATTCACAAGCAATTGGAATAAGTCAAGCATTGCTAGTGAGTCTTTTCTGCTTCTTGCTATGTTATTTCATCTGAGAAGCCATTATGCAAACTAAGAGCATCTGAAGATAGGTACCCCACTTAAAAGTGTTCAGCAGGGATTCTGTTTTTTGTCATTTTTGGCAAATTGCATCGTTAAGTTGCATATGTTGTACTGTTGGTAGCCATGATTGCCTAGGATTAGTCAACGTGCTTATAAACTCCATGACTTGACAAACTTAATTTTCCTTAGAGTCAAATATGAAAAAAATCTCCAGATATTACAAATGTAGTGAACTGTTTTTCAAATCATTCAATTAATTACATATTATAAAACAGAAATGGATCATATGTACATGTGAATCATTATATAAATTCCAGGCAATTGGTTATTTCTGATAAATATTTTATTATGTGTACAGTCAAATTCTAGGGGAAGAAACCCTATAAAACCTGGTTTTACTAAATTATACCAAAATACTAGATTTGTCCTGACCCACTAGACTTTAAGATGGGGTTCTGCAGGAATTTGGAACAAAAATAATTTCTCAGAAGCACTCATCTCACCAAAGTTCGATTATATTTTATTGTACAATCCCTTATTGCTCCTAGAATTTACTTTAATATAAGACTTATATTTAGAGGCATTTTGGCCCACGGTACCAAAGTATCCATTTTTTAATTTTGTTTTAAAGTTAGTATGAAGGAAATATATAAATAGATTAGTGTGAGATATGACTTTAAACTTCTCTGGTACATTTCAAATGTAGAATTATCCTATTTATTGATCATTTTCATCATGGTCATCATCATTATCATCATCAGCATCATCATAATTGATTTAACTAAGATCTTGATGTCTGGAACAGTATTAATAGTTTTTTTTTTTTATTTTATATTTAACTCTCACATGGTGTGATAAAGGAAGTAGTCTTATTTTTTTCATGCTACTACTGAGAAAATTGAGATTCATAGACATGACATAATTAGCTTCAGGGTACACAGCTAGTGAAACCACTGTTCCAAGACACAGAAATCTCCCTGAAAAGCAAAAATACTTGGTATCTTTTACTTTAGTATTGCTTACCAAAGTTCCATATACCATAAACAACAAAACCATGTATTTACTGAGCAACAGGTTGTTAGAAAGAAAGCATACTTTTCAAAAATGGAACTATTTAGCCATGTAACTTATGAATAAAGAAGGCAGGAAGACAAGTACCCTAGTGGTGCTCACAATTCACAATTTATCTTTTAAAAAGTATCATAAAACATATTACATTTTGCCAGACATAAAACTTTATAAGTTGTATCACATTCTGGAAAATTCATCATTAGTAGAGAAGTTTCACAGTCCAGATGGGCCCATCTTGCTTCTAACTGACTTGAAGTCCCCAGAGGGGTCCTTATAATCTGAAGTGGCTATTCTAGTTCTAACCTTCACTCACATATTCCATCTAATAGGAATATGGTTAGACTAGAGAAGAGTACATAACCTCTATAAGGGCATTTCTTAAAAATGGTGCGTGAAACTTCTGTTCATATCTCCCATAGCTTCTGTATTTGACAACAAGTAGTTGCAAGAGAAGCTAGGAAATTGTGGTCCTTCATTTGGGGCATCCATGTGTTGAACTAAAATTCTTGTGTGTTATCACTAACGAAGGGGAGACATGGATATTAAAGTCAATAAACAGGTTTTTTCAAAGATATTCTTTAACTAATGGTGTGTTTTCAGTTAAAAAAATAACTTCATGTTTTGTTTAATGTATTCATATTTCAGCTTTCCACAGGGTAGCCAATGAAATGATTTATAGAAAAGTAAGTTCTGTTGAGCATGTTTTCATGTGTCTGTTACCCATCTGGATGTCTTCTTTGGAAAAGTGTCTTTTCATGTCTTCTTCCCATTTCTTAACTGGGTTATTTGTTTTTGGGGTGTTGAATTTGATAAGTTCCTTATAGATTTGGGGTACTAACCCTTTATCAGAGATGTCATCTGCAAATATCTTCTCCCATTCTATAGGCTGCTATTTAGTTTTGTTGATTATTTCCTTCACTGTGCAGAAGCTTTTTACCTTGATGAAGTCCCATTAGTTCAAGTATGCCTTTGTTCCTTGCCTTTGGTAACGTGCCTAGTAGGAAGTTGCTCCAGCCAAGGTCAAAGAGCTTGCTCCCTGTGTTATCCTTTTGATGGTTTCCTGAATTACATTTAGGAATCAAATTGTTTTCAGTACAATTGCAAATGGAATCAGCTCCTTGATTTCTTTTTCTGATGCTTCATTATTGGTATATAGAAATGCAACAGATATCTGCATGTTGATTTTATATTCTGCAACTTTGCTAAATGCATTTGTTAGTTGTAGCAATTTTTTGGTAGAGTCTTTCAAGTTTTCTACATGGAGTATCATGTCATCTGCAAATAGTGGAAGTTTGACTTCTTCCTTACTGACTTGGATGCCTTCTATTTATTTTTGTTTTCTGATTGCCAAGGCTAAGACTTTTTTTATGTTTTTTAATGTTTATTTATTTTTGAGAGAGAGAGAGACAGAGTGTGAGCAGGGTGAGCAGAGAGACACACACACACAGAATCCGAAGCAGGTTCCAGTCTATGAGCTGTCAGCACAGAGCCTGATGCAGGGCTCGAACTCACGAACTGTGAGATCATGACCTGAGCCAAAGCTGGAGGCTCAACTGACTGAGCCATCCAGGCGCCCCTAAGATTTCTAATACTATATTAAATAGTGATGGTGAGAGTGGACATCCTTGTCTCGGTCATGACCATAGGGAAAAGGCTTTCAGTTTTTCCCCAGTGAGGATGATATTAGCTATAGGTCTTTTTTTATGACCTTTATGATGTTGAGGCATATTCCTTCTGTCTCTACTTTGTTGAGGGTTTTTATCAAGAATCAATGCTCCATTTTGTCAAATGCTTTTTCTACATCTATTGACTGGATCATATGGTTCTTATCATTTCTTTTATTAATATGGTGTATCACATCGATTGATTTGTGAATATTAAACCAGCCCTGTAGCCCAGGAATAAATCCCACTTGATCATGGTGAATAATTCTTTAAATGTACTGTTAAATTCAATTTCCTAATTCTTGTTGAGAATTTTTGTATCATATTCATCAGGGATATTAGCCTGTAATTCTCCTTTTTAGTGAGGTGATTATCTGGTTTGGGAATCAAGGTAATGCTGGCTATGGAGAATGAGTTTGGAAGTTGTTCTTCCATTTTTATTCTTTTGGAACAGTTTGAGAAGATTAGGTATTAACTCTTCTTTATTTTTTTAATATGAAATTTATTGTCAAGTTGGTTTCCATAAGTCACCCAGTGCTCATCCCAACAGGTGCCCTCCTCAATGCCCATCACCCACCCTCCCCTCCCTCCCACCCCCCATCAACCTTCAGTTTATTCTCAGTTTTTAAAAATCTCTTATGGTTTGGCTCCCTCCCTCTCTAACTTTTTTTTTCCTTCCCCTCCCCCATGATCTTCTGTTTAGTTTCTCAGGATCCAAATAAGAGTGAAAACATATGGTATCTGTCTTTCTCTGTATGACTTATTTCACTTAGCATAACACTCTCGAGTTCCATCCACGTTGCTACAAAGGGCCATATTTCATTTTTTCTCATTGCCAAGTAGTATTCCATTGTGTATATAAACCGCAATTTTTTTATCCATTCATCAGTTGATGGACATTTAGGCTCTTTCCATAATTTGGCTATTGTTGAAAGTACTGCTATAAACATTGGGGTACAAGTGCCCCTATGCATCAGCACTCCTGTATCCCTCAGGTAAATTCCTAGCAGAGTATTAACTCTTCTTTAAATGTCTGGTAGGATTCCCCTGGGAAGCCATCTGGCCCAGGATTATTTTTTGTTGGGTGATTTTTAATTATTGATTCAGTTTCTTTGCTTGTTATGGGTCTGTTCAAATTTTCTATTTATTCCTGTTTCAGTTTTGGTTCAGTTTGTGAGATTCTAGGAATTTGTCCATTTATTCCAAATTTCCCAGTATGTTGGCATATATTTTTTTATAGTATTCTCTTATAATTGTTTGTATTTCTGTGGTGCCACTTGTTATTTCTCTTTTTTCATTCATGATTTTGTTTCAGTCCTTTCTCTTTTCTTTATGATAAACCTGCTTACAGGTTTATCAATTTTAATTCTTTCAAAGAACCAGCTCTTAGTTTCCTTGATCTATTCTACTGGGTTTGTTGTTGTTGTTTGTTTGTTTCTAAATAATTTATCTGCTCTAGTCTTTATTATTTCCTTTCTTATGGTGAATTTAGGCTTTATTTCCTGTTCCTTTTCTAGTTTCTTTAGGTGTAAGCTTAGGTTGTATTTTGGGAACCTTTCTTGCTTCTTAAGATAGGCTTGAATTGCAATATACTTCCCTCTTAGGACTGCGTTTCTTGAATCCCAAAGGTTTTGGACTGTCATGTTTTCACTTTGCTTCTGTGTATTTTTTAAATTTCTTCTTCAATTTCCTGAATAATCTATTCATTCTTTATTAGGATGTTCTTTACCGTCACTCATCATCATGTAAATACAAATCAAAACCACAAAGGGATACCACTTCATACCTTTCAGAATGGCTAAAATTAACAACACAAGAAACGACAAGTGTTGGCGAGGATGTGGACAAAGGGGAACATTCTTGAACTGCTTGTGGGAATGAAACTGGTGCAGCCACTCTGGAGAATAGTACGGAAGTTTCTTAAGAAACTGAAAATAGAAATACCCTACAATCCAGCAATTTCACTATTAGGTATTCACCCAAAGAATATAAAAATACAGATTTGAAGAGATATATGTACCCCAATGTTTACAGCAGTGTTATCAACTATAGTCAAACTATGGAGAGCCCAAATGTCCATGGGCTGATGACTAGGTGAAAAAGATATATATATATATATATATATATATATATATATATATATATATAAAATATGATATGGATAGAACTAGAATGTATGATGCTAAGCAAAATAAGTCAGTCAGAGAAGGACAAATACCGTATGATTTCACTGATATGTGGAATTTAAGAAAGAAAACAGATGAACATATGGAAATGGGGGGGGAAGGGAAGAGGAGAAAACAAATCACAAGAGGCTGTTAATGATAGAGAGCAAACTATGGGTTGATGGCGGGAGGTGGGTGTGAGATGAGCTAGATGGGTGATGGGTACTAAGGAGGGTACTTTTGATGAACATTTGGTGTTGTATGTAAGTGATGAATCAATGAATTTCACTCCAGAAACCAATATTGCACCATATGTTAACTAAATAAAATTTAAATTTAAAAGCAAGGACAAAAAAAGAACTGCCAATTTTGATAATTGAATGATGAAAGGTGAAGAATTACAAGAATAATTACTATTTTTGTGGCCTGAAAGAGTGAGGGGAAGTAACGTAATATAATAAAATCCACAAGACTAGAAAATAGGGGCGCCTGGGTGGCGCAGTCGGTTAAGCGTCTGACTTCAGCCAGGTCACGATCTTGCGGTCCGTGAGTTCGAGCCCCGCGTCAGGCTCTGGGCTGATGGCTCGGAGCCTGGAGCCTGTTCCGATTCTGTGTCTCCCTCTCTCTCTGCCCCTCCCCCGTTCATGCTCTGTTTCTCTCTGCCCCAAAAATAAATAAAAAACGTTGAAAAAAAAATTAAAAAAAAAAAGAAAACAAAAATATTTATTGCAGATCATAAGTACACTGATAAAATGATCCCACATATAAAGGAAACCATTAAACATGGGGGAATATTTGTTAGGAAAGTAAAAACAAGTACTTTTAATAAGTACAATAAAACATTTTGAATATAGGTATACATTTGAATAAAATGCAACACAGAGAAACCACTCAGAAAGTATTATATTAATATACCTGTTGAATAATATTATTTAAACACTCAGTATATTAGTTTAGCATAATAATGAGGCATTTTTCTCTGGTAAAAAGGATGTATTATGAATAGGTGCTGTATACATATTTGTTTCCAACAAAGCAGATTGCAAGAATGAGTTCTTTGCTACACTAGTGTTTCTAACAATTGGGAAAGCAAAATAATAAATTAGAATGCGCAATTCATTATAGTACTTAAGTATAATACTTATAAGACTTAAGTAAGTGGTCATTACTGCAAATATTAATTATGATTGGTATAGTTATTGAATAACAATTTTTTCTATGTACTGCCTATTTAACTCACTTAGAATTATGAAGTTATACCCCCTCACTAAGGAAATTAAGATATTCAAATTACTTCCAAAATGATGGAGAAATGAAGTTTGTAACTTGTATTTTTTGTTAAATGGAACTCTCTACCAATTTAATAGAAGAAAGCTGGTAGTTTATGATGACTTATATAAATAAAAAGGTTTGAATAAGGTTGCAAAAAAAGTTAGTTCTGACAATCAGTTTCCATACCATTACATACAACTCTATAAAATTTATGGTATAAAGATTAAATTTAACAAAAATATAAATTTGTTGCGTGATTATTTAATACTTTGCTGTCTTTATTGGCTGTGTACGCAGTGTTCCATGATTATTTGCTTATGTTTAATATAACATTTTACATAAGCTATATCACCAATGTGCCACCTTGTTCTCGTCAGAGGAAGAGAATGTTCCAAATACTCTATGGCACTGATATCACTTAGATATGAAAGAGAAGGGCATTTGTAGTTAAAGACTTCTTTTGTTTTATAAGAAAGACAAGCAAAACTGTGTCAATATTTCTTAACAGTTAGTGAAAAGACTTACTACATTGACAAGGGGAAAGAAAGCTTGTTTTGGAGAATTGTGTTTTGTTTGCTTCTTATGTGACTTACAAAGAAAACAGGCATAGTCTCTCTGGAGGGTAGATTGAACTAAGTTGAACCATCCATTTGCAACTTCATTGCAATAGACTTCATCTTCCCCTGATAAAGTCTGCCATTTGGAACCAAGGCAAACCTTGTTAACTTAAGGCTAAAGTTCTGTTCCAGGTCATGATGCTAAAAGAACCAAGAGACAAAATATGTATTTTCATCCACGAGAAATATAGTACCCAGACGAGAGGAGTGAATGTAGCTGACTGAAAAATATTAACAGTAGAGGATGGGCAAAAGGATAGAAAAACTGAACGTCTGGACAAAGTTGAGAGATCTTAAGAGGTAGTTGGCTTCCGTAGAGCACCTTCCATCTTTAACTAGATGGTTATCATCTAGTGATGTCTGCTTTACATGATACAAGGCAATATCTAAATGAGAGTTACATTTCTTCCTCTCACATGGTACTACATTCTTGAGATCTACATAATCTTCTGGGAAAGAACCTCAAGTATCCTTATCATAGTTATATTGGTATGGTCTGATAGAGGCTAGTCAGACAGGGTCTTCTGGGAACAGACTGTCTTTATGGGTGCTAGATTAATGGGGCTGAAGATATCATGTTCCTCTTCCTTTTCTCCAGGAATCATTGTTATAAGCCTGCCACCAACACTATCAGTGACACGAGGAGGGGATAAGGTAAACTCCCTTAGTGCAACACCCTTAGGGAGTTTAGTGAGAAGGGTAAAAAAAATAGCCCTGTGAAACCAGGTTTTACACAACGAAGTTTATAATTTTTAAGTCAGCTTTGCTGACTAATAATGATTGGTTCCTTAAGGCATGACCCTCTATAATGGGATAGTCTGGGCATAGTCACTCTATTCTGTGATAAACAGTGATAATCCTTGGAGGAAGTCTTGCTTGCTAATTAGTGTAGCAACACCATGCTGTTGCTAAATTATAGATTAAACCATAATTGTTCCTTCCCAAGTATTTACTTTTCAAAAAAGATTTTACTCTTTTAAGTAATGTCGACAGGTTACTCTTTTCAGATATCTCGAAACTGGCATTTGCACTGCTGTTTTACATGATACATTCTTTGTACTGATGGTGAGCTTCATTTTGCATAAAGTGTCTTCAACAAAGATACTTTAAGTCTAAATATGGTGACATTTTATTATTCCTTAATAATATTCTAGAGGTGCATTAGGGGCTCTATGGTGTCTGATTTTCCCATTTATACTTCTAACGTGTGTGTATGTGTTTGTGTGTGCAAGCTCGCGCGCGCACGCGCGCGCGTGTGTGTGTAATATGTGTGTATGGTAAATATAGGTATGTTAAAATGACAATTAACCTTTGCTTTGGCATAGCATTTTAATCTCCTACCAGATATATTATGTGAACCATGCTCCATTAGGTATGTCAAAACTATTTCACTTCCCATTACAAATTGTGAACCAAAGTAATTTAAAATATGTTGTTATCAAAATCCACACTTTAGAGTTCCCTCCAAGTTCTTCTCATCCTCAACTCTGCTAATTTAAGAAAATGCTGCAAATGTGCACACCAATCAATATATTAGAGCTACTAATCCACAAATTTACTCATCTTTTCTTAATCTTTAGTCTTCAGTGACTGTTAGGGTTTTTTAATAATCCTTTAGGAAACTATTTTTTTCATTGTTTTTTTATGACAAAAGATAATTTCATATTTTCTCTTATCTCCTTTTTCCTATCTCCATCAGGATGACTGGCTCTTCCTACTGCTTTGAATAATCTGTAGAGTTTTGTTCTTAACCCTCCTGGCTTATGTTTAATACTCTATTTTCACATAGATTATCATAATTATTATTTTACATTAATTCATCCATAGACACGAACTGCCTTCTAAATTTCAGAACATTTAAAACATTATCACTGGAAAACTCTTGTTCATTTTTAAACCTATGAAGTGGTACTATCCTATTGTATTTTCTGTGGAGACAGAAACATTCCATTTGTGTCATTCAGTATGGTTCCTATTAGCCACATTTGGATATTGGGGACTTAAAATGTGGGAGAAACAGAACTTTTAATTGTATTTAATTTTGATTTTAGTGGTCACATGTTGCTAGTAGCTACTTTATTGGATTGTGCAGCTCTAAAGCTATATATAGAATTTTCTGTCATCTTTTTCTTGATTTACTATTGCCACAAATTCCCACATGCTAATTAAATGAAGAAATGAAAACATTCATACGTGAATGAATACATATATTAATACATGATCCACAGGCCTCGGACATTGGGATTTCTATTCTACTTTTCCTTTGATCTTTATGTGCAGAATGTGGTTGAGTCTCATGTTTATGATCTCCTTTTCCTTTAGTTTATTTCAGCATCTTTTTAACTCTCATTTCCTTGAACCAATTTTAGCTTCCTGTACCATGTTCAGGTATTCTTTGTAGGTTAGGACTTGATCTGAGATATTGTCCATTTGCAAGGGCCTCCCCTCAATCTCCATGATCTTTAGAATTTTGAGCAGAATAATCATGGAGTTCAGAATAAGGGAAAGCATTCTAGTTTCAGGGCTTTGCTTTAAATCTTTGAAAGTTCAAATCTGCTCGTGCAGTTCTTAGATCCAATGTCTCCTCTTCAGAAAAGTCTTCCTGACTATCGAAACCAAAGTTGATCTTGATCATGAAGAAATCTCCCTACTTCATTTTCTTTACAATTTTCTGAAATTATGTTTATCTCTTTATTACTTAGAGTGGTAGCTACCAAATAAATAAAATAATTTCAACAATGTAATTTATTTTTATTTTTTAAATTTTTTAACGTTTATTTATTTGTGAGAGAGAGAGAGCAAGAGCGGGGAGCTGGTGGGGGGGCGGGCAGAGAGAGAAGGAGATACGGAATCTGAAGTAGGCTCCAGGCTCTGAGCTGTCAGCACAGCGCCCAACGCGGGGTTCAAACTCAGGAACCATGAGGTCTTGACCCGAGCTGAAGTCAGATGTTCAACCAACTGAGTTACCCAGGCACCTAACAGTGTAATTTATTCTCGCAGATAGATGTTTATTCCATAAAAGCAGAGGCTTCTGTCTTGCTTGGCACAGTATCTCCAATGTCTGTCAAGAATGATGCCAGTACCAGGGTACATATCCGTAATTAGTTATTGAATGAAGAAATAAATAAGTGATTAATTTAGGAGTTGGTGGAGACCATACTTGTCTTGGATTTCAAATTGAAATCTCTGGGCATTTCTTTTTGTATGATGTGTGTCTTCTTCCTCATTTCCTGGTAAGTTTGAAAAATCTTGAGAAGGAAAACACTTCACCCTGTCTAGCTCTATTTGCAAAGTTAGGTACAGATTAAAGAAACATGGGTACTTGGCATGAAAGCTCTATAACTTAATTGAATGTATTTTAGCTCTAAATTCTCCGTATCTCTCTTCCCAGATGCATTATTATAATATATAATGCCTGGATGTGGCTATGCTCATTCCCTGTAGCTATTAAGGACAGAAGACTTTCTTGGACTTGATTTTCTATATCTCTATATTTTGAATACGTCAGTAATAATCTATAAACTATAATTTTTTGCAGCACACAGATGAAACCTGTGTTTTAACAGAGGTCTTTCATTCTCTCTTTCCAATAATATACTATTTCCACTCTAATAATAGCACAATATTTATCAATGACTAGATATTACTACGGACCAAGAATGCTACTCTTAGTGTTTTACTACTCTGCATTCAGTTTATGAATCAGCTTTACAGTTTTACTTCTGAAGAATCTGAGGCTCACAAGATTAGGTAATTTATTCAAAATCACAAGCTTACTAAATGGCAGATCCAACGTTTTGGCATATGTCTCTTGGTCAATAAACTTGAGGTATTTTCTAATTTCTGAAATAAGTTGTCCCATCTTCAAGTGGGTAGGATTCCTAAAAGTTTTTGTTTTTTTTTTTTTTTTGTTTTTTTTTTTTTTTTAGGTAGAGATTCTCAGTATTACAAATAACCTATCCTGTAAATGACAATGAGATTTAGAATGGAGATTATTTTGGTGTCCAATGATTTCTAATCACTTCCAGCTGAAGAGCAGAGAAGAAAAACCTGAATACCATCAGTGATTGATATGATGAGCTTTCTTCTGGAAGGCACTATTAATATTCAATTCCCAATTCAGTCCTTTATTTTTCTATAATAATAATGACTATCCTTGGCAACTATCTTGAATGTATATGATGAGCATGTTATGAAGCACCCCTTATTCCTTAATGAGAACTGAACAAGGAACTAGATAGTGACAAGATAAAGTGTATATCTACTGGTAGTAGATATACATGACCTGTTCCTGTATGTGTGTGCGTGTGTCTGTGTATTAATGTTTTAAACAAATTTAAACAAAGCAAAGTGCTTTAAAGAAAAACATTCAATCATTGGTTAAAAAAATCAAGATATGGAATACAGAATTTAGGAATTCCTTCCTGACATTTTTCCATTTTAAAATTAAATTTAATAAACCAAACACAGGGTTGTTTAATATTTTTAATATATTTATATTTAATTAATTATAATATATAATTATTTATTATATATAAATATATAAAATGTATATATAAATATATAAAATATATATAATATATAATTAAATATAAATTAATTAAATTAAATTAAATATATTTAAGTTAATTTATATTCATGTCTAACCTTTCTATTTTCATAAAGATCTCAGGAAAAAAACTAAAAGGAATGAGAAGTAATCTACCTGAAAAGATTACTTAGTAAATTGTAAAATGTGACTACGTGCATGCATGTGCACATATGCAAGTGTGCGGGTGTGTTTGCTAGAGTACATTTTATGAGGGCATTTACAGACATAATCATGAGCAAATGTAGGTTTTTTTATAGCCAACGCAAATGAAGCATGCCTTCAATTAGAAACTTCTGAAAATACACTGTGATAACCTACTGAGAATGCAATTGCTTTTCTTCACAGCATCATACCCACCTCTCTTTAGAAGCCCATAGTATAGAGTATGTGTTGTAAGTGCAATATGTTCTTCTTGAATCATTTTAGTTCATTAAATGCATTTTGTACTTCAAATACCGTTCCAAGATTATACATTTGATATCTCGAAAATATGCACATGGGGTTCTTAGAGTTCAGTGGGGAGAATTAGTGAACCTCAAAAGTCTTAGAGCTCGTGTGTTATATAAACGAGTATGTTAAACTTCAGATTATTAAGGCTTTTCTGAAACACCTGAAACACTTAAATCCCTAATTCCCTAGTGTGTGATTATTCTGTTTTCAACAGTTAAAATTTAATTTTCTACATCCTTAAGCAAAAACTCAGAAAAAAACATTCCTTACCTTATGTTAAAAGGAAAAGAAACATATTCCCAGGAGCAAGTCGGGTATGATTGTACCTGCATTTTAGGAATTTGTAAGGTAACAAAATCAATACCAAACCTGTACACCTACAACTCTTTTTTTAGTGCTATTGTAAGTGGTATTTTTTTAAAAATTCAATACCCAATTTTCCATTGCTGGTACATAGATATGAAATTGATTTTTACATATTGATTTTTATACTACAACCTAACCAATCTCAATTATTAATTCTTAGGCTTTGCTGTTGGCTAAGGAGCTTAAAGCAGTCCATTCCCATTTCCTCCTTCCATTTCTTTGTCATACATTTAATATTTACATATACTTGAAGCACATAATATATTGCTATTATCTCTGTTTTAGATAGTTATCACTTGGTGTTACTAAAGATCAGAAAAAGTGAATTTGACATTTACCTTCATTTCATTTCTAACACTCTATTTTTTGTGTAGAAAGAAATAGATTCATGTATTTATCTAGTATCATATTCCTTCTGCCTAAAGGCTTTTGTTAACATTTATTGAACTACAAGTACATTACCAATGAGTTCTCCCAATGTTTGGTTACCTGAAAGAGCCTTTATTCGTTCCTTCATTTTTGAAACTTACTTGCACTGGGTTTAGAATACTGTTTTCAAAGTTTTGTTTTGTTGATTCTTTAAGGACATAAGAGATGCCATTCCATTGTGTTCCAGCTTGTATAGTTTCTGATAAGAAGTCTGTTTTAATTCTTCCCTTTGTTCCCCTTAAAAATGAGTTTTGCTTGTTTTGGCTGCAATGAACTCTTCCTCTTTGTCTTTCCTTTAAAGCAGTTTTAATATGATATGACTATGTATGTGTGTATGTGTGTGTATTTGATATTTATCCTGTTTGCTATTTTTTGAGTTTCTTAAATCCATAGGATTTGTCATTAATTTGGGGAAAAATATGGCCATCGTTGCATCAAATATTTCTCTACCCTGTTCTCTGTCTCAGTTATGCAGGGGCGGGGGGATAGTTTAAATAGGTGATGAGGATTAAGGAGTGCGCTTGTGATGAGCACTGGATATTGTATGGAAGTGCTGAATAACTGCATTGTATACCTAAAACTAATGCTACACTGTATGTTAACTAACTGGAATTAAATAAAAACTTTTAAAAAAACCTTTTATATTATCTCATAGTTATTGAATGTTTTGCTCTTTTGGTTTTATTCTTTCGTCTTTTTTTTTTTTTTTCTATTGTTGTAATTAAGCCTTCCTCTCAGACAGTTATAGCATCTCTATATTGGGGATAAGGACTTCCCAGCCATTTTGCCCTGTCCTTGGCTGGAATTCATGCCTAGAACATATTCTTTCCCTTCTCCTAAAAAAAAATCAAGGGATTTTCTATTCTTTTTCCCTGGCAACAGTGTGTTTTCATAAGTGTGCTAAGGGTGCCAGGATTTGTTGCCTTTTCCATAGTGATTTAAGGTTTTTTTTCCTTTAAGAAATTTTTTTAATGTTTATTTTTGAGAGAGACAGAGTGCAAGTGGGGGAAGGGTAGAGAGAGAGGGAGACTCAGAATCCGACGCAGGCTCCGGGCTAGCTGTTAGCTGAGAGCCCGATGTGGGGCTTGAACTCATGAGCCATGAGATCATGACCTGAGCCAAAGTCCAAGGCTTAACCAACTGAGCCACCTAGATACCCCAGTGATTTGAGGTTTTTATTCCATAAAAGAGACAGAAGAAAGGATCCAGACAGGACTCCTTGCCTTTTGGGCAGTGGCTGCTATCCCCTTTCCAGGACTGGGCAACCAGGGGTGTTTCTCAAGACTCTCCCTTGCTTCCAGTTTTTATGAGAGCACACATTAGGTCCGTGGGAAAAAAACAAAACAAAACAAAACAAACAAACAAACAAAAAACCTGTGAGTAGGTGCTAATACCCTTTGTGTCAGCGTCTCCCAACGATTTCATGTTTTCTTATTTGGTCTTTGGCAGTCTATTTTTCAGCTGAACTTTGAACACTTTGCGGTGATAAACAAATGCATGATTACCTTTATTTAGAGACATCCATTTTTCCTTAGATTTTATGTGAACTTATTGCCCTGTGACCTCAACCCTCTGACGGATTTTAGAAAATTTGTTCAGATAGTTTGGAGGATGTGTTTTGTTGCTCTTGTTGTAAGGGTAGGAGTGATATTCTTTTTTGTCTTTCCAAATCATAATCAGAAGCCAAAATTCCCATATATTAGGATCTGCTACCTAATCATTATAGATATCATTTTGTGATAATATGACAGATAAATTTTCACATCAAGTTGGATTCTTTAAATATTGTATTTTTCAAATACTAAATTTCACTTCCTTTTCTGTCTTCTTCTACCTTTCTTTTTCTTTCTTCTTTCTTTCTTTCTTTCTTTCTTTCTTTCTTTCTTTCTTTTATTCACTCATTCTTTCTTTCTTTCTTTCAAAACTGTTACTTGATGCTTTATTTTCCTTCTTAAAGTAAAATAATTATTTTAGTCCTTAGTCATTTGTCACCTAATCTTCAACTCTGAGTAAGTTATACCTGACCTATTCAAAAAACCTCAAATTTATACAATAGTGTCATCATGTGACACTTTCCTTCCTTTTTAGAGCTCAATATTTTGTTAGAATATATATTCCACATTTTATAAACCTCAGCTTTATAAAGCCAAAATATACTTTCATTTGGTAATGTTGATCACTATTTTATTCACATGAAGATTTCAAATTTAAACTGGCATTCTCTGTTATAATAAAGTTTAGGCTTTCCTATATAATTTCTTAAAATTTCTATATTGCTATTGTGGTTATTGACAAGACGATTTACATATATTATCTTCTCAATGAGCTGAGGACAATGACTCTCTTGTAGCGTATAAATGGCCTGTCCTATCCTAATCTAATTCTCAGTACAATAAAATGCTAGAGATTCATTATTCTTTAAAATTTCAGCACCTTTTAAAATATTTAAATATTTTTTCTGTTTTTTACATTATTGGCAGATCTAATGTCATGGGTGGAAAAAAATATTCCATACCTGTGAATAGATAGGAAATATAATTTGATTTGTTCTCTATTTATGGGTTCATGATCATAAATTATGTTAGGTCAGTTCAAATACTTATATTTTATGTAATATTTTTTTTTATTATTGTTGAGTTTCTGGAGTTAATTGATCTCTTTACCAGGGACACCAGAACTTCAAGAAAAAATTTTAAGAATTTTGTGTGTGTGTGTGTTTCTGTGTGTGTGTGTGTGTGTGTGTGTGTGTGTGAATATATAATTCCAGTGTATTAGACAATGGTTTTCTGTAGGCTTACATAAATCTCTTTCTTTTAAGACTTTGTATTTTTAAATTCATATTTACAAAGTTGGAAGAATTCTACAAAGAACTCTCAGGTATTTTCCTAGATTTACCCATTGTTCATATTTTTTCAAATTTGCTTTATCACTTAGTCACTCTCTTGTTCATGTTCTTTTTCTCCCCATACATACGTAGTTTATTTTCTTGTTACCTCTAAATAATTTGAGAGTACTTTGACATCATGCCTCCTTTCATTAATAATTCATTTTTTAACTAATCCTTGATTCATATTCAAGTGCTGTTGATTGTCTCAATAATATTCTCAATAGTTTTTAAAATGTCTGGTCCAGGATTCAATTCAGAATTATACATTGTAATTAATCATCATGAAGCCAGTTTTCTTAATTCTGAAATATTTCCTTAGCCTTAATGTTGCAATATATTTTATTACATATTACTGAATTGGCAATGTTTTTTGCAGGTTTTAAACATTTTGTATAAGCCCTTAATAAATATCTAGACATCCAACAGTGTACCTGTAATGCTAAATGTATTTAAAGCAAAATCCCAGGGAAAAATCCACTCCTACTTAATTTATTGGTTGAACAAATCCTATTGAACTTCTTCAGTGGGTCAGGCCCTGTGCCAAGTGAAAATACAGTGATGGAAAGAACTTTTCCTTTGCCCATATGGAGCAATGAATCAAGTGAAAAGAGATATACAAAATATTTGCCCAGAGGACCTAGATTGCTGAGTCATTTAAGTCTCTCTCTCTCTCTCTCTCTCTCTCTCTTTCTCTCTCTCTCTCTCTCTCTCTCCATCCCTCTCTTTTAAGTTTATTTATTTATTTTGAGAGAGAGAGAGCAGGGGAGGGACAGAGAGAGGGCAAGAGAGAGAATCCCAAGCAGGCTCCACACTATCAGTACAGAGCCTAATGTGGGGCTTGATCTCACAGTTTGTGAGATCATGACCTGAGCCAAAATAAAGAGTCAGACACTTAACTGGCTGAGCCACCCAGGCACCCCAAGCGTCCAACTCTTGATTTCAGCTCAGGTCATGGTCTCAGGGTCCTGAGTTTGAATCTTGCCTGTGTCGAGCTCTGAACTGAGCTTGGAGCCTGCTAAATTTCTCTCTCTCTCCTTCTGCCCCTCTCCCTTGCTCACGTGCTGTCTTGCTCTGTCCCTCTCTAAAATAATTTTTTTTAATTAAAAAAATATACATTGCCCAAACACATGATGGCCCCCATTGTTGTATGTTATGAATGACTGGGAAGGGTGTAGTAAAAAAATTTAAACAAGTATCTAATTTAGATTGGGTTGGAATCAGAGAAATATTTCCTATGGATGTGACCTTTGACTTTCAACCTAAGGAATAATTAGAAGTAAGCTAGATGAAAAGCATTTCAGAAATTGGAACACATGTACAAAAGTCCTGAAAGGGCAAGTGAAAGCAAGTCAGAGCAGGAGGAGTACAGTAGGGGAGGGATGAAAGTGGTTGAAGGTGAAGAAAGAAGATGTAGCTGTCACCAGAGTATGTAAGTCCTCCCAGGTTTATTAAGAATTTGGAAGTTTAAGGGCACCTGGGTGGCTTAGTTGGTTAAATGTCTGACTTCAGCTCAGGTCATGATCTCGTGGTTTGTGAGTTCGAGCCCTGTACCATGCTTTCTGCTCTCAGCACAGAGTCCTCTTCAGATCTTCTCTCTCTCTCTCTCTCTCTGAAAAATAAAACATTAAAAAAGAAGAATTTTGAAGTTTATCATAAGTGCAATTTTAACCATGGAAAGTGTTTATACAGTAGAGTCACATGACTAAATCTGTATTTAATTTCATAAAGTTCTCTTTACCCTGCCCAGTTTTTAAGTATAATTGTATTTCCTCTACATACATTCATAATTTTTGCTTCAGCCATCAAATATGGCAAAAGAAACAACATGAGATGAAGGATAGTCATTTTGTTGTTCTTTCATTGTGTAATCCATTTTGTTGTTACTTACTTCTCTGAAGTTCTAAGTCTTTTTCTGATACTGTTTTCTCTCTAGTCAGAGAATTCCTTCAGCCATTCTTCAAGAATAAGTCTGCTAGCAACAAATTCTGTTTTCCATCATCTAAACTTGTCTATATTTCTCTTTCATTCTTGATACATTTCACATTCCTGATATATTTTATTGGATATAGAATTTGTTGTTGACTCTTCTTTTTTTTCAGAACTTGAAAATATTGTACCACTCCCTTCTGACTCAGTTTCTAGCAAGGCACTGCTGACAAATAATGGAGAAGCTGAGAGTGTTAACTATCTCTACCCCCAGACTATGTTCTGTCTCATGGATGTCAGGTGGATGTGGAGGCTCAGTCCCTGCCCCCCTCACACTGGTGATGAAACTGGGCACTGTGTGTGGAATAGGATGGTTACTAGCCTTGTTTGACCTGTCTTATTGTGTCTCAGTACTGCCCAGCAGTGGTGAAGGCTCAGTTCCTGGACTCCATTGGTACTACCTGGGGGTGAAATCAGAGTGCCATCTGCCTCTGTTGTCTGAGGGGTGAAGAACCTCCCTGCTGTGACCAATTGACACCATCCTGTCTCCTGCTTCCATGGTTGAGGGAGGTGGAGTTTGAAGGTCAGCTTTTCACTAGACCCTGCAGAAGCCATAGGTGTGAAGAGAGGGGTGCAGTTTTTCCATTGGTGTTTGGCTGGAGCAGGGAGTACATTGCCAAGAAAGTTTTCTGTTGTTAAGTCATCCTTTTTTCTGGTCCTTTGATTAGGGGAAACAAGGAACTTTTACTTGGAGCTTCTTGTCTGTGCCCGTGGGCGGTTCAGGACAGCAAGCCTCTCCAGCACCCTGTTGAGATGTACAGGAAAGAAGGAAACCCAGGGAACTCACTGCCCTTTGTTAGCTGGGACAAGGACACATTTGAAGAGAACTTTAGGAGCACGGGTGGGGAGTGAGGAGTTTGGTTTCCACCTTAATAAGCATAAGTTTTCTGTAGAACAGTGGTAATATCACAGTGTGGAGGTGATGACGGGTAAAGTGCAATCAGAAAAAATGCAAAGGCAGTGTGGAGAGAAACATATTAGTCTGTTCCTTTCTGGAATTGTATGGCATAAACACGCCTATTTTTTTTTCCAAAGTCATTTCCTCTCATTATATATAAATGTTAGTATAAATATGAGTCCATTAGAACACACTTGACACCTTGGAAGGAATGGAAAAAATAAATATAAAATGAGCTACTAGGCAGCACATTTAAGTGCTTTGTTTTTAACGAAGTGTCCCAAAAAGGAGACAAGGTGTCTGCCATCTAGTCTTTTAGTGTCTTTCTCTCCAAAACATATCTGAACATCCAAACGTTGAAGAGAGGAAATTGGGTACCTCAAAATGACTCTTTTAAGAGCTTTTCTCCAGCTCCCAAAGAGATTTGTTTGTTTCTAAGAGATTTATTTTGTTATTATCACATCTGAAATGCACTAGGAAGAAAGAAACAGACTTTTGTTAGCTTGGAACAATAGTAAATCAGCTATCCTAAGTGCATTTCTGTCCTCAAGATTTATTTTGTTTTGTTATAATTGAGATGACTCAAGGAGACAACAGTATGGAAACACTTTTGATTCTGCATCAGGACAAAGGTCAGTAACTTAAGACTCAAATATCCTCCAAATGAAAACACTTTCTAAATATCTGTTGATGGGAAATACTGCTCTAGTGGGGATTAGATCTGTCAGTGTACAGTACAAGGCAGCATAGAGCACGATGCTAAGAGTCTGCTGTTCCCAAAAATCTTAGAAGAAGCAAGCGTTTTAGGAAATATATTTAGTACTCTATTCTTTGGATACATTGGACCAGCTAATTATACAGTGGAAATTTCCGTTTTACTGCATTTACATGCATTTTGAGGTAGTTCAATTTTTACAGAAAAATGACTGTCAACTTTTATAATGTATTAGATGCCATTATTTTCAGGCATCCGTCTCCCTTACACTGGTAAAGTATCTGACTTTTAGGTTAACTTTCCAGTTTTACATAGAGAATTTGTTATAGTAGGTAGGAAAGCACACTCAGAAAGATTCTAATCTTAGCACTATGACCTATGATCTTTGTGTGTTTGGGAAAAGTCTGTGGCTTCTCTTAGTACCGTCTTCATCCATTTAACAAAGATAATAATGCTTATCTGGCAGGCTAAGTTTAGTATAAAGTGTATCTGAATTACAACATTGTGTGCGCTCTATGAACAGTAGATATTGTTATACCCTTAGTGTCAAGAATGCTTATTACCACAAGTATTTTGGGAATGAGAGATTTGTTATAGAAATTAGAGAAGAGAAACTTGGAAGATGGCAGGCAGGTTAAAGTCTAGAAGGGATAATTTAGACGATCAGAGAAAAATCACCCACTTTCCACTTCCAGCCATGGCATGGGTGAACAACTTAGAGTTTCCAGGAAAATCCAAGAAGCTGATCTCGCTGGTAAGGGAACTACTAAGTGGGAGCTTGTGGAGAGATCACTGAAAATGAATATTTTATCTGCATTTCATCTGCTGCCTTTGTAAGCCCCAACTGAGCGTTTGGTGGTGGTCCAGGGGCTTATGTGGGCAACAGGGCCAGCAATGGTGGGAAAATGTTGGACATGGAAAAGAGGACAAAGAGACAGGCTTCCTGTCCTCAAGTTGGGAGAATGAAGTAGAACTACATTTCTATTTTCAGTGGAAAAGGAAAGTACTAAAGAAACATAAACTCTCCAAAAAAAGTGGGGTCGCGGGTTAAATAAGTATATAGGAAATGGGTAAATTAAGAATCCATTGAATTTTAAGTAGATTTTTTAAAAATCTGTAAGTTAGAATTAATTGACTTATTATTTTAGTATTTATAATATAATTAATTCAGTGTAACCACAATATTGTTAACCCAAAATAGCTTTAACTTAGCCTTAAAACTTCAGAGTAATGCCTGAATTTTAACAACTGAAAATATCTGCAGGTAGAAAAATAGGTTCTCAACTTTTCTAAGATTTCAATTTCATTAAATATATTAATAAGTGATAAAAACAAGAAAGCTAACCATATATGTATATTAACATTATTATGTTATCATCCTCTCATAAATGTGGATTTTTTTTCCACTATGTGGTATCAGAGAACAAAAGAATATGCTAAATGTCAAAAAATTATGCTGTTTTTTCCTAATCTTACACTTTGTTAGGATAACACAGCAAAACTTATATGTGTTCTCCACTTTCCTAAAGTAAATTCTTAAATTTCTAGTGCTATTTCTTAAGGTTAATATTCTTCCCTTAAAAATATACAGCCTACTGCCTAGAAGAGTGATGATTTTATAACTCTGTGTGTGTGTGTGTGTGTGTGTGTGTGTGTGTGCATAAGACAAATGCTGAATCTTATTCCATTTTAAAACCAAGGGAATAGAGTCTTTAGGGATAAAGAGTTTAATCACATGAGGGAATTAAACTCTTTAGAGCTCTAGGGGCCTATTGATTTAAATTGTCTTTTCATCTCTTTCAAAGACAGACACCAGCACGTCCTTAACAAAGATTATTTGACAAAGAAAATATATGTCCAGAATGGGGGTGAAATCTAAACTACCAGAGATCAATCACACATTGTGTCATTTCATCCTAAGCCACACAGGGGACTTATCACATCCTTCTTTTGAAAAAGAAGATTAAAACAAAAAACAAAAAACAAAAAACAAGCAAACAAACAAAAAAATGTCACTTACTAGAATTCTGGATGTGTTTTCTAAACCACAGAATCCTCAATACGTTCCTAAACTTGCTATATGCCCCCAAATCAAGGGTTTCTCTTGCAAAAATTATGTAAGTATGTATCTATGTATCTATATAACACCTATCTACTATTTATAGACAGACATATAATAAAAGAATACTTTATTTTTGAATTATTAGATATGATTAATAAAATTTTTATATACAAAATTATTTCACTTACTGCATGATAAAAATTACAATTCTTACTTGCTAAACCTATGAGTATCACAAAAACTTAGTATTTTGCAATATTTTATTCTTCTTGCTATTTATCTTCCAGAATTACTTTATTAAATGTTCAGTAAATATTTTTCAAATTCCTATTACATTCCAGACACTCTGTTAAGCAAAGGGGTACAGATGTTGACCAGAAGGAGACAGGCTTCCTGTCCTAATGGACTTTGTCTTCTCATAGGAAAGGCAAGCATCAGTCAAATAATGAAACATGCATATGTAATTACAATGTGTGATCCTGTATGAAGGAACTGACAGTTCTGCAGGAAATTAAGAAATAATACTTAAAAACTTCTTGAGTTGACTGAAAATCAATAGTTTGATTTTGGTTTTGCACGTAAATCTGAGAAAATTTTGAGATATCTAATAATAGAGAACAAATGTAACAATACTCATATCTGGAGCCCAAAGAACAGTTCAAAGATGGAATTTTAAGTTTGAATAGTTATCTGCCTATGGAATGAACTTAAAATTGTGAATTCAGATATTGCCAAAAGTGTCAATACAATGTAAGGAAACCATAAGGGGACAGAGAGGACTAGACACTGTATTACATTTTTCGTCTGATAGAAGAGGATAAAACTGTAGAGGAGTTCAAGGATTAGTGGCCGTAGAGATAGAAAACAAAATGGGGAATATGGTACCTGTAATCTCACAATCATGATATTGTCATAGAATACAGTTGAATTTGAAGTAAATTCAGATCTTTTGCCTAAGTAGCACATCAAATAAATCAAAATCAGATGCAACAATGAATGAGGGTAATTATGGTTGTAAATTAGCAAGAAGAGGTAATGAACTAGGTAGAATGGTCTTACAGAGTTCATTTTGTCAATACAAAAACATGAGTAGGCACAAAAAACACATTTGTGGAATCACAAATTTTGGATCAGGGGAAACATTTTGAATAATCATGCTATTATGTGTGTTCATAGACCTTTAGGGACATCTTCTTAGCCTCTATAAAAGTATATGAGTTCACATTTCAGATGTAAGATCTGAGGAAAGTACATACATGCTATTTAAAGTGTAATGCGACAGGGGCGCCTGGGTGGCGCAGTCGGTTAAGCGTCCGACTTCAGCCAGGTCACGATCTCACCGTCCGTGAGTTCGAGCCCCGCGTCAGGCTCTGGGCTGATGGCTCAGAGCCTGGAGCCTGTTTCCGATTCTGTGTCTCCCTCTCTCTCTGTCCCTCCCCCGTTCATGCTCTGTCTCTCTCTGTCCCAAAAATAAATAAACGTTGAAAAAAAAAAAAATTAAAAAAAAAAATAAAAAAAAATAAAGTGTAATGCGATCACCTCCATTTTGAAACTCATTGCCTTTAGCCACCTAGCAGACAGCTGAAGCAGGAAATAGAAATCTAATCTCCTGAGCTTTCTTTATATATATTTTTTCCTCTGAAAATGCATGTTCTATTACATTCACAATTACTTCAGTCTATCATGTATATAAGAGGAAACAATCTGTTTTTAAATTTTTTTTCAACGTTTTTTATTTATTTTTGGGACAGAGAGAGACAGAGCATGAACGGGGGAGGGGCAGAGAGAGAGGGAGACACAGAATCGGAAACAGGCTCCAGGCTCCGAGCCATCAGCCCAGAGCCTGACGCGGGGCTCGAACTCACGGACCGCGAGATCATGACCTGGCTGAAGTCGGACGCTTAACCGACTGCGCCACCCAGGCGCCCCGACAATCTGTCTTTAAAGCTGTGACTTTTTTATTTTTTGTTTTTGATGGTGGATATGCTGCTAGTGAAAGGAAAAAGCAAACATCATGCCCCTGTCAGAAGACATCCTTTAAAAGGCTATTTTAAATTAATAAATAGGGGTCCTGGGTGGCTCAGTCAGTTAAGCGTCCAACTTCAGCTTAGGTCATGATCTCAAAGCTCATGAGTCAGGTCCCACATCGGGCTCTGTGCTGACACCTCACAGCTTGGAGCCTGGAGCCTGCTTCAGATTCTATGTCTCCTTCTCTCTCTGCCACTCCCCTAATCGTACATTCTGTCTCAAAAACAAATTAAAAATTAAAAAAATAAATAAATAAATAGATACTAATTGTCTTAATACAGAATTTCTAAAACAGTTAGTTATAAAACAATCCCTCTTTAATAGTGCAAAAGACATGCAATGACTCAGGTAGGACTTTTTTATGGGTTTAGTGTTTGGATTACAAATATAAATATGTCCTAATCTTCATGATCTAACATCTGTGATAGCTCATTTAAATCACAAAAGTATAATTTCAATGTTCCTTTTGAAAAATCTCAAGAATATAGGAAAATGAAACAATGATTAAGTTGTGTATGTTGTATGAAGATCTCAAATACATATATGTAATATTAAATTTGGAACTATTCAGAAAATAGGCAGAGCCTAGATTAAAGTACAGGAGGAATGATGGTGTTTGTCCATCAATATATTGTGTGTGAAAAACATTTTTGAAAAAGAGCTTGGAAAATCAAAAAGAATTGAATCTATTTCAAATTAGAAGAGGCTAATCAATAATAATAAAATAAGATGATAAATTGTAAGCACATGAAATTAAAAAAAATTGGTCTCAATTTTTGAAAAGCTTAATCTCATGCTGTGAGTGTAGCAGAATTAATTTGTGAAGGTGAATTGATTTTAATTAACTATGTTTATTACTCTTGATTATTTGACAAAGTAGCCACACATGTTTGCAATAATTTAAGTTTTACTGCACTTTTAGTGGCCAAGAAGTAAGTGCAGCATCCCCCAAGTACATTCAGAAATCCAGTTCATGGTGTACAAGTGGAACAAAAGAAATACTTGCCTAAAACATAAGCCCCTAGATTCCTATCACTAAGGAAATTTGCCTGCTGGAGGAAAACATTTTGACTTCACTAAGAAAGTTTACTTTCTTTATAGTTATAGCGTTTGTAATTGTGCTAGGGGAGCCAAACCAATCTGATTCCTAAAGAAAACTAACAGGACTTTAAATGGCAATGCCTCTGAGGCTACAGTTTATGCTGTTTACAGTTTAAGGCAATAGTGTTAGAATAAGGATATTTCTCTTTGCCAAAAGCTGCCTCACAGCAAACAGTCCAAAAGACCAGGCACAGTTGATTGGGCAATAGAGGATACACCTTCTCTCTTGAATCAGAAACCAAGGATGTATGCTTAGGCACATTCTTGCTACATGACTGACCCCAAAGACAGTGCTCTGTGGATTTCTCACTAAAACTATGTTCAAATCACGAGTATCAATGTCATCAATAAAGCATGCTCACAAACTAGTACAAAGTTCTCTGATATTTGCCTTGGATCCATGGCTACCACCTCTCTCTCTCTCTCTCTCTCTATATATATATATATATATATATAGGTGTCCACAAAATGTCAGTACATATATGACTTTAACAAACAAGTTTCGCTAATTTCAGAGTCCCATAAACCAATATTAATAAGGTATTTAACTTGGGTATCTTGATTATTATACAATGTTTCGTGTATATTTTACACATGGATAGAGTGGTAGTATTTTATGCCATCATCGTCACAAGATGGTGAAGTCTTCAGATTTATTTCATTAAGTTCATATAATTACTTATTTTCTTGTCTTACTAATAATTATCATTAATCCAAATAAAAACTAGATATGAGCAATGCTTTTATAATGATCCTAGCAGAGCAATATGCAGCATTCACAAGTCTGACATTTTTCTGTTTGTTCTTTCAGTTGCTCTTAGTTTTAAATCATCTGATTTGGCTCTTTTATGGTTTTTTCCACTTATAATTAGAGAATTACACTTTTTACATTTACATTTTTACCTCTTTGAAAGAAGACGTTAAATTATATTTTATACTACATTTGCTAGACTTTAGCCCCCATTCCTCACTGTGCATAATTATATATTTGTGCAAGAAAACTAAAGTAACATGGGTTTGTTTTACTGAAATTGTTTCAAATATTGCCCTGTATGCTAAAGTTGGTAATATCAATTCTGTGCTTTAATTCTCAATGTTGTTTTAGTTTAGTATATAAAATGACATTTTCTTCCTTATATTATCTCTTTAGTATTTTAGTTTCATAATGTGTATTGAATACCTCCTATTTGGAAAGAATGTCTTTCTTAGAGGGAATTACATAAACAAATGTGTTAGGGTAGAAAACGACATGGTCAATATCAGTGCAGGAAGCTAGACAGAGTTGAATATCTTAAGTATAAATTGTGATTTGGGAAATAATGCTTGTGTTTAATTACAGATAGAGACATTAAAGTGTTTTAACCAGCGAGTGTGGAGTACAGATTTTCTGGAAGGTATAAAATGAATATAAGGTTTACTGACTCAAGTTGAATATGTGATGGCAAACAGTATTGTGTACCTGAATTTGAACATTAGGATTTCGAGGGAGAAAGTGTGGTTTGTAAGGAAAAAAATAATTCTTTGGGGTTCACTAATCAGACTTTTTTTTCTTTCTTTCTTTCTTTCTTTCTTTCTTTCTTTCTTTCTTTTCTTTCTTTTCTTTCTCTCTTTCTCTCTCTTTCTTCCCCTTCTTTCCTTCGTTCCTTCCTTCCTTCTTTCCCTTCTTTCTTTCTATGTTCTTGTGCTATTTTGGAAAATAGAGCTTCTCTGTTCCTAGTAGATTAGATTATTGCTCACAGTTCTTCCCCTCTTTTTATCTACTCTCTCTGTCATATAACTTTGCATTTCTTCCTTTTTTTAAGATATTTTAAATGTTTATTTATTTTTGAGTGAGAGACAGACAGAGTATGAGAAGGGAGGAGCAGAGAGAGAGGGAGACAGAGTCTGAAGCAGTCTCCAGTCTCTGAGCTGTCAGCACAGAGCCCAACATGGGGCTCAAACCCATGAACCGTTAAGATCATGACCTGAGCCCATCAGATGCTTAACTGACTGAGCCACCCATGCGCCCCTGCATTTCTTTCTTTTAAAGGCAGAGTGCATTCCTTTGTGTCTTGTCTTCAGTCATGGTTATAGACTTGCTTTTGCCTATGAAATGTAGGTGAAAGAGATTTATGTGCCTATTTCTAGCCTAATCTCATGCACCTATGCCATTGCCATAAGTAGTACACGTCCTTGCTAGACCAGGCCAGGGAATATTAGCTACTCATGCAGCCAACCCAATCCTAACTTGCCCCTCTACAGACTGCTAACCAACTGAATCTGCAGAACCTCTCCAACCTACCCACAGACATGGTAGGAATACATGTTAATGGAGTATTCAAATGATAGTTTGTTTCTTTTTTTTATGCAGTAATAATTTATATATATATATATATATATATATAATATTTATTGATATATATGAGCTCTCTTATCAATACTAGAGTAGATGGATGGATGGACTGAAGGATAAAAAAGTTAGAGGTAGAGGGACACTTGGGTGACTCAGTAGATTAAGCATCTGACTTCAGCTCAGGTCATGGTCTCATGGTTCATAGATTTGAGCCCCACATCTGACTCTGTGCTGACAGCTCAGAGCGTGGAGCCTTCTTCAGATTCTATGTCTCCTCTCTCTCTCTCTGACCTTCCCCCACTCACACCCTGTCTCTCTTTTTCTATCAGAAATAAATAAACATTAATTTTTTAATTAAAAAAAGAAGTTAGAGGTAGATAGATATGCAAATGCCATGTGGTTTTATAAATTATCATATGGCAAGTCAGAATTACTACATGAGAAAATATAGAAAATATATATTCTGGTGTCCAACTTTCCTCTACATAAAAGAATAAAAGTGATTTTATCAAAACTATTGTAATCAAAATAAAATCCGAAAACTTTACCAGACCACTCTACATGACCTGACCTAAGCCTTTCTCTCAAGTCTTACCTTAATCTTTACTCACTCACGTTCATTATTTGTCCAGCCACACTGATCTCATTAAAATCCATCAAATGTTATATTTCATCTCCCTTGTCACTACTCATTTTGCACTTCTGTCACCCTTCCTGAACAACTTTGTTTTCCTGGATGTTACTGTGTTCAACATTTCACATGGTTCATTCTAATTATCATTCAGGTCTCAGTCAAGTGCCATTCATCATAGAATTCTCCTTGGCCATAACAACTAAAGAATCCTTCTCTTCTCAGTCACTATCTCCTACTACCTGGTTTTATAGTCTTCCTAGCACCTATCATTCTCTGATAATTTTCTTATTTATTTGATTACTTTATTGTTAAATAAAGCAATGGTGTGCTAAGTCTGGAAAGCAGAGCTTTTAGCTAGTGTTTTAAGACTCACAGCTGTATCCCTAACACTTAGAAATTTGCCAGAAATAGACCAAATGCTTAAAGCTTGGGTTCTAGCAAGGATTAGAGAAACTGGAAAATTTTAGTTGATGATGTATATATTATAATCCCATTTTAGCTATCTTAATTAATAAGATACAAAAGGGGGGAAAAACTTTCTCTATGTCATCCAAAGAGTAAAATGGTTGTGATGGATTTTTAACACAATTGCTTGCCTCCAAGGATCATTATATTTTCAGGAACACTGAATAGGCTCCCTATGCTAAGCAAGGTCAGATGCCTACGCTTTTTGTATCTTTGTAGTAAATGAGGGTTCTAAAAAAGAGCTTACCCCCCTCTTTGGATAAATACTCAGAAGTGGAATTGCTTAATCATATGGTAGTTCTATTTTTTGATTTTTTAAGGATCCTCTCCTATAATGGCTGTACTAATTTATATTCCCTCCAACAGTGCACAAAGATTCTCTTTTCTCCACATCCTCGCTGACACTTGTTTTTTCTTGTCTTTTGGTAATATTCTGACAGATGGGAGGTGGTATCACATTGTGGTGTTGTTTGCATTTACCTACAGGGTATTAAGCTAAGTGAAATAGGCCAGAAAGAGGAAAACAAATATATAATAATACTAATAATTATCATAATAATATTATGATTTCACTTATATGAGAAAACCAACCAGCAAACAAATCAAAACCGAAATAGATAAAGAGAACAAACTGGTGGTTGCCAGAGGAAAGGAGGGTAGAGGGATGGGTGAAATAGGAGAAGGCGATTAAAAAGTACACACTTCTAGGAGCACTGGGTAGATCAGTTAGTTAAATGTCTCACTCTTGATTTCGGCTCAGGTGATGATCTTGCAGTTCGCGGGTTCAAGTCCCACACTCATGCTGACAGGGCAGGGCCTGCTTGGGATTCTCTCTCCCTCTTTCTCTGCCCCTCCCCCACTCATGCACACACCTACTCTGTCTCTCTCTCTCTCTCTCTCTCTCTCTCAAAATAGATACATAAACATTAAAAAAAAAGAAGTACACACTTCTGGTTATAAAATAAATAACTCATGGGGGTGTTATATACAGCATAGGTGATAGAGTCAATAATATCGTAATAATTTTGTGTAGTGAAAGATGGCAACTAGACTCATAGAAGTGATCATTTTGTAATAATATAAAAATTCAAATCACTATGTTGTACACCTGAAATTAATAAAATATAGTATGTCAGTTATAAATCAATAAAAACTCAATAGATCTATAAATTAAACTACTTACTTCAGCAAAATATATAAGTAAATAAATAAACAAAATTAGAAGAGCCCTTTTTACAATTAAGAGTTTATTTCCTTTATGTTTTATTTTTTAGAGACAGAATTCTGGGAAAATTGGCAAAGAGAGAAAGAGAGAGGCTCTCAAGCAGGCTCCACTCTCAGTGCAGAGCCCTATGTAGGACTTGATCCCACAACCTTGCTAGCATGACCCAAGCCAAAATCAAGAGTAGGTAGGATGCTCTACTGAGCCACTCAAGTACCACTTAAGGATTTATTTCTAAGGTGACTTATCTACAGGGATAATATCTACAAGCACATCAGTAGATATAAAAATTCAATTACATTTCATGTAACTAAAAAGCTATTCATTTGCAGTTAAAAAATAAAGATAAGATAAAGAAATATTTCAGGAGTTGCTAAAGATCTAGTCATGTCATTTTCAAGAATCTGGTGACATATCATTCACTAGGATGAAGTTAAGAAACTCAGTGAAAGGATGAGAGAAAGATTTCAATTTTTCTCATAATTTTTTTCTTCCATTTGGAATCTGTCAACAGGTGTCTTATTAAGTTGTCTTAAGTACAACAATTAGAATCAGTTTGCATTTTTTTGTTTTGTTTTTGTTTTAAGATTAAAAGATCAAAGTAACCAGATTTAGATATATGGTTTATTAGACTAGCCAATTTTTCATCTTTTATTTTAAATGAAGGAATCTTAAATTAGAGAAAGTTTAATAATACTGAAGGAAAATACCAAATGCATGTTGGATATTTATCTCTTATGTAAGCTAACAGATCTTGATCTGCTAATGAATTTATTATTCTCCTTTTTCTTTGCATATTTATTCCATTCATATTTTAGGAAATCATTTTTTTTACTTGATTCTATCTTTACTAAACTATTCCTAGACCCAAGTAAAGTCACTAAGCTTCCAAATATTTCCATTTATGCATTTTTCTACTTTTTAATACCAAGTCTATTTGTGTCAGTTTGGTCTACCATCACTATATCATCAATCTTAGATTGATATTACTATAAAACATTCTTTTTTAAATAAATGGATACCTTGGCTTTCCCCAAAAGGGTTTTATCGTTTTAGTTTCTATATTTTAAGACAAACTGATCCAGTCCTATTGTGTCCAACAACATCCCTGTGTTCCTATGTATTTCAAATCAAAACTCATTCTTTTGAGAAAGACAGATTTCTGTCTCCATCGTTTCTCTGAAACTAAACAAAAGTAAGAGGTTCAGAAAAAGAAACTATATTCAATAAAATCAGAGGACACCTATAAATAAACTATAAATGAAATCTATGTGTAAATGAACATGTGCTAACAGCAGACAAAATTGACCAGAAAGGAACCAAAATCTGGAAGTTATAGATGATAGGCAGTGTTAGCAAACCGAACTTTCTAAATCAAGGAGCACAACCTGAGAGAAAATATCAACAATCCCATGTTTAGAACATGGATTAGCTGGGAAGCCTCTCAGAACTTTACTAACATTGCAGAATAGTAAAATAGAAAGGGCTAAATAGGTGATGGATATTAAGGAGTACACTTGTGATAAGCACTAGGTTTTGTATGTAAGTGATGAATCAGTATATTGTACACCTGAAACTAACATTATACTATATGTTAACTAAAAGGAATTTAAATAAAAATTTGGCCGGCTCCTGGGTGGCTCAGTCCGTTGAGCAATCTGCTCTTGATTTAGACTCAGGTTACAATGTCAAGATTCCTGGGATTGAGCTCTGAGTCAGGCTCTGCTCTGACAGCATGGAACTTGCTTGGAATTCTCTCTCTCCTTCTCTCTGCCCCTCCCCCCACTGGCATGCTGTCTCTCTCTCAAAATAAATAAACAAACATTTTAAATAAATTGATAGATTCAAGGAAGATGGCGGCGTAGGAGGACGCTGGACTCACCGGGTCCTGCTGATCACTTAGATTCCACTCTTATCTACCTATATAATCCAGAAAAACACCAGAAGACTAGCAGAATGGACTCTCCAGAGCCAAGCATAGACAAGAGGCCCACAGAAGAGAGTCGGAAGGGTGGAGAGGTGGTGCATGCTACACGCACTGGAGGGGGGGAGCTGGGGCAGTGGAGGGGCAGCCCACCTGGCAAGGCAGAGCCCCCAAGTCTGGCTTGCAAAGCGGAGGGGCCAGACACCATGAGTTCTGACAGCCAGCAGGACTTAACATCGGGAATGTTAAAAGTCAACAGCTCTGCTCAAGAGTAGGAGGGCGAGAGGACACTGGGAGGGAGAGATGTTGAGCCCCTGAAGACAGAGCTCAGCTCAGCAGGAAACAAAGGCTCTGGCAAGTGCCATCTCCCTCTCCCATCCCCCAGCAGAAATCCCAAAGGGAACCAGTTCCCGTCACTAAACTCGCTTGCAACGCACAAAACCCGATGCCGTGCTTCTGTGGATCCATCCCTCTGATGGGTCTGCGTCCCTCCCACTGCTGCAGGGCCCTTCCCACAGGGGACCACAGATGGCAAAGCGAGCTAAGCCTGGCTCTCCCACCCCTGTGCACCTTGCGAATCCACCCCGGCTAATACGCGGGCCCATCAAAGCAGCACCACAAGCCTGGCATTGTGCAAGTAGCCCAGACAGGGTCCACGCCACTCCACAGTCAGTCTTGCTCCTGGCAGAGGGGAAGATAAGGTACATACCAGTCTGACTATGGCCCTAGCAATGGGCTGGGGACAGACATCAGTTCTGACTGCAGCCCCGCCAACCAACACAAGTTACTCCAGACAGCACAGAGGAAGTGCCCTGAAGTTGGGTGCCACCCCAGGGACTATCCAAAATGACAAAACAGAAGAATTCTCCTCAAAAGAAACTCCAGGAAGTAGCGACAGCTAACGAACTGATCAAAAACGATTTAAGCGATATAACAGAACAAGAATTTAGAATAATAGCCATAAAATTAATCTCTAGGTTTGAAAAAATTATAGAGGACAGCAGAGAATCTCTTGCTACAGAGATCAAGGCACTAAAAAATAGTCATGAGGAGCTAAAAATGCTATAAATGAGGTGCAAAATAAAATGGAGGCGACCACAGCTCAGATTGAAGCGTCAGAGGAGAGAATAGGTGAACTAGAAGATAAAATTATGGAAAAAGAGGAAGCTTAGAAAAAGAAAGATTAAAAAATCCAGGAGTAGGAGGGGAGAATTAGAGAACTAAGTGATGCAATGAAATGTAACAATATCCGTATAATAGGAATTCTAGAAGAGGAAGAGAGAGAGAAAGGGGCTGAAGGGGTACTTGAACAAATCATAGCTGAGAACTTCCCTGATCTGGGGAAGGAAAAAGGCATTGAAATCCAAGAGGCACAGAGAACTCCCTTCAGACGTAACTTGAATCGATCTTCTGCATGACATATCATAGTGAAACTAGCAAAATACAAGGATAAAGAGAAAATTCTGAAAGCGGCTAGGGATAAACATGCTCTAACATATAAAGGGAGACCTATAAGACTAGTGACGCATCTACCTACTGAAACATGGCAGGCCAGAAGGAATGGCAGGAAATCTTCAATATGATGAACAGAAAAAAAATACGCAGCTGAGAATCCTTTATGCAGCAAGTCTGTCATTCAGAATAGAAGGAGAGATAAAGGTCTTCCCAAACAAACAAAAACTGAAGGAATTCATCACCACTAAACCAGTCCTTCAAGAGATCCTAAAGGGGATTCTGTGAGTGAAATGTTGCAAGGACCACAATGTACCAGAGATATCACTACAACCATGAAACCTACAGACATCACAATGACTCTAAACCCATATCTTACTATAATAACACTGAATGTAAGTGTACTAAATGCTCCAACCAAAAGACATAGGGTATCAGAATGGATAAGGAAACAAGACCCATCTATTTGCTATCTACAAGAGACTCATTTTAGACCTGAGGGCACCTTCAGTATGAAAGTGAGGGGAGGGAGAACTATCTATCATGCTACTGGAAGTCAAAAGAAACCTGGAGTAGCCATACTTATATCAGACAAACTACACTTTAAATTAAAGGCTGTAACAAGAGATGAAGAAGGGCATTATATAATAATTACAGGGTCTATCCATCAGGAAGAGCTAACAATTATAAATGTCTATGTGCCGAATATGAGAGCCCCCAAATATATAAAACAATTAATCACAAACATAAGCAACCTTATTAATAAGAATGTGCTAATTGCAGGGGACTTTAATAGTCCACTTACAACAATGGATAGATCATCTAGACACAGGATCAATAAATAAACAAGGGCCCTGAATGATACATTGGATCAGATGGACTTGACAGATATATTTAGAACTCTGCATCCCAAAGCAACAGAATGTACTTTCTTCTTGAGTGCACATGGAACATTCTCCAAGATAGATCATATACTGGGTCACAAAACAGCCCTTCATAAGTATACAAGATTTGAGATCATACCATGTATACTTTCAGATCACAATGCTATGAAGCTTGAAATCAACCACAGGAAAAAGTCTGGATAACTTCCAAAAGCATGGAGGTTAAAGAACACACTACTAAACAATGAATGGGTCAACCAGGCAATTAGAGAAGAAATTTAAAAATTATATGGAAACAAATGAAAATTGAAATACACCAATCCAAACGCTTTGGGATGCAACAGAGGCTGTCCTAAGAGGAAAATACATTGCAATGCAGGCCTATCTCAAGAAACAAGAAAAATCCCAAATACGCAATCTAAGAGCACACCTAAAGGATATAGAAGCAGAACAGCAAAGACACCACAAATCCAGCAGAAGAAGAGAAATAATAAAGAGCAGAGCAGAAATAAACAACATAGAATCTAAAAACACCTGCAGAGCAGTTCAATGAAACCAAGAGTTGTTTTTTGAAAAAAAATAAAAAAAAATTGATAAACCTCTAGCCAGGCTTCTCAAAAATAAAAGGGAGATGACCCAAATAGATAAAATCATGAATGAAAATGGAATGATTACAACAAATCCCTCAGAAATGCAAGCAATTATCAGGGAATACTATGAAAAATTATATGCCAACAAACTGGATAACCTGGGAGAAATGGACAAATTCATAAACATTTCCAAAACTCAAAGAGGAAGAAATAGAAAACCCATAAACCCATAAACAGCAAAGAAATTGAAACAGTTATCAAAAATCTCCCAACAAATAAGAGTCCACGACGAGATGGCTTCCCAGGGGAATTCTACCAGACATTTAAAGCAGAGATAATACCTATCTTTCTCAAGCTGTTCCAGAAAATAGAAATGGAAGGAAAACTTCCAGACTCATTCTATGAAGCCAGCATTACTTTGATTCCTAAACCAGACAGAGACCCAGCAAAAAAAAAAAAAAGAACTATAGGCCAATATCCCTGATGAATATGGCTGCAAAAATTCTCAACAAGATACCAGCAAATCGAATTCAATAGCATATAAAAAGAATTATTCACCTTGATCAAGTGGGATTCATTCCTGGGCTGCAGGTCTGGTTCAACATTCGCAAATCAATGTGATACATCACATTAATAAAAGAAAATATAAGAACCATATGATCCTGTCAATCATTGCAGAAAAAGCATTTGACAAAATTCAGCATACTTTCTTAATAAAAACCCTCAAGAAAGTCCGGATAGAAGGAACATACTTAAAGATCATAAGCCACTTATGAAAAGCCCACAGCTAATATCCTCCTCAATGGGGAAAAACTGAGAGTTTTCTCCCTGAGATCAGGGATGTCCACTCTCACCGCTGTTGTTTCAGAGAGTGTTGGAAGTTCTAGCATCAGCAATCAGACAACAAAAGGAAATGAAAGGAATTGAAATTGACAAAGATGAAGTCAAGCTTTCATTTTTTGCAGATGACATGATATTATACATGGAAAACCCAATAAACTCCACCAAAAGTCTGCTAGAACTGGTACATGAATTCAGCAAGGTCTTAGGATACAAAATCAATGTACAGAAATCAGTTGCATTCTTATACACTAATTATGAAGCAACAGAAAGACAAATAAAGAAACTGATTCCATTCACAATTGCACCAAGAAGCATAAAATACCTAGGAATAAACCTGACCAAAGATGTAAAAGATCTGTATGCTGAAAACTATAGAAAGCTTATGAAGGAAATTGAAGAAGATACAAAGAAATGGAAAAAAATTCCATGCTCATGGATTGGAAGAATAAATATTGTTAAAATGTCAATACTACCCAAAGCTATCTACACATTCAATGCAATCCCAATCAAAATTGCACCAGCATTCTTCTCGAAGCTAGATCAAGCAATCCTAAAATTTGTATGGAACCACAAAAGACCCCGAATAGTCAAAGTAATTTGAAAGAAGAAGACCAAAGTGGGAGGCATCACAATCCTGGACTTTAGCCTCTACTACAAAGTTGTAATCATCAAGATAGCATGGTATTGGCACAAACAGACACATAGACCAATGGAATAGAATAGAAACCCCAGAACTAGACCCACAAAAGTATGGCCACCTAATCTTGGACAAAGCAGGAAAGAATATCCAGTGGAAAAAAGACAGTCTCTTTAACAAATGGTGCTGGGAGAACTGGACAGCAACATGCAGAAGAATGAAACTAGACCACTTTCTTACACCATTCACAAAAACGAACTCAAAGTGGAGAAAGACCTGAATGTGAGACAGGAAACCATCAAAACCCTAGAGGAGAAATCAGGAAAAAACCTCTCTGACCTCAGCTGCAGCAATTTCTTACTTGACACATCCCCAAAGGCAAGGGAAACAAAAGCAAAAATGAACTATTGGGACCTCATGAAGATAAAAAGCTTCTGCACAGCAAAGGAAACAATCAAAAAACTAAAAGGCAACCAATCAAATGGGAAAAGATATCTGAAAATGACATATCGGACAAAGGGCTAGTATCCAAAATCTATAAAGAGCTCACCAAACTCCATGCCTGGAAAACAAATAATCCAAAAAGAAATGGGCAGAAAACATGAATAGACATTTCTCTAAAGAAGACATCCAGATGGCCAACAGGCACATGAAAAGATGTTCAACGTCACTCCTCATCAGGGAAATACAAATCAAAACCACACTCAGATACCACCTCACACCAGTCAGAGTGGCTGAAATGAACAAACCCGGAGACTATAGATGCTGGAGAGGATGTGGAGAAACAGGAACCCTCTTGCACTGTTGGCGGGAATGCAAACTGGTGCAGCCGCTCTGTAAAACTATGTGGAGTTTCCTCAAAAAAATTAAAAATAGATCTACCCTATGACCCAGCAATAGCACTGCTAGGAATTTACCCAAGGGATACAGGAGTGCCTATGTATAGGGGTACTTGTACCCCAATGTTTACAGCAGCACTTTCAACAATAGCCAAATTATGGAAAGAGCCTAAATGTCCATCAACTGATGAATGGATAAAGAAATTGTGGTTTATATACACAATGGAATACTATGTGGCAATGAGAAACAATGAAATATGGCCTTTTGTAACAACATGGATGGAACTGGAGAGTGTTATGCTCAGTGAAATAAGCCATTCAGAGAAAGACATATACCATACGTTTTCACTCATATGTGGATCCTGAGAAACTTAACAGAAGACCATGGGGGAGCAAAAGGAAAAAAAAAATAGTTAGAGAGGGAAGGAGCCAAAACATAAGAGACTCTTAAAAACTGAGAACAAACGGAGGGTTGATGGGGGGTGGGGGGAGGCAAGGATGGGTGATGGTTATTGAGGAGGGCACCTGTTGGGATGAGCACTGGGTGTCATATGGAAACCAATTTGACAATAAATTTCATATTAAAAATAAATAAATAGATGAATAACTAAATAAAAACTTGAAAAAAAAACTAAAAAGAATGGTCTAAACAAAGAAGATTGCAGAAACACTGTCTTGCCGGGAGCAATTTGCAAGGTGACAGTTACACAGCCTCAAATATGTACCTAGTTAAGCAATATTAAGTTACTCATTTCACCACAAATGTTCTTTTACAAAAGTCTGTATCATACCTGATTATCTATGGGGTGAATCATTGAAAATTTGACAACCCAGAGAACGCCTGTCATTCCCCATTTTCTCCTACCTGAAGTGTATTCAAGAAAAGACAAATCTCTACACTAAAATAAAAGTTTTAACAAAAAAGGACCTCAAAAACTAAAATATTGAAATAAAAAATGCAAAGGAATGAAAAAAAAACTACCTAAAATGGGAAAATTTTTCAATAGATTACATGAAAATTATGAAAAAAGGAAGACATTTCCATGGATCCAAGTAAATAAAACTACTGTTTTGGATTAAGAGTAAAAGAAGTTAAAATGTTAATTAAAAGCATGGCCCCTGCCTTCTTTCAACCAGCATTCAAAGTGAGAATGAAATGGAACAGTATTTACCAAGTCCTTGGGAATCTGGATACGATTCAGTGAATTGGTATCCTGCTAAACAATAAAGGAAATTGAAAAACAAAAAACTATTTTTAAATATATTCAAGAATGCTAATAAAATATTACTAATAAGCAGATTGTAGAGACTGGGGTTTCAGTCAGGTGACAGAATATCAGTGAAGTTGCAGGAAAAAAAATGACAGTAAGCTCTGAAGCCATATGATGTAATGATAGACTAAAATAATCGTGGAATAATAGTTACAAAATTACAGCATATTGGAAAGATGTAGAAATAATAATATAGTAACATAAGTCAGATATGCAGATGGAGAAAAAATGAGCATTTATATTAGGATATTTATTTTAGGGTGATTGATAAAATATTAGAGTTTTGAAGGTAACTACTATAATAACTTGAAATATTCTCCCAAATATCAGAAGAATGCACACAAGCCTGTACAGAGAGAGACCTGTGTACATGTATGCAAACACGCAGATAGACATACACAGACCAAGAAGAAAGAATACATAGTAAAATTACAAATTTTATTACTGGGAAAGCAGAGCAATGTGAAAACTATAGCACTCTGAGTAAAAAAAAAAAAAAAAAAGTAAGGAAGTATAGACAAACATGTTGACTAGTGGAAAGATGCACAAAAACTTGACATTAATATAACAGTCTCTGGAGAAGGTTACTGGGATCTGAGGCTCAGGAGCTAGAAAGAGACATGCAATTCACTGAATACTTTTGAACTGTTTTACATTTTTAGTGTAGTTTTTACAGTAAAAATAACCTATTGAAAAATATTTTTTAAAGTTACTCTAACGAAATAGCTTGTATTCTGATGTTAAGATTTTCTTCCATAGTGTTAGCACAGAGCTTGACAAATGATAGATGTATAATGAATCCTGATTGTAAAAATCTCAGGGTAATTTTTTGTTTTATTGTTCTTTTTTTGTGGCTATAATGTCTCTTAAATGAAATAATTGAAAATATAGGTGGTGTGGTATTTTGAAACGTTTAAGTGCTTTGTTTAATTCAAACTACTGTTTCAACTAAAACAGGCAAAACTATTCATGATTCATTAACATCCTAAAATATGCAGTCTAGAATAGACTTTTGCAGTCTCCTCAGCTGTCTATACTGCTGTAATTTAAGTGCATGTTAGTTTAAATATGTAAATATATTTTTCCAAATATTTATCATTCATTATGGACAATATTTATCACTCATTAAAAGAGCAATAATAGTTCAAGAAGTACTGTGCTGTTAAATGCTTTAAGGAAGACAATATCGAACCTAGTATTCATTGAGAAAAACCAAAGAAATTGTCTTTCATTCTGTATGCACAAGAGAAGTAGTTACTGGTTTGCAGATTCAAGTTTATTGTATTGGATCTTTAAAGATATGGACTATGATCACAGTACACTCTTTAAATAAATGTAATTTGTAATGGAATGTGAAGAAAATACATTGATGTTTTCATACACACAAATATGATTTGGGTTCAGCATTACAGATCATTTTTTAGAGTAAATGAAACTAACCTCCTTACCTCTGTTTCTTGATAAGAGCAAACAAGATTGCTTGGAATTTATACTTAAAAAATTAATTTAGTACTTCAGATGTCTTACCTATTAGAATAATTTTCTAATATTTTCATACGAATCTTGTATGGTCAGAAAATAGATATCAAATGACATTCTTAAGTTGGAGGTTAATGAGGCTCTAGTAATTCCTATTACAGGTATTGATTTCCAAATAAACTGAGAAAGATCATCATTTATTTATCATGTGAAAACATCACAGTATCTGCCTCCTGATCAAATCGGAAAGTAAGCTAAATTTAAGATATCACTAATATTTTGTAATACACAAAATTAATTTTAATTTTCATTGTGGAGAGATAAATTTCTCAAGTGCCTCTGTAATTTGAGCGTGTACTAACATTTGTCTGGTATCCATTCACTACATTAAAATACCTTAACCCAGTACTGTTCAGTGTGTACCTGTGTAATGTGGATGCCCTCTTTAGAGCTTAAACCAGGTCTCATAAGATTATGTTATGAAATACTGTCACTCCACACTCATCATTTATGAGTACATGTTAAGAGTTTTCCCTCTGTTATGGCTGCCTTGACTTAAAATGCCCTTGCCCAAAGCAAAAAATAAGCCTGTCAGATCAGTTTATAAAATTATTAGTTGAAAGCTTCTTTTAGGACACATAGAAGTTATCTGTGTTGAATTAATTACCCAAACACAAGCTCACTTTATCTACATTCACAACAGACTGCTTCTGGGTGTAAGTAGTGCCCTCCCGACTGGCTTGCATTGATTCACACTAGTTTACTGAAAATAACTGAATCATTTTGTCCTCTTTTTCTCCTTCTTACTAAAGAGATTTTTCCTGCTTGACAGTATAAATGCCATTTGTTTCAGAGTCATTATTAACAATTAAGAAAGGGAGCCAGATAAAACATACTTAGCTTTTAAAAATGAGAATATGATAGTCAAGCATGCTATCATTCAGGAACATGCAAATTAACACAAAAACGGTATGCCATTTACCCATCTGATTTCACAAGCAAGGGTGTGGTGAAATAAGTACTCCCATATTTTAGTTTTGAGAATGAACATTAACATCACGTTTGGGAGAACAACCAATATACATCTGTCAAAATTTTAATGTTCCTAATCATTGAGCCAATATTTTCAATTCTAAGATTCTATTCTACAAAAACGATCACATGTTAACAGAAGGAAAACTGTTTATACATGGTTCATTGAAATGTTGCTTACAATAGCAAAACAAAATGGAAATAATTTTTATAGCGTTTTTTATAAAAATAATCATTTTTTGAATTGCATTATTTACAATGTAAACATGAATATAACAAAATCCACTCTAAGGAAATGTAAGTAGCCACTAAAAAGAATGAAGTACACAGATAATAAAGATCTTAAGAAAACTCAATGGACAAAATAATTTTAAAAATATGTGTAGTAGTACTTCTGGGGATGGGGTGAATTGGTGTTTTCATTTTGTTTTATTTATTTATTTATTTTTTGGTAAAAGGAATTCAGTGTTTTACTCCATATTCATCCATATAATTTTAGAATTTTCACAATGAATAAATATGAGTCTAAAATTTTGATAAAATTATATTTATCTATCTATCTCCTGGCTTTAAAATCACTTATCTTTCAGAATCTCTGAAGAATTGAAAGATTGAAAAAGGAAAAATTATATCTATATATCTATCTATGTCTGTATATAAAACTATAAGCCTTCGTATCTCTTCAATAAATATTTAGCATTTTGATTGAAAATTGAATTTGAGTTCCAGATTCTATCTACTCTGTAAACATTCATAGAAATCCAAATTCTTTCTTAATGATCAATGTAATAATGAAATATTCTAAACAAATCAGTATGAAGAATTTTACCTCTACTCATATTTAGTAGTGCTAAAACTAAATTAACTGAAGTAAAATTAAACTATTCTCCAAAAAATAGTAAGAACTCTAGCTGCATATCCAATATACTGAGTGTAACTGATAATTTTTTTTTTGAGAATTATTTTTAATGTATAGTGTTAGAAGGGAGTTACAAGATGAAGGCCTTACGGCTCAAGTACAGGTTAATTTGTAATCATTTTCTCTTTTCATTTAAAGCTTTGTCATTGGACTAATACATTTGGTCCCTCATTCAGTTTTCATTGCATTATGATTTCACAATTGCCAGGATAATAAATTAATTGTCTATAGTCTTCCTTTATTTCTTCAAAAAGATGCATCACTAAAGAATTTTTTACCATGACAGCTTATGCCACTGCATGTTGTATTTGGTCTGACAATATGTTAACACAAAAAGAAAGAGACTCAGTACATTTTGAGAAAATAATTAGAATGAAGAAAATAGTATAAATGTCAGTTCTCACTTACCTTCTACTTTGCCATTCTTGGCAAAGTAAAACACATCCAAATAACTACAGATTTACACACAAACATCTCTGATACATTATTATTGAAAATATTCTATAATACTTCTGTAAGAGCCATGCTTGATATAAGGAAATATGCTTTTGTTTTCTTATAAATAAGTATTTTATCAATATGATGTGCTTATATCAGTTTATTTTTATATTTTTACTAGAGTTTAGGTCACACATACATCATAATTCTACAAATTGCATATACCATCTAAAGCAATAAAAATGTCAAAATATTGGGGCGCCTGGGTGGATTGGTTGGTTAAGCGTCCGACTTCGGCTCAGGTCATGATCTCACAGTCTGTGGGTTCGAGCCCCGCATCGGGCTCTGTGCTGACAGCTCAGAGCCTGGAGCCTGTTTCCGATTCTGTGTCTCCCTCTCTCTGTGACCTCCCCCGTTCATGCTCTGTCTCTGTCTCAAAAATAAATAAACGTTAAGAAAAAAAAATTAAAAAAAAAAGATGTCAAAATACTTAAGTTTTTAAATTTAATTTTGCTGTGTCCAAAATTATAAGAAGAAAAATCATTTAGAAATATAATTTTGGAAAAGAGATGGACTAATCATGAGATTTCAGTATAAATCATTGCCATTGTTAATTTAGCATTTTTTTAAAATTTATTTATTTTGAAGAGAGCAAGCAAGTATTCATGAGAAGGTGGGGAGAAGCAGAGACAGAGGGAAGGGAGAATCCCAAGCAAGCTCCTATGCTGTCAGCATGGAGGCTGGATCCCAGGAATTGTGAAATGTTGACCTGAGCCAAAATTAACAGCCAGACACCCAACCAATTGAGCTGTCAGGCACCCCTATCTAGTGTTCTATAATGAAAGTTGTCTTCAGTGACAAGAGATTCTCCAATTTGGTGATAATAGCATACATTTTAAAAATAAATCACACTATTGTTTCATTCAAAGACTATTGAATAATTTACATGATTTAAAAACTAATAGAGGGGCACCTAGGTGGGTCAGTCAGTTAAGTGTCTGACTTTGGCTTGGGTCATGATCTTGTGGTCTGTGAGTTTGGGCCCCGCCCCGCATTGGGCTCTGTGCTGACAGTTCACAGAGCCTGGAGCCTGCTTTAGATTCTGTGTCTCCCTCTCTCTGCCCCCCTGCCCCTGCTCACACTCTGTCTCTCTCTCTCAAAAATAAACATTAAAAAAAAAGTTTAAAAAATATGAAATTTTTGTTATTTTACATTTTTCTTTAAACATTATAATAGCATAATGATAAAATTTTACTGAAATTTGTACATGTAGATGAAATTCTTTCAAATATAAACTATGTTTACCTTCTATACTGTATGAAATTTTATGATGATTTAATATTACTTTCAAACTGATGTTTGGTAAACGTAAATCTTCAAAAAATAGTTGTAAAGTTTTAGCAGATTACGTAAAAATTGGTCATTCAAGGATTAATATTGTAACTTCACTGATTACTATGCTTTAAAAATGTTTACAAGGAATACAAAGTCTTTAGAATTTTGGGTAAGATTTCAGTTGCAATCTAAGATATTGAGATATTTTCACTTATATTTGTGGCATTTGTTTACGTGTAGCCCCTCAAATTATTTTTCTAGAGTCCATATTTGTAAAGTGACTGTTATCCTCATCAGTCTTATCTTCTGGACAAATTCTGTGAACTATACAAAATACTTTCTAATAAAAATACTTACATTTAAGAATATTACAAATCCAGTAGTAATTGTCATCTTTCCTACATGGCTTTTCTATGGAGTTATAGGTAAAACAATCAAATTATAATCAGCCTTGGTTCCATTTATTATATTTGCTATAATATCAAACATTTGGTTTTGTATTAAACTTCTGAAAATATATATTGTTATTATTTGGTGTAGATGTTTTTACTCTGAATAGATGTCCTACTGTAGTGGCATAAAATTTTCAATGCTTTCTGTCACATAAAGAAAATTCTCACTGCACACTCATTTGCTTTCTTATAGGAACTTCTAAAAGTTGAATATCACTATGCCACAAAAAACATCATGTATGCTTTGAGTTCAACAACAGCACACCATGTTTCTCCTTATTTCCTCAATCCTTCATATTCAGTAGTGATATATTTTCAGAATAGATATCAATGCTTAGCTGTTATTAACATTGTTGATTACGTACATACATTTTACTTTCTTAGTGTTTAATATAAATGCATGATAAATGTTGCCTATGTTCTCATTGTTTAATTGAAAAGTATGCTCCTTGAAAATAATGTATAAGAACATAAGGATTGTGTCATATATCAATTGTTTACCCATCCACACACTGTTATCTGTAGCCAAATGGTCTTTCTCTTTTTCTTTCCCTTCTCCCGAATATTATCCTAACTCATGTTGTTCACCTTTCGCTATTCTACATTTCTACAAAATGTTCCTATTTCTCTTTGATGTGTTACAATTTCCATGACTGCAAGAGGAGACTATGCTCCAAGTGAAGAAGTCCATGCATGTGACACAGAGTAAGTTGTATACATCTGGGTGTGTCAAAATAATTAAATAGCACACAAATATATAAAAACAAATAAAATAACAACTGTAAACAGAATTGACAGTGAACAACACATACGTACTCCAATAAAGTCAAACTAAATCTATTTCACAATGCAGCGTTTCCTTAGCCAGGTCCAAAAATTCCCTCAACAGGCAGAAAAGTTCTGTAGTGAAATAGGTGTGGATCAACAGATAGCTGTAAAAGTCTTAACAAAATTTCCAAACTCATAACAGCCACAGAACACATTATCGTGGTGTAGCTCAAGACCTTAGTAGGTCCCCTGTAAGTGAGGAGCACTATAAGTTTCCTAAGATGCATGGTGAATTTGAATTAATGATCATGTATCTTTCATATATTTTCTTGAATTCTCTTTTGTTCAAAGTTACTTATGGATTCATGTGTGATAAAACTTACAACCTTATCTATAAGGTTTTTTTTTCCTTTATCTGTAAGAAGCTCTTATAGTTAAATATGAAACCAGACAAAAGAGAAGACAGTGAAATACACAAAATTATAAAAGCAAATGACCAATAGACACAACTTCACTATCTAAAAAAATAAGTATTAATAAAAATTCATGTCATCAAAGTGAGAAAGGCTTATGAAAAAAGTGGCAGTAACAGAAAATGGCATTGATAAAGATGTGCTATATCACAAGATAATTGATGTTAGTATAAAATGGTTCCACATTTCTAAAGGGGACTCTGTATATAAAAGTTTTCAATTGTTTATGCACTTTAATATGCCAATAATATCTTTAATAATTTATCTTAAAAATAGTCTGAGATGAATGCAAATAATTTTATACTAACTCATCTATTTTGCAACTAATTGCAATATACTAAATGTGATGTCATAGTAACATTATTTAATTTTTATACATATAGCCACATAAGAAAGCAGTTACTGAAATTTATGGTTGTGAATAATCCATACCATAATATTGTCTGAAAGGAAAGTGTATATCCAATAGATAGAATGTACATAAATAAAGAAGATTAAGAGTATAATTACTGTGATGAGAACTGAGTAATATATAGAGTTGTGTAATCATTATATTATACACCTAAAACTAATATAACACAGAATGTGAATTATATTTTAATAAAAATATACAAACAATATCATCTAATTTTGTCATATATGTGGATAACTGACAGATCAATATTTAAACCAAAAAGAGCTTCTGTGACGCCTGGTTGGTCACTTGGTTGAGCGTCTGACTCTTGACCAGCTCAGGTAATAATCTCACCGTTTCTGGGATCGAGCCCTGCATAGGGTTTTGTGCTGACAATGCGGACCCTGCTTGGGATTCTCTGTATCCTTCTCTCTCTGCCCTTCCCTCATGTGTGTGCTTCCACTCTCTCTCTCTCAAAAATGAGGAAACATTAAAAAATATTTTAAAAAAGAGCTCCTAAAGGCTTCCCTAAAATATTAGTAGTAGATAATCAAATTTAATACAGTTATATATTTTATAGATTTATCAATGCAGATTATATTGTTATAGTATCATTACAACTTTTATAATTTGCACTTTTCCAAAATGGACTATAATTCAGTACATTGTTTTAGAATACCTTTCTTTATCGTCTTGCCATTTGTTATTCATTAAACATATAGTTTAATACAACATATTTCAATTTTTTTCAAAACAATTTAAAATGTGATGTTTTAACATTTTTCTAACGCTTTATTTTATTTAATTAACTCTATGTGTAATAATAATAGTAAGTAGCATTTTGAACAATTTCAAGTTCACCAAGCATTTTACCTAATAGAAATTTCTTAACAATATCAACCCAATTCACACAAGAAAAAGTTGAGGTTCTAAAGATTGAGTAATCTATCCAAGATGAAGTGTCTAGTAGGAACAGCATCAAAGTTATTTTGTTTCCAATTGATGTGCTTCCTCTACAGTATCACACTACCTCACAAATTATTGGTAAGATAAGGAGGGGCTTATCACTAATATTTATGTGTGAGATTTCTTACAATCAGGGAGCTTATGAGATGAACTGACACAAAATGTCAATTTTTCTTATAACGAATTTTATATCATTCTATAAGATTTATTTGTCTATTTAAATATACAAAACATGTAATTGACAACGATGGAACGAATAAGTGCTGTAGATATTACAGAGACACTAATGCCACATTGAAACCCATCATCTTTTTAGAGATGCAGATAATTTGGTGAGGGACAGAGAGCTGATGGGATCGAATATGCATTCCAGTGCTCTTACAGTCCATTTGTTTGGCACAACAGTTTGGATATTAATTTTGATGATAAACTTAACCTATTTTCATGTTTCAAACCTTGCTAAGAAATGATTCTATGTATTTTATTTTATAAAATGATTACATATTTTACATACTGATTTCACTTGAATTTTAAAGTGTTATTTCTGTACATCTGTCCAAAGAGCCTGAAAAATTACCATGTATACGATGAATAAATAGACAAAAATAGGGTGATATTTTTTCCCGCGACACCTACTTTAGCTTTAGTGAAGCTCAGCTAAGATCGAATTACATGCTGAAACAGAATTCGTGTATACAAATTATGTACAGTGCCACAATTAACTTAGAATAGGATGCTCATTATCCTGCTGTTTTGTTCCATTTTTGTTCACATGTCAAAAAATCAAATATAAATGCAATTATTTTCCAGGAGGAAATAAATGTCAGCAATTCAGTATTCAAAACAGCAACAATCACAATCCTGGGTGACCAAAGCAATAACTTTGTGCAGATAAAACGCAAGCAATTAACCCAGAAGCCAGATGATCAAATAATTCAAAGAAATCAATGGAAGAGAGTTGCAATATGATTTTACAAAGTAAATAAAAAATATATAAAGAACACTTCTCCTCAGATGGCTATATGATTTGTTAACCTCTGTTTAGCCTACTCAATTTGTTGGCAAACTGAATAGTAGCAAAACATCTCGACCAAGTTAAAAATGTGTTTAAATTCCACTCTTCTAAGTCTATGCTTCAAGTGTCTGTACTTCTCCAGTGGTCAAAATAGGTCTTTTTCTGCTCATAGAAAAAGATCAATTCCTTCTTAGGATATATTCCATTATTGTGTCTTTCAGTCTTCAATTGAAGAGAGGGGTTAAACTCTATAATAAAACACTGTAATGGAGGTCAAAACTTTCCTAAATAGCTGAATCCATTTTTTGGATTACAAAATTACAAAATACACACACACACACACACACACACACACACACACAGAAGTTCATTATAGAGCTCCTTAACCAGTTAAACAAAACAGCCACCAGAAGCAAAACATTAAATTATTTTATGCACATTTAGCAGTAGTTTTGTAAAAAGTTATATCAAATATATGAAAGTTTAGAATGCAAGGAGACTTCAGAATTTCTAGGATTCAACCCTATTATTTCACAACTTAAAAAATAAAAGCAACACACACACACAGAAACACAAACATACACACAACATGTGAGTGTCCATGCCTTCTGAAGTTGTATTCTGAAGTTGGCCAACTAAGATAACACAAATGTGGGGATAGACACTATAGCTCCAATACTCTTCAAGATACCATTCTTTCTTCTGTCTATAATGAGTATATGCTAAATTTTATGTCTCAGGAACCTAATATTTTCTGAAAATACACACACAAATCTCAAAACAGGAAAAAAAGAGCAGAGTGTAACTTCTCATTTTGGAAGTCATAACAAATAAATCTATACCCTCTACAAAATTACACTTATTGCGATATTTTAACTTAATAAATGTGACTTGAACTTAGAATAAATATTATTAATTTCCTCCACCTTCTCCCCACCCATTTCCACCTCATAATAGGAACTACAGAAAGTCACTATTGTAGATGACCACCAACCTGATGTCATTTAAGGATTCTATTTACTGGTGCAAAGGGATGATATTGAGTAAATGGACTAAATGTTTCTCAGAAATCCCAGCTAGGGTCAGAGAGGGAAAGGGGGCACAGGAGTCCGGACCAAGTCAGAGTGCATGGACTCCACCTTGGTGATAATCAACTTAGAACAAATACTACAAGTTTCTCTTTATCGTGATTCTTCCCCACCTGGAAGTTTGAGTTGAGTCATATCTGCAGTCACTTGTTCTTTACATACTGAGGTACAAGAGTTTTACAGAGACTTCAATAGTGCCTACCAGTGTTTGAACAGATAAGGGGCTGGCTGAATCACCTGTCAGTCTTCCCTTAGAATTATGTCTGCTATACCTTGTGTTTCCTTGAGATAGGTCATAAAAATATACTAGATTATATGAAAGATAAAGGCCTAGAAATTAAACCCACAAATAACCTTATTAAGGGACAGTGCACTATATGTTCATAATTAGATTAGCCAAAATCTGATGACTATAGTATTCATAAAAAGAGACTTGTTGGCTTATATTAGTCCGAGCAGTGGCATCTTTACCTTTCATAATTATGTTTTTGGACATTTGTGAGAAAACAGTTTATATTTTGAGTAATTTTCTCGTATAAACTGATTTTATCCATAGGCGAATATGTTTCCATAAATATTGTTTAAGTGTTATACATTTATTAACCTGTATAAAATAATAGTTTTGTAGCATGAATGGTTGAATGGGTTCACTTATGAACCTTTACATATTGTGATCTGGTTTCACTGTTATGCAAAGACTTGAAATTTCATGTTTTTAGATATGTTCAAAGATCCATGTTTCCTTAAATTAAAAGATTAAATAACTTAATGGTTAATTGATATGATCTCCATACTGTGCATCTTATTTGTGTTATGGGAATGACGTCCAGGTATTGTAAGACTAAGTAAATCCATACCTATTACTTCCATTCTGGCTTATCAATTGTTTCTAAACCTGTGCTTTCACATCCTTATTTCCAAAGCAAAAGTAATAACATTTCTGAAGTGATAGGGGATATATGAAATATATACACAAAATACAATATAAGTAAAGTGTGATATGGAAACAAAATAATTTTACTCAAAAGTTTAAATTTTCTTTAAAAATGTATAACTTGAGATATTTGTTGAAATTGCATCTCAATTTCTATTTTCCACCCTTTAACAAACTGAAACAAGTAAAATCCAGATACACATCACAACATGAAATATTTTTCATAGTGTTAAAACAAATTGAGATCAGTAATAATGCTACAAAGATCTAGCTATGACCATATTACATGTCATGATTGATACATTCCAATATGGAAAAAACTTTATAAGTTGTATAGTCAAGATAAACAGTGAATAAGGCAATATTACTCTACTGGGCTGCCACAGGAAAGAATGCGACACTATTTCAAATAGAATATTCAAATAAAATATATTCAATCTAGAGCATTTCAGAATAAATCTCTCTCAAAAAGTTGAGGTTATTTCTTTGTAATGTTGCCATGAAGACTTGAACACTATCAGTTACATTTGGTAGCTTTACCCTTCTTATATCTTATGATGAACTACTGTATCTGTTATACAAGAGATTTATGTTTTTATCTGGGAATTCACAGACACCATACCATGAGATTCCATGAATAAATATTTGTCAACCTGAACCTTTCCAGATTGTTATTAAAAAGAGGTGATGTTTTGCCATGCATAATGGATATATCCAAGAAGTTGGGTTAAGGAACTATTTTGACATGGTAATAGAAAATAGACATATCACCATGGTTTCTCAAGTAGTTTGCATTAAAATTGGAACATTAAACTAGATTGCACTCTCCTCTACTTTCATTTTCATTCCAATGAAAAAATAATTTAGCAAAGAGACATTATAGTAAATGTAACAGTTAAGTGATTGGCCAAATTTTGGTGTTTTGATGCTGAACACTTATTTTCTCATTATGAAATAAAATAAATGTATGATGTATTTTTGTTAATTATTCTATGGGTTTATATACTTCCACAGCTTTAACTTATAAATAATTTCATAATGAAAGCACATAATATATGTATCTTTGGTAATATTGTCAATATAAAATAGGGTAAAATCTAGGACATGGGGACATTTCATTGTTGCACTAGCAAAATCCCATTGACCCCATCCAAATTCAAGAGATGACAGCTAAGTAAGCACTGAAATATAAAGATCACCCTTGAGGGTATTTAGAAGAAAATCTATCATCTATAAACCTAAAATGATAACAGCCATTAACTACAGGGGACATGGATGCGCTCCTTGTCAATTTTCCAAAAGAGAAAATGCATTCACTGAAAAGATAAACTGTAACTGTCAGATAAAGAAGACACTCTTATCATTGACAAAATTAATCACAGAAAGGTAGTAAAAGATTATTGTTTTAGGATGGTTGTAGGAATACTGGAATTTTTGGTCTAAAATAAATTTGGGTGTTATTTACTGTGCTTCACCAGCAAGTAAACATGTCTAAAAAAGTGAAACAAAAATATCTCCAAACCAAAAGCAGTTTTAAATATTCAAAAAAAAAAACATATATGTAAACAGGTTTTAAAAAAAACAGACGAATAAATGGAAGCTGCTCTTCTGCAAACAAATGATACCCCAGTTTTACAGATCTGGCTGACATTTAGTCTGACCACACTTTCTATCTAACTTCTCTGATTTTTAAGAACGACCTCAGTTGTAAGTTGGTCTTTTATTTCCAGTCTTTCCATTTATCTGAATTCATGGTTCATTTCAGCAGATCCTTAAAAGAATTATTCTGCCTGCTACCCCTCTGTCATTGCACGTCAGTTCAGCACCCGCAGCTACTGGTCATCTTGCTGTCATCCACCCTACACACATCTAGTGAAGCGGAGTTGTGTTGTGACAGGAATCACTTATCACAAGTCACTTTCCGGGACTGCATTTTGGGTGATCATGTTGTGTCACTTAAAACTAATACGGATATAATTTATGATTGAAGCTTATGGAACAGTTTTGAGAACCAAGTATGTCTTTGGAGTGTCAATTATTGTTTTGTGTCTTCCTTACTGAAACATAACAGATAGATTACAAAACTGAAGTCTCCCAACTGCCTAATCTGCAGAAGGAAAGTAAGCGTTTAGAGTTACCAAAAGTCATTTCTGTAAACTATTTTCATTACTTAGATGATCTATAACCTACATCCTGTCCCAGCTGTTAACTAAGAAGACTCCAGATTTCCCATTTGTTGTGCAGTTTACCACTAGGTTGTTCCACAATATTTTTTACCATTCTTCTAAAAGGTATGGTGCATTTTAACTAGTAGTAGTATTATGGATATTTGAGGTAAATTATATTTTCATACTTCTAGAGGAGAACAGGGAAGAGGATGTGTAATTCCTTTAGGGCAGTAAGTTTTATATTTAGACATGCCATCAAGGTTATTAAGTACTGAGTTGAGATTTAAGTATCTGAGAATAAGTTCATTGTGTAATGGTATTTATTAATTCCCAGAATATGCTTTGGGACTAAATACTGGATGCGGGTCAATCTGTCACTCTCTTGGAAAACACAAAGATATATTGATAGTCACAACAGTTTTTCCCTCTGTTGTTCTTAAGATTTTGTAAAATAAAATCATTCATCATGAACCTCTGGTATGTAAGGAGATATAGCATTATGTTGTAAACTTTAGTCTTTGGAACTAGTTATAGATGAAAACAAGCATACATGAGATCCAAAGTCAATATATTAACAGATTTGGAGAACCATAAGGAAAACATCAGTTATGTAGGCAAGTAGGTGTCTCACAACTTCCCACTCCATAAACTATACTTTGGAAATATGTGTTTCACAGAGCATTATATATACACTCTCTCCTTTACTCTATAAACTGAAAAAGAATCACTTTACTGTACCTTATTCTACTATGGACATGTTGCCATACAATATAGATGTATAATGTTGTTTTTCCTCATGGGAATTATCAAATATGGAAATTTGAAAATTTGATTATGGAAATATCAAATATGGAAAATTCTAGAAACTGAAAATCAGTCTAATTTGACTTGAGAGAAAAGAGAAAGTGATATAATGGGAGATGGAGTTAAGGAGAGGGAGGTCAAACCAAGTGGAAGCTTGAAGGTCACAGCAGAGTATCATTGTTAGTTAGCTAAAGTTAAATGGTTAGCTTTTCATTTATACAGTCTTGTTGTGAGGGGTTAACTTTATCAGATTTAGATAACAAAATATATTCTGATGGCAATGTAGAGAATAAACTAGACAAATATAAGACTACATGTGAGGAGATCAATAAAGACAGCAGTGTGAAAGTCCAGAGAAGAAGATTATGATCACTTGGAATACAGTAGTGGACTATAAATAAATGGAAAATATACAAATTTGAGACAGGATGCAAATGTCATAGGATTTGGTGAAGGACTGCATAAGGTTGTGACAAAGAATGAATGCCATTATGGACATCTCTGGTGTTTCTGGCTTGATAAATAATGAGAGGATTGTGCCCACATACGGGAACACTGGAAAAAATAATTTTAGGGGTGGGTAGAATATGGTAATAAAGATTTGTTTAAAACAACCAAAGAATGAAATGCTATCGAGATATTAAGAGGGATATGGGAAGGATGAATTTCATCCTGGATGTTAACTATGAGTAAATTCTTGGAAAGCAGTCCTCAGAGGTTTAAGCAATTGTTATCTCCTAAAAAGTGTATGACGTGAGGAGAGAAGAGGATCTAAGACAAAACCACAAGTGACCACACATTTAAAACCTGAGCTGGGAATAATAAAGCACCAAAGGAGATGTAGAACTTATGGGCAGAAATGTAGGCATTATATTAAAAGAGAGTTGTTTCACAAAAGATAAAAACAGAACAAAAAAAGGAAATAAACTTTAATAGTGATAGCGTCACTGAAAGTACTGCTGAAAAATTAAGGGAAAAATTTATGCAATATGGAAGGTACTGGGGAATGATCATGAGCGACTTCTGTGGAGTAAGTTGAGATAAACTCAAAAGGAGGTAGAATAGGAAGTGACAGAAAATTGATAAAATGATAAATTTGGCTGTAAATGATAGAAAATAAAAGGAATAACTGGAGGTGTGTAAGAGGACATGAGAGGGATTGTTTTCTTACAGTTTAAATTTTTTTAAGTTTATTTATTTTGAGAGAGAGAGAGAGAGAGAGAGAGAGAAGGAGGAGAGAGGGGTAGGGAGGAGAAGAGATAAAATGGAAGAGAGAAAGAGAGAGAGAGAGAGAGAGAGAGAGAGAACCCCAAGCAGGCTCCGCACTGTCAGCACAGAGTCCAATGTGGAGTTTGAACTCATGAACTGTGAGATCAGGACCCGAAATAAAACCAAGAATAAGATGCTTAACTGTCTGAGCCACCCATGTGCCCCTAGCTTAAACATTCTTTACAGCTAAGGTAAATGATTTGTTTAAGAAGAAGACCTTGGATATACAAAGAAGGGGGGGGGGGGGAGAGCATTCATTTCAGCTAGTTTCCTTATAGGATAGTGATAAATACATAATACATCAACATGGATTAAGAACAAATAAAACAATGTCTGTTCTTCACCTGTGATATAACCAGGAGAAGAAGAATACAGTGGTTTTCAAATTATGTATACACATAAAAATACATTCTCAGTTCCACTCTGGCCAGATCTAGAGACTAGTAGAAAGTTAGGTAGAAGCTGCACAAAAAAGAGAGGAGGTGATCGGTGGTCCACAAGGTGAGAACCACCTCCAGATAAATGGTAGAGAGAGAGAGAGAGAGAGAGAGAGAGAAAGGCTGACTAGATAGCAATAGAGGATAAAGCTAAAGATAGGTGAAGGATATAGATGTGATCATTGTATTGTTCTTTAAACATTATCATAGTTTGAAAATTAGCAAAATGATGAAAATTAATTTTGCAACAATACTTTATATCTGTTGTGTTTAAAATTATATGATATAGTGTTTTGCTATTAAATCAATGCTTATTTCTCTCCTCATAAGCATATAATGACCAAAATAACCTGTGAAGTATATTCCCATAGTTCTACATTGCTAATTCTATTTTATTACAAATGATATTAATATGATTTTAATTTCAAAAGGCTTATGACGATATATATACTGTATATATTCAAGTCCTCTAAGTAACAAATATGTATATATTCCTTTAAGTTTTGTATATGCCACACACATGTACAGAATATAGTGAATTGAAAGAACAATACAAGGCCACCCATGTGGCTCAGTGGGCTAAGCCTCAGCTCTTGATTTTGGCTGAGGTCATGACTCACAGTTTGTAGGTTCAAGCCCTGAGTTGGGCCCTATGCTGACAGCATGGAGCCTGCTTGGGATTCACTGTCTTCCTCTCTCTTTGCCCTTCCCTGCTCTCTCTCTCTCTCTCTCTCAAAAATAAACATTATTTTTTTAAATAATAAATGCCATTACATAAATTTTCACCATTACCCACCCCAAGTCTCTAAGAGTAACCACAGGGAAAGGTGCATACCCTTACACAATATACTTAGAACCATTGGGCAAGGAAATGAGCTTCAAATCCTGGAGCAAAGCAGCGGGCAGCATGAGAGAACTCCCCAACACCAGCTCATTTCTATTGATACTAGTTAGAAGACACAATCTTGAATGTCCTGTCTTAATATCACATACTGGAAAAGAAACGCAATGACAGGGAATGCTTAACTTTTACTTCTTCTGAGTGAGGAGGAGTTCTAAAAAAATGACTATTGAGGAGAAACAGGAAAATATAACTATTGGTGAAAACCTTATATTTCCACAATCAATTGCTCAAATGGTAGTAAAAGAATACATATGTCTCCAGTAGAATAGAGCACATCCTTAACTCCAAACAGGAAAACTCCTAAATATCAACAATTAATGGAAAAAAAATTACACATTTTCACAGAAGATGAAAAACGAATGGTTTAACAACACGTAAAAACACACTTGGCTTTGTTACAAGGAAATGCATATTAAATGCTAATGAGATTATCTTATACTCAGGAAATTTTTAAAAAGTCTTATAATACCAAACATTAGTGAGGATATAGAAGAAGAAAAATATTTATATATCACTGATAGGTCCGTAAATTGGCACCAATTATTTCGTACCAATTGGATAACATTTTGTCATTACTCACTAAAGCTGAATAAGTAAATGTCCTCAACAGTCATTTCAGTTCTGGGAGTATGAGAAAAATAATCACTAAGTCCATCAAGGAAAAATATATCCTGACAAAACAAACAAAAGCCTGAGAAAAAACTTATTACAGGGACAGGGTGCCTGGGTGGCTCAGTCGGTTAGGCATCCAACTTCGGCTCAGGTAATGATCTCATGGTTCATGAGTTTGACCCCCACGTCCAGCTCTGTGCTGACAGTTCAGAGCCTGGAGCCTGCTTCAGATTCTGTGTCTCTCTCTCTCTCTGCCCCTCCCCCACTCACACTCTGTCTCTCTCTGTCTCTCAAAACATAAATAAATAAGTAAAATGTTTAAAAAAACAACTTATCAACAAAGAAAAATGATTGCTAGATTGTGATTCATAATGCAATATCACACTAATGAACTATATGTATTAACATGCATGAACTATGCATTTGAATGAACCATCAGAGTATAACATTGGTTGTTTAAAGAAGGCAAAGAATGTACAGAGTATAATTCCATTTCCATAAAGTTTAAATATATGTAAAACTATAAAGGAAAGTATAAAAATAATAACATTTTGGATGTTTGTTACCTCTGGATAGGAGACAGAGAGAGGATTCAAAAGGAATACTCAGGGGTCTTCATAGGTATTAAAAATTCTAGTTTTTATGGTGTAAATTTATTATTATTATTTATTATTACACTTGTATTATGTATTTCATAGGCACTATGTATTTAATAAAGTAAAGCATAAAATAAAGGGAAATGGAATGAAAATATATCCATTCATTCAAAAAATATGTATTAAACATTTATAATATGTGAAGAACACTGCTAGATAATTACATGTAGTTACCCCTATTCATTACTTTATCAGATTTATTATAATGACAATTACAGTATCAAATTTTAGTGGAACACTTAATAACAAAAATGAATAATTATAATTCCATTATTGCTACCATTATGCCAATTTCTCTCTCTTGCCCTCTCTTACTTTCTGTCCTTCTCTCCCTTTCCCTTCCTTCTTTATTCCCTCCTTCCCTGTTTCTCTGTCTCTATCTCTGTCTCTGTCTGTCTCTATATACACTTTGTGTGTGTGTTATTTTTAAGAACCATAAAATGTAGGTATTATTCCTTCTTCCTTCAAAGATGGAAAAATTGAGTCTTAGCATATTGTTGATACATAATAAAGCAAGAAGTTGTATCCAGTTCTGAGGTCAACTTATAAATTACACTGATATTCTCACACAGTACACCTTTAATCACTAAAATGGAATTGGTTTTAGTTTTGTTATATTCCTTTGTGACATAATTATTGTTTGTAAAATAAGTCAGTGATTGTCACCTATGACTCCATTCCCATGTATTTGGGTAAAGAGAAAATACGGTCTCTCTGTGATGTGTTTCAGAGTGTTCATTCTTCCTAGCACTCGAAAAAAAAACGGTTCTTTTTTAAAGTTTATTTATTTATTTTGAAAGAGAGTGAGAGAGAGAGAGTGAGACAGAGAGCGAGGAGAAAGCACAAGCAGGGGAGGAGCAGAGAAAGAGAGAGAGAGAGAGAGAGAAAAAAAAAATCCCAAGCAGGCTTCACACTATCAGTGCAGAACCCAATGCAGGGCTCGGTCTCACAAACCGTAAGATCATGACCTGAGCTGAAATTAAGATTTAGAAACAACCGACTGAGCCACCCCGGTGCCCTGGAAACAAACCATTTTACAATAATTGACATCTTCATGGGCTCATCTCTCATGATGACTTTTTTTAGGAAAAGTTTATTTTGGTTGTGAAACAACCGTGTTTATAATTCCCTGGGAATAAGTTCAAATAATCCTCTAGTTGTTTCCAATTCACTGTGTACCACAGATGGAAATACTGAGCAACATCTGAGCTAAAGTCAGTGCATTCAGTGTTCAACCAATTATCTCATGATGTGGTGAGGTTTTAAACAACTCTTCAAAAACCAAAAAAAAAAAAAAAAAAAAAAAAAAAATGCCCAGGCAGGCTCCTTACAGTCTACTGTTCTTATAAAACTATTTTGTTAAAAGTTTCAATCATGTTTTATCCATTATGAAAGGATGTATTTCTACTTAACAAAAGCTATTGTTGTGTCAGTTCATCAAGAACTTAATGCTTCAATCCGAAATAGGATGTTTTGGGTTTTGTTTTTCTCTTTGTTTTTCCTTAATCTGTATATTTTTGAATGATGGAAGAATTTTAAAGCAAGAAGAGATTATTTCAGGGGATCTTGATCTCACTACAACAATATTAGTGAATGCAGTCATAGGCTTAAATCCCAAGGGGGGTCAATGACATGCTTCAAGCTTTAGCGTTAGGTAAATTAATACTGTGTGCATGGCTCTGTGGGAGACTTTGAATGAATTCTCCAAGATGGCTATGACACAAATGCCTCCAATTGTGAAAAATAATGGTAGACTTTCAAGGAATAGCAGGACTGTTTTTCTTCCTTGGGAGAAATACCAGTTGAAATATGGAAGAAATAATATTAACCAAATTCTCAAAATTGGAGAGTTAAGAAGGGTGAAAAATTAGATTCTGCCGAAAATTAATAGAGAAACAGATACGTATGTATATAATACTTTATTTTTTAATATTATAGTAGACCCATAAATACATGCACCTACTTATATACATATACACATGCATATAATGAGAGGCCACCACTCACTATACCTAGCAATAACAAAGGAAAGGGAGTCAAAGCTACTACACATAGCAGTTGTAGGTTGCCCAGTGCATTACTACAGTGAGTACTTTTCACCTGAGAATCCTTGTGAATTCTATGCTAAGTCTTGGGTGGAATAATACTTGCAGTCATGTCCTAGAGCCCCAAAGGAACTTAAGAAGAACAACTTGGATGATGAAACAACCATGCTATAGAATTTTACCTTATAAAAATCTCAAGAGGTTGATACTATTTATTTAATTTTTTAAGTTTTTAATGTTTATTTTGAAGAGAGAGAGAGACAGAGTGCAAGCAAGGGAGGGAGACACAGAATCTGAAGCAGGCTCCAGGGCTTGAACTCACAAACCGCGAGATCATGACCTGAGCCGAGTCAGACACTTAGCCGACTTAGCCTCCAGGTACTCTGATATATATTATTTAAAAGATCTTTATACTGATGTCAGCAATACTACTGTACAAGTCTTTATTATCCCATTAGTGAATTGTCTTTTCTAAAAATTCAAGTTTCAATTTTTGGATCGTAAATCACATGTGGCATTTAGGTAAACTTAGTCTCCAAGAATATGTCCAGAATTGTTTATATCATTAACATAATAATTCTAGTCTACTAGAGAAATAGTTTACATTTAAGATGTCATAATATGCATGACCTTTTAATAGGACATAAATATATGGAGCTAGAGCAAAATGTAAAAATGTGCAAAACAAATTAGGATATTTCAAGTTCCTGGCAACTAGCAGAAATACTGAATTATTAAAATAGCCCAGGGGCGCCTGGGTGGCGCAGTCGGTTAAGCGTCCGACTTCAGCCAGGTCACGATCTCGCGGTCCGTGAGTTGGAGCCCCGCGTCAGGCTCTTGGGCTGATGGCTCGGAGCCTGGAGCCTGTTTCCGGTTCTGTGTCTCCCTCTCTCTCTGCCCCTCCCCCGTTCATGCTCTGTCTCTCTCTATCCCAAAAATAAAATAAAAAAACGTTAAAAAAAAATAAAATAGCCCATAAATGTCCCATAGAAGCTGTTAAATTTTCTCTTTCAAATTTTTAAGTGAAATATAAAATTTCATTATATTACATTATAAGTAGTTACATAATTTTAGTACCAAATGTTTTTCAAGTACCTTCACTCCCTACTTCTAAAATACTAACCCTAACCCTAATCCTCTAGAATTTTTTTTAAATTTGTTTATTTATTTATTTATGTATATATTTATTTATTTACTTTTATTTTTAGAGAGAAAGTGCAAGTGGGGATGGGGGCAGAGGGAGAGAGAGAGAATCTTAAGCAGGTTACACACCCAACTTATAGCACAACATGGGGGCTCAATCTCACAGCCATAATGATCTGAGACCCCGAGCTGAAATCAAGAGTCAGCTGCTTAACCAACTGAGCCACCCAGGGGCCCCAACACCTAGAACTTTTAAAGTTTTCCCAGTTCCTTCAATGACTCCCTCTGGGTCTTGCTCCCTAACATCTTCCCTCCCACCCATTCAAGATGGTGGCATTCTGTTTCAACGTTTTTTATTTATTTTTGGGACAGAGAGAGACAGAGCATGAACGGGGGATGGGCAGAGAGAGAGGGAGACACAGAATCGGAAACAGGCTCCAGGCTCCGAGCCATCAGCCCAGAGCCTGACGCGGGGCTCGAACTCACGGGCCGCGAGATCGTGACCTGGCTGAAGTCGGACGCTTAACCGACTGCGCCACCCAGGCGCCCCGGTGGCATTCTGTTTCAATTTGTCTTAACCTAAACCTGCATACCTCCACTTTCTTAGGAATATTATTTCTTAGTGGAAAATAAAGGAAAGACTTTCAGAAGGTCAAAAGAAAACAAGACAAAATAGCACACACACACACCCACATCACCCCTGCCACCAAAGGATGAACCAATAACACATAAAGTGTAATGACAATACAAGCACATGAGGTGGTAGGAGGAAGAAGAAGGCCTTTGTGAATGGAGTAGCATACATGAAAAATTACAGAATACAAAATTTGAGGTTGGTAAATTTGTTGAAGCAATTTAAATTATATAGCCTTGGGTTTCTGATACCGTAGGCTATTCTCGCTTTTTTTTTTTTTCTCCTGTTCCCACACACAAGCCTGGATCTTTCATTTGCCAACTTCTTGGCAGTAATCCTCTCTATATTTTTCAGGCCCTATTACATATGTAAAAACTTCTGAAAAAATAAATAACTTGTGTTCAAGTGTGTTATATCTATTGATATTTACTGATCTAGCAATTAAAACTGAGACTTTTCAAACTATTTTTTATCAGTTCATTTGAAGTAATAATAAACTCACTATGTGTTAACAAAGCAACATGTCAAAATAAAAATGGCAATATTTTCCAGAAAAAATATGAGAAAAATAACATTGTTTTATGTTTTGAAATTTTCTTTAATGTACATCTAAACACCAGACATCTGGAAACTCTGTTTAACATTCCATTTACTGTGATTTCATCTATCCTGTAGTTTATGGAAAACTCAACTCTACATTCATGAGAGAAGACAAATAACAGGGTGAAAAAGTGAAAATGAAAAGGCAAATAAAATTTTAGGATTCTTTTTGAAAAGAATTTTAACCTTGGAAATCTGAAAAATCTCAGAGAATGACAAAGGTCTCCAAACCATATTTTAAGAATTGCTACCCCAGAAAACAAATTTAATGAAATATCCAACATTGCTGTTCACATTCATTTCTT